>NW_016107556.1:2764818-2801284 GCF_001604975.1 Cebus imitator
CTCTCTCTCTCTCTCTCTTTCTTTCTTTCTTTCTTTCTTTCTCTCTCTCTCTCTCTTTCTTTCTTTCCTTCTTTCTTTTTTTTAATAAAGATGGGGTTTCATCATGATGGCCAGGCTGGTCTTGAACTCCTGACCTCAGCTGATCCACCCATCTCAGCCTCCCAAAATGCTAGGATTACAGGCATGAGCCACCATGCCCGGCCCTCTAGACATTTATCATACTCTCAGTAATAGCTAAGAGTTTTGAGTTCTGACCATGTGGCAGTCAGCTTTATGATCTTTAATGATACGAAGTTGTTTATTTTTCACAAAACTCTGAAATAGTTTCTATTATTGTTGATCTTGTACAGATGAAGAAATTGAGTCACAGTGAGGTTAAATTATATTCCAGAGCCACATAAATAATAAGCTATAGAAATCAGATTCAAAACTAGGTAGTTTGGTTCCGGAACTTGTTATGTGAGTAGGGCCTGCCTTAATTAACTCCTTGTACAGATCGCCAGGACATCATGGCTTTCGAGAGTTAAGGCTCTCTGAAGGCTGCCCCACCTCTTCTGATCTACTTATAGACCCATCCCAAGAATAGCAGTGGCACCCTGATGCTACTAGACTGACAAGTGGGATTCAGAAAGATGTTCTTTGCCTGAGCACAGATATATTGACACTTTTGCACCCTCCTCTCTGGTCTACCTGACAACTGACACTGTTCTTCAGGAATTAATAGGGTACCTGGAACTTCTCTATACATCTTTATTAAATGCTCATCCCAGGGGTGGGTATGCAAACAGAAAATTTCTGTTTTTCAGGTGAGAAGATAGAGTGAGGCTTTTACAGGTTATTAAATGACAAGCTAAGTTATTTTAATCTTTGTTTTGTAGTAATGATGATGATGATATAAATAATTACAATGATGAGAGCTATGAGTGAATAAATTCTTTTTTTTTTTTGAGACAGAGTTTCACTCATGTTACCCAGGCTGGAGTGCAATGGCACGATCTCGGCTCACCGCAACCTCCGCCTCCTGGGTTCAGGCAATTCTCCTGCCTCAGCCTCCTGAGTAGCTGGGATTACAGGCACGCACCACCATGGCCAGCTAATTTTTTGTATTTTTAGTAGAGACGGGGTTTCACCATGTTGACCAGGATGGTCTCGATCTGTTGACCTCGTGATCCACCCGCCTCGGCCTTCCAAAGTGCTGGGATTACAGGCTTGAGCCACCGCGCCTGGCCGAGTGAATAAATTCTTTAGGTAATTTTATATATAGTATCTCAATTCATCCTCACTAAAAGAAAAAGAAAACAGACACACACAAAATAAACACAAAAATCCATGAGATAGGCAATATATTATTTCCATTTTGCAGAAAATACTACACAGCAGAGTGACATTGTTTGACCTATGTTCTCAAAAGGTTTATTTGGGAGCCCAAGTCTCATAGTCAAGAAAAGATATAATGAAGTCCTGACCTTGTTTGTGAATGAAGGGGTGGGGAGCAGATGCAGGCAACATAGTGGGAGTAAGAGCAGCAGGACTTAGTACCTAAACAAACATGAAAGACAGGTGAGGATAGTGCTGTCAATCATCTTGGATATTTGAACCTAGGGTAGTGGAAAGATAACAATGATTTATATTCATGGATGGAGCTCTATCAAATAGTCATTGTGGTAGCAAACAGTCAAGCTAGTGGGGTTGGGGATGTATCATGTTACTCACCCCAGGAAGGGGATGACGTACCAGTTGTTTGACTGCTGAAAAGTACAAAATGAACTTGTTCTTAGGCTAGAAGAAAATGAGTTCAAAATTAGAGCTATTTTCAGAAGAAGCATACCACAGTAATTGTTTTCATATTGGGATCAGAAGGAAGGAATCTGATGCTTACTAAGACTGTATAGTGTTAGATAAGTTTATCTACTTTGTAGTATTTATTTGTGTAGGAATTATTTTCCTGTTGTCATTTATGGACGAGAGAAGTAATTTGGCAGTGGTCACATGAATAGTAAGTGACAGTCGCTGTTTTCCTCTAATTTCAATGCATTTTAGATCACCAAAGAGCCCATCATTGCTCCTTTGTTAATTTTTCTTTTCTATGTTTTAAAATATAAGATTTCATGAAGATCTGACTCTCTCCTCAGCTTCTTTAACAGTCTTGTTCTTGTCCAGTGATCCTATTCTAACTTAGACCAAAAATCTGTGACTATTCTGGTCTGTGACTTACATCGCTCTTATTGATGGGCCCTGGCACCATCCAACAGTAAGTGATTTCTGAGGAGTTTCAGCTTCTTATTTCACACCATCAGGCCTCGCTCTGGGAAAGATGATAAAAAACAGTTTACCTTTGGTGTCTTCATTTTTTTCCATGCCCCCCTGCCCCTTTCATTGACCATGCCCATTGCTTCTCAATGCCCTTCACATTCTCAGATGTCTGCACTGGGTGGGAACTTATTTTATTATTGTATTTTTGCCTTCTCCATAAACTTATTTACCTTATATATCATTTTTTTTCAGAGCCTATGGAACTGAATAACTAATTTGTCAATGAATTATACTGACTTCTTTTTCCTTTTCCTAACAAAACTTGCCCTTTGTAATAATCAGGGATCTCTAAAGAGAAGGGAATACTGGTGTATATGTGTGTGTGTGTGTGTACATATATATACATATATGTATATATATATATATATATATATATATGATTCATGATAAGGAATTGGTTCATACAACTTTAGAAATCAGAAAAGCCAACTCTGCAGTGTGTGCTGTCAGACTTGAGACTCAGGAAAGCTGATGGTGCAGTTCCAGTCCAAAGGCTGGCAGCCTGGAGACTCAGGAGATTTCATGGTGCAGTTCCAATCTGAAGGCCAGCAGCTGAACACCCAGGAGAGGCAATGGTACAGATGAAGTCCAAAGGCAGTCTGCTTCAGAATTCCTTCTGTTTCAGGAAGGCTAGTCTTTTTGTTTTATTCAGGCCTTCAATTGAAGTGTTGGGGCCCACAGCGTTAGTCTATTTTCACACTTCTATAAAGAACTACCTGAGACTGGGTAATTTATAAGGGAAGGTGTAATTGACTCACAGTTCTGGATGGCTGGGGAGGACTGAGAATACTTACAATCATGGCAGAAAGTGAAGAGGAAGCAAGGATCATCTTACATGGTGGCAAGAGAGAGAGTGAGGAAGAACTGCCAAATACTTCTAAACCATTAGATCTCGTGAGAACTCACTCACTATCACACGCTCACTGTCATAAGAACAGCATAGAGGAAACCATCCCCATGATCCAGTCACTTTCCATCAGGCCCCTCCCTCAACACATGGGAATTACAATTCAAGATGAGATTTGGGTGGGGACACAAAGCCAACGATATCACCCACCCACAACATGGAAGGTAGTAAACTTATTCAAAGTTCACAAATTTAAGCATTTAGTCTAAAAGCACCTTCTATTTTGACACAGAAAATTAACCATCAAACCCTTTTAATAGGATTCCTAGATAATGAATTTTATATGGTGCAATGTCTGATGCATTTGGCAGGTTTAAGAGAGGGATTTTGAGTAAAGGTTATTTCCACAACCTCCTCCCCACCATCAACAGTATAATTAACTGCTTTCGATCGCAGTTCACAAGAATGGGATATTTTGAGGCATCTAGCTAAAACAACTGTCATCTAAGGTGCCATTTATTTTATTCCTAAAGAGAGTATGCATAGGCTCATGCAGATTCAGATGACTCTTATTAGCTCAGCAAACACATGAGGTACGTCGGTTGCCAGTTCTGAAGATAGAGCCTGGTTTTCCACTTGCTTTTTCATTTATTTCCTTAATTCTGATAGCTGATTATAGTTGTGAAGACCACAATCTAACTTCATTCTATGTCTCTCTGAGTTGCCCCAGAACTTGGAAATGATTGCCTGCATCAAGTGTGCTGCTTTGGTGTCTGGGGTGATAAACAATACATCACAGCAGCCCCTGGGTGCATCCACAGGGGAAACACAAGAATAAATAAGGGGAAAACTCTCCAACTTGAAATTCTTATCCAGTTAAGTTCCCCCCTTTATTCTGTAGCATCGTATCAGACACCTGCATTTTCAGCAGCTTGACATTTCGGCAGCTGTGAATTCCTTCCTTTCTGTTCAGAAACAACTTGAATTTGTGCATCCACTTCTATTTGGGAGCAAGCTGTCCTACCAGAGACAAAAAATGCTCCTCTCTGGCTTTACAGATGTTGCTGCTGTTGTTGGAAGTTTTGGCATTTTTGCTAATTAAATAGAGCTATGAAGAAATAAGTGCCCAGTGTCACCATTTTTTTTCTCATACATTATATGTATATTATATATATATATATATATGTATGCCAATCATCTCAAAATTATGTACCAATTTATTTTAAAATTCTATTGATCATTTCTTCTGAGCAGGTCATATATAAACAAGATTTTAAAAAATATATACTAAAGTATGCCCATGCTGGGCACTCTTTGCTCCTATGTTTTTGGGGCTGCCTCTTTTAGAAGAAATATAAGCTCTCCAATTGACCAAGACCTCCCTTCACTGTATAAATTGACTTACCATTCTGGGCTCCAGTAGATGAGTTTGAAATTCTGCCATATAACATTCTCCTGATCATCAAAGTTTGTAACCCTATTAAAAATCCATTCAGGACCTCAAAACACTTGTGCTTTCTAATAATTTTTTAAAATCAGGGTTTATGTGTGATCTGTTTAGATAAAATAATAGACAGATTAATATAATTTTAAAATAAATGGAAACAAAATGTTATTGAGATTATTGGATTTATTTTCTGAAAGAAAACTGTAATGATTCCTAGCTTACTCCACGCACCAAAATAAACTGTAGAATGCTAAATATTGATAGCCTTTAAAATTCACAGAAGAACCTAAAATCATTATAAATGGAGATTTATGTGACACAATAGAGGAGAATTTTCTGAGACTTATAATCAAAGCCAGATCCAGAAAGTGTGAACAAAATAATGGGTAGATTTTACTAAAAAGAAACTAAAACTTAAAAACACTTCTCTGACAAAAGGACACTATTCAAAAAGTTGTGAAATGATGGCAAACTGTTTTTAACATAAGGGAGAGGCAAAAGATTAGTGTTCTTATTACATGGCAAAGTGCTTACAAATACTTGACATGAAGAAAAATATGTTTAGAATAATGAGCAAAAGACATAAATAAAAAAGTCACAAAATGCAAAAAATATTTAGGCTCACTAATAAAAGCTGCAAATCAAGATATAGACATTTGCCTCCAAATTTGGAAATACTTTGAAATGAATGTTGGGAGGCTGTATTAATAGGAAATTAGAAATCACACATATTGCCAGTGGGAAATAAAACTTGGCAAAAAAATTCTAGAAGATAATTTGGTAAGATGTATCAGAAATTCTAAAAAGCTGCTTACCTTTCGACTCCAAAATTTTGCTTTTAAGAACCTATCCTAAGAGGTGTGTGTGTGTGTGTGTGTGTGTGTGTGTGTGTGTATGTGTGTATGTCTGCAGTCTGTATCTGTGCTTATTTACTATGTATCTATGTATGTATATATGTATATCTATCATCTATCTATCTATCCATCTATCCATCTATCTATCTGTTTATAATCTATCTATCTAATCTCCTTTTTCCCCACTAAAGTATAAGCTACAAAAGATCAGGGATTCCATTCATTTGGTTTAGTATGTATTTACCTGAGCATAGAAAATTGCCTATCCCAAAGAAAATGGTCAATAAATGTTTACTGAATTATTGTGATTGTTATTTTTTAATATTTGCAAAATATCTTGGCATCTTATAGCATGTGTGGCAAAGAATGGCTAGGATGTTGAAGGGATTTGAAATTACATCATGAAGAAGCAAGAGAAAAGATGAACTGCTGGAAAAGTAGCAAGCAGAGGATCAGATAGCCGTCTTCAAACACTGGAAGGGTTATTACATGGAGAAGTGGTTTGCTCATTCTCTGTCACATTTAAGTGAAGAAGTAGATCAATGAAATAACTTATAAAGGCAATGTGGGGCTCCACTTAAAAAGGTACTTTCAAAGAATTAGAAATGTCCAAAATGGAATCCATTATCTTGAGAGGAAGTAGTTCACTATCCCTAAAAATATTCAAGCATAATTACTTACACAGAAAATTCACATACCAGACTAAGACTTTTATTAGATAACTACAAATTTCTTCTATTTAAAAGACTCACCTCCTTTTCCATTCTAACATCACCTTCTATTCCCTCCCAAATATTACCTCTCTCTGAAACCTTTGCCCAAATACCCCAATAAATCTTCTTTGTTTAGGTCTTTTACATCCACCTTACTTTGGGCCTGACTGCTCTGCACTAGATTATGAACTCCATGGAGGCAGGAATTTGTCCTTTTTTTTCTATCTTATTCACCTTTTTATATCTGGTGTATAGTACTGTGCCTGGCACATAATAAAATAAAATTAATCTTAATGAGGTATGTATGCAGGTTGAAATAATTTTATATTTCATTTGTTCGAGAGTCAAGAGTCATTAAATTAAGCAGGCTTATCTACCTTTTTTCTTATTTTTATTAAGTTTCAATTCCTTGTGATTCACCTTGCTAGTATACTGTCTTATTTATACGCTTTAGGAGATCTGAAGGAAGGACTTATAATGCCTTCCTTCCTCCCTGCACCTGCATACCTCCAACTGTCCCAGGTGGATCTTCTTAGTTATCACATGCAGGTTTAGCTCCAGCTATTAGTCTAGAAGTTTTATTAGGGAGATTATATAAAGCTTGGTAAATATTTCCAGAGGCTCAGTATGCTCAGCTTTTATGCAAGCCTTTCTCAGATGCTAAACTCAAGCTCTGGAAGGTGAATCTTTTATTTTTACCAAGTTGGAATTTATTTGTTTTTATTATTGTGTGTCAAATACAGTTATACAAACTTTGATAAAATAGAAAAATATAGAAGATAAAGGAAAATAGAAAAATCACCCATAATATACCTGAAGATAAATTTTATTAACATTTTAGTATATATCTTTCTAGACTTTAGAAAAATCATTTTATGACAAAATGCTATCACAATATAGAAACTGTTTCATAACATACTTTTCCACTTGATATACTGAGAAATCCCTTTCAAGTCAATAAATATACATTTATGCCATTATTTTTTGATGTCTGTATGCAACTGCTGTATTTGCACAGTTTGATGCTCTGTGAGTTATTAAGGTAACAAAGTTCCATTCAACCTATGTGATAAGAAACAGAAAAAATTGATATAGCCTTTAGACAGGATAGCAAATATGTACTGTTGTGCCTGGTAGGTAAAGGCAAAATTTTTTCTAATTAAAAAAATACTGATAAGAATGGGGGAAAGCATTTGTTAGATTAAAAATTGCATATCAAAATCCAAGGACTATATTGATTTATTCATTAAAAATTCCACATTCCAAAGTACACCTGTAATTGGCATTGCCTAATGATGAAAGCATCCAGTGTCCCCTTAGTTGAATGGACCCAGGTACACGAACTGACTTACTTAGATCTGGAGGTTGTGTTAAAGTCTGTTGCCGGGGTCCGTCCTGCAGATCCCACCTGCACAATGGATGAATAAATGCACTCAGACACAAATTTCCAGTGAACGAGTGGGCCAAGGGGTTGTGAGCCACTCACAGAGAGAGATCACAGCTACACGACACTGACTAGCTTGCCCTTCTCCTTACTTCTTCAGTATAGTTTCAATAACAGAGTCTTTTAAGTCAACACACTTGTAGAGAAAGATTAAAGGCTAGGTTCTGATGCCTAAAGCAAACACCATTAAAGGGTAATTTTCTGGGTCTACCTCCCATCAAGTGGGCTCTCTGGCTCAAAGGTTAATTTTATGACCACATGAGTAAACAAGCTAGCTAGGTAAACTACTCACATTCTTTTTTATTTGCACCTTAATCTCTCTGGCTTCTGAAAAGAGACTCTGGCTGTCTTCAGCCAAGAACTATAGAAAACACCTCTAGGCCTTCTAAAAGGGTTTGAGACTACATTCTATAACTACATTCTATAACTTTCTCTACTATTTTTCTTTTAATATTTTTGCCACCATTTTGAATTTACCACCACAGGCTGTAAATTCTCACTACTGATATTTGAATGAGGTGTTTGCCCACTAGACCTTTAAGTTGTAACTTAGTGAGCTGCATATTTATGTTTCTATTTTCTAGGATACTTGAGATCAATTAACCATTATCACAGATCCCTATGAGTTCTGATTTCCACTCTTTAATGTGTTATTGTAGTAATTTCACCTATCTTTACTCAAGAGTTAAGTGCCACAAACTAGCCCAATAGTCCAGCATCTCATTATTCCCCTTCAAGTCAAGGACCAACTAATATACAGTGATCTCAACCATCATCTCCAAACTGTAGAGGACAGCTACACAGAGCTCTTCAAGAAAACTGCCATTCCCCCTCAGCCACCACTCCAATATTTTTTGTAATAGGAAAGAATTTTCTGGTTCCTCCAGTGAAACATATTTTCTGGATGAATGGACACACAATTGATTTACTTCATTGCTCCTCTTTCTTTAGACTTGAGTCTTTGTTCCAAAACGTACCCAGGATTTTGTTTTAATTTGGTATGGTAAAATGACAGATATGGAAACAATCGCTTTGTAAAAAGACTTTATTATCCACAATTCCCAAAAGAAGGGGTATGCCATGCTATGCTGAGCTATATGGGGAAGCTACTCAGGTCATCCAGGAGGCAGAAAGAGAGAAGGAACAGAAGCAGGGGCTCAAGTCTGTATCGTGGATTTCATGGGGAAAAATGAGCAAGGTAGGGCAGGTACATTAAGTAAGCTTAGGATTAAGTGGTATGAGGAGTTCAAGGGGCACTGACCAATAGAGGTTGTCAAATATTTAGTTCTGGGGTGATTTACAGTAGGGAGACTATTGGCTGCTTATGTGAGTTTGATAAAGTGATTGGGAATAGGGGCTCTAAATTGGGTGGTTTGCATATGAAAGGTGTACTCACAGGCAAGTTACTGAATAGCTCTAGAAATTAACTAACCTGAGGAAGTGAAATTCCTCCCTGATTCTAGAAGGCTTCAAGATGTCAAAGCATCATAAAATATAGAAAATTAAAAAAACATAATACCATTTTTCTCTATAGCATACTAGAAAAATTCTGGCATTTTGATCTTATTAACTGTAAGACCACTTTAGCAGTTAACTAATGCCAATCCCATGCATTAGAACCAAATTAGGTAAATAAACTCATCTCAATTAATTTGAGCTAATCATGACCTTAATTTGTCTTTCACTTTTTGAACTTAGAATTCACTCTCATAACATAAATCACAGGGTTATGTTAATACAGAATGGAATAGTTCTATACATTTTTCTAAATATAGGTTAACTTGTCTCAAATAAGGTGGTACATTCCTCAGTTTGACCTCTATTGAATTTAACTCTAAACTATGGACCTAGGGGTATTAACAAATGTTGTGTTGAGACTTTAAGAAAAATTGGGATTTGTGGAGAAGCATGTCCCAGCTTTGAGTCATTGAACAACGTTCATGCAGGGAAAGTCTGGTTCCTTCATGGTGGGATGATCGTCTTTTGCCAATAAAATGGTTCAAGTGGATTTAGGATCTGTCTCAGGGTCTTATTTTTTTCCCTAGCAGTGCATAAGATATCAGGTAAGGTTCAGCTCTAAATTAAAATGTAATCCTGCTCTCCTTATGATCAAGCCCTGGGATAGCAGAATAGCTATTCGGTGACTATCTATAGGAGATGAAAGAATCCTGCTGTGGTGCTATAATGCTTTATGATTTTTCTCACTGTGTTCTAGCTTGCATGGCTTTCAATTTCTTGTTTTCTATATTTATTCTTTTGGTTCTCCATGGCCACAAAAGAAAGTTACATAATGCTATAATCTCTATGATCACTATAGCAACTAAGGGCCATAACCCATTTGACACCCCAAAGGTACTTTCATCACACATCACCATTGGGGATATTTCGAGTCATAGATTACTGAAGTCCAAGTTGCCCCCAACTGGAGATTATCTATGTGCTTCTCAATGATGTAAGCAACCCAATCCTCAAATACCATACTTTGGGTCTGTTTCCTAGAACCCTGATGCCAATTACCATATCAGTCAGGATTCTAACAGGAAATAAGTGGCAGCCTAAAACTGAATTTGAGATTTTGATACAGAAACTATTAATAAAGATGGGGCAGAGTGTGGGGAAAAGCCCCCACTTTGTTGGATGGAGCCACCCTCCAGATTCCACCTTTTCCTTATCTGACTGATTCTGGTTAGCAGGTCATAAATTAAGGTTGTTTGCATTTCCAGCTGATATTTGTGTATATTTTTCATTTACTTTGTAGCTAAAGCTTTGTTTGTATTTTATTGGTTATTTGAAATTGACTTGAACTTGCTATTTGCAGTTTTCAGCCATTAAGAAGTTTAACTGGGGATTCAGGAATGGAATCCATTTAGTTCTCCAGATTTGTTAGCCCCCGAGGCACAGAGTAGAAATGGGAATGTTGGAGCACTCTTTTCCAGATTTTGAGTTACTTCAGTGTGGTTTCAAAACAGAGAAGGCACAGTTTAGGGATTTTTGTTCCAGGTTTAAATTCTTGACATAGAGAGCTCTGAATTCCTTCCACAAGTTCTAACACTTTAAACAAGTTATGTGCTTTTGTTTCATAGTGGTGAGAAAGGATTTTCATGCATGTAACAACATTCCCTTAGTTCTTCACCTACCAGCCTTTCACACCAGGAGAGCATTTGGGCACACAGAGGTTAACTTGAGAGTGTGGCCGCAGGGCAAGGCTGGAGTAACTAGACCATGCAGAATTGTGTTGAAGAGCGGAGCTTTGTTTTTACCTTGTTAGTTGCATTGGGCAGAATCCTGAGTTTGCCTGAAGCAGCTCTAAAACAGACCTGCTCACTATATGTCGAGTCTAGTGGCTGTCTGCCACTCATTAGGCAGGATGTGAAAACTGGCAGCAGTGGCTGCAAACCCAAACCTCCTGGAGGGCATCCAGTGCAGCTGGAGGAGGGCACAGCATTGCAGTGAGGTTCTGCTGGGTTGCTCTCAAGATTTCAAGTGATGGCTATGTTTTTGCAAAACTCTGCCCAGGATGGAGGAATCAGGAAGGCGACAGAGGAGAGGTGGCCCTCCTTGGGGCCCAAGATAGTCACATGCATTCAGCTGAGCTTCCAAGGTTGGGCAGCATTACAAATTACAGAGTCCTTGATGGAGAAACAGAAAATCAGAATTCCAGTCCTAGCTCTACCTTTAATTGCTGTGTAACTGAGGTCAAGTCACTTAGCCTTTCCTGGGAGCTGGTTTCCTTATCTGTGAAGTAAGAATAATTAGTCTTGCCCTATCTTTCTCAAAGAGATGATGAGTACTAAATGGGAACATTAATGAATGTGAAAGCACATTGAAAATAGTATGAAGCACAAGAGAAAGACATTGTTATCACTGCTGCTCGTAAAATCTACTGAATGACTAACACCACAACACTTTCTATTTCAAACACCAACTCTTCAAATCCTTCTCACAACTGGACTCTACCTTTCTAAAAAAGGATTACATATACCTTACCTGGACTCTGATTCAATTAAGGTATTTTGACAGTTTTTCTTTCCACATCACATTTTCCTCATTCCTACTTTTCTGCACTCTTTATATTTTCTGTAGTTTGTTGCTGGTTTTCTAACCAACTCTGTTTTTCAGTTTTCTTCACAGTCCCCTTTATGTCTCTTAAAGATAGTTCCCTAAAGTCTCTCCACTCAGTCCTCTTCTCACCCAAAATGCTCCTTGGAAGGCTCCACCCACTACCATGGCATTGATATAATGGTAAGTGCTTCCCATTTCATAGATAACGGCAATGCCATCCTCCCATTCTCTCAAACAAAAAAACTGTAAGTTAGACAGGACATATTTGTTTCCCTGTCTTTCATCCTTTGCTTCCTACTCCACATTTCTTTAGCCATCAAGCCCTGTGGCATTTATCCCCCACATCTTTATATCATGGCCACGATTTTACTTTGGGTACAAATCTCTGATAACTTGGATTACTGTCAGTTTTCTGATTACATTCTCTGTTTCCAGTCTGTTTTCCTGCCAATACATCTTTTACCCTTCTGCCAAGCTGATGTTTCTAAAACACAAATCTGATCATGCCATTTCCCTGCTTCAAATACTTCAGTGGCTTTCGTGCTTTGCAGAATTAAATTCAACATTAGCACAGTAGCACCCATGCCTCATTAGGGTCTGCCCCCCCCCGTTTTTCCCTCTCCTCACTGTACATTATTCCTTTTTAGGTCTTGAACTCATTTAAGCATTATAGAAACAGAAAACATGTGTAAGGAAAATTTTGCAAATAAACTACCATTTGCTTCTGGAGCCCATCTCTGCCATGCTTACAGAGCACCATGTTTGTGGTCGCTGCTCCAAACTCACTCCAAACAGACACTTGGTTGCAAACAGGTAGATGTTTTTGGAGTTCCCCAGTGATATGTGGATTTCCCTGCTTTTTGCCTTCACAGTTTGTGTCTGCTGGGAATTCCTTTCTTACTTTCCTGGCCCAGCTAAAGAGCACTTATCTCCTCTAGGAAGTCTTCTATGATACCATGTCTGATTTACCTATCCCTGCTTTACGGTTCCAGGATACCCTGAATAGTCTCTCTTCCATATACCTTTAATGGAATTCATCCATAGTGTATTTACTTGCCAGATTATTTAAAGGTTTAGATCTTGTCTTAATTGACTATGTATTTCTAGCTCCCAGCATATTACATGGCATAGAATAAGTGCACATAAAATCCTTGTTGAATAGAATCAAATAGGTTTCATCTAGAATAATTTTTATTTCTCTTTCACTTGTATACAGCTTATAGGTCTCTTAAGATTGATCACAAAGACAATCATTTTCTTTATGTAATCTTTCTTCACTATCTCAAATCATTTAACAATCTTCTCTTTGAATTTCTTTATTGCTAGATCTGTGGCTTTCAGCATTGTATATTTAGAGGTTGCTTTAAAATATATCATCTCTAAATATCACTATTCTTTAAGCATACAATATAAGGCAGGGCAGAGTGTCTTATGCAAGGTGTCAGAAGACCCAGTTCTAGTTTAGCTCTGCTGTGAAATATGTGACCTTGGACAAAGCATTAATTTTTCTCTCCTTGGTTTAAGTTTCCTTATTCTTAAAATTAGCTATCTGGGCAATTTCTAAGATACCTGCCTGTTGAAAGACTATACACTGCTAATTAGTCTTGAACTCTTTCATACGTCCTTGCAGTCATACTGGCTTTTTCTTTTTTAAACAGCTCTGTGTTTACACAGCACAGGTGCTCCTCATCTCCTCTTTCATCTCAGCTTTTGAAAATCAGCAGCAGCCTACCTCCGCCATGGTCATATACATATGTATATAGATATAAAGAGCTGAACCTTGGGTTACAGATATTAAAAGAATTGCAGCTGAAACAGTTCCACATACCCATGAATATGGGGTCTTAAGCTCCAAACACTGTCTCCTAAAGAGTCAATGCAGTTTTTCCTTGACGAATTCAGATGGAATCTGTGGCTAAATCTGCAAGTCATTAAATAATTAATCCACCTCCATCTGCTGTTTCTTTTCTTTACTTTTTTTTTTTTTTTTTGAGATGGAGTTTCACTCTTGTTGCCCAGGCTGGAGTACAATGGCATGATCTTGGCTCACCGCCTCCAGGGGTTAAGCAGTTCTCCTGCCTCAGCCTCTGAATAGCTCGGATACAGGCATGAGCCACCACGCCCAACTAATTTTGTATTTTTAGTAGAGAAGGGGTTTCTCCATGTTGGTCAGGCTGGTCTTGAATTTCCAACTTAGGTGATCTGCCTACCTCGGCCTCCCAAAGTGCTAGGATTACAGGATTGCCTGTTTTATGTTGGACAATTTAGGTGGACAATAGTCTTAATTTTTTCATAAGATTGGCAGTCAGAATTGCTTGATTACTTTTATATCTCCACCAACAGTGTACCTAGTATATCTGACATCTAGAACAGATCAAATTTTAACTCCCCCCTTCTTTATACAACAAACTAATTTTTGGTAATGATTATTATTTTGTTTAATACTTGGTACAACACTTTATGAGTTCCATGAAGTCAGAGACCATGTCTTACTTAATTTTGAACCTTTAGGGACTGGTAAATCCCTTGATTTTTAGTAGGCACTTAAAAAAATGTCCACAAATTGAATAAATAAAGAAATGGATCATTATCTGTAGCATGGCCAGCATTACTTCCTCAGTGACTTTTAATATGTTACAGATCATACACAATTCATTAAGAAGAGGTCTGCATTTTCCTTGGTATGCTTAGAAAATCCCTACGAAATTCTTTAAAGGAGTTATATGGTTCTATCAGTGGAAAACCTATGGATTTGACAATACATTCATATATTCCAATGTCAAGTCTGATCTCTTCAACTCTTTCAAGACTATAGCTACTGGCATTTCAAATGCTTCAGCCATAGGCCCAAAGTGGGTCAGATGCCTGAACTGTCATAGCTAATTTCCCTTACTATTGAAACTTTGTTCTGGATATCAGAAATCACACAACTGTGTCTCTTCCCCTCTAATTGCTACTTAATTTTTATTTTTCACACTCATTTTGTAAACATTGAAGTGCAAATTAAATGGTAATTAGAGGGCAAAAATATGCAACTCTGAGATTCTACAGTCTTCTGCATAGTACCAGTTGCTACGTAGAAATTCTCAAAAAAGTATGCCAAAACAAGCACCATCATTTAAAGAACTTTGGGGCTCTGCTACTCTGAGGCTGATCCATTTTCAAATAATCTTTCTGTTAGGACTTCTGTTTATTTGTGACTATAAAGGCAAGCAAGTAAATAAGAATCTTTTAAAATGTTACTCCTTTGCCAGTTTTACAATTTCTCCTGAAAAATAGAAGATTCATATAAATGACTAAGAGCTTAATTTGTATCCCAAACTATAGAGAATTTTTTTCAGCCTCTAAGTTTAACAACATATTCATTTGTTTGATTCAGTAATATTTTAAAGACTATGAGGCCTTAAGAGGAGGACAGTGTATTGTCTTACAATATACTTTGGAAAGTTTTTCAAGTAGTGTCTTCAAGATGGGACCAGGCGAGTGTGTAGGAGAACATGGGATGGGGCTTTGGGAGGGCCATTCTCCCTCTTGATTAGTGTTCTGGCAGTTCAGAAGGTTGCATTTGTGCCAGACATTCTCTCTCACCTCCTGACTTTGCAGAGCTATTCTTGAGGATCACTATTTCTTTTCGCTCTGCCTGGCAAAACTCTGCCTACTGGAGCCCTCATAAAGGTTTTTACCACCTCTGGGAAGTCTGCGATTTCCCTTAGCACCTGGCACTTCTACAATTACAGCACTGTGTTCTAACGCCTTGCGTACTGTTTTCCCCTGACCCATAACCCTTGTGAAGCAGGAAGGGGCCTAGCAGAAGTGCTATCACAGTGCCCAGAGGATAGGAGGCACTCAGTGTGTAACTGTTGGTTGACTGTTGTTGAATCTCATGATAATTTTCCTGCATCCTCTTTAAATTCTTTTTTTTTAAATTTTATTTATTTTTATATATTTTTTCCCATTTATTTATTTTATTGCGTTTTAGGTTTTAGGGTACTTGTGAAGAACATGCAAGATTGTTGCATAGGTGCACACGTGGCCATGTGACTTGCTGCCTTCCTCCCCATCACCTACATCTGGCATCTCTCCCCTTGCTATCTCTCCCCAGCTCCCCACCCCCCACCATCCCTCCCCTATTTCCCCCCAACTGACCCCAGTGTGTACTGCTCCCCTCCCTGTGTCCATGTAGAAAGAACACTAATAGTTGCGTCTCAGGAGTATGGGACTAGGACATAAGTGGGAGAGGAGCACACTTTTCTCTACACAGGTTTTGGTATAGATAATTTATCAGGTGCATGCATTAACATGTAAATGAAATAAAAAGGCATTAAAAACACAAAGTCTGCCATACGGTTTTAAAAGACGGCAATTTTCTCTCTGTAGTCTTTCTCTAAACTCTATGTACTGGCAAACCAACAGCTCTCATATGAATAACCAATGGACCTCATAAGGCTGAGGTCCATGTAAGGCTAAAAGCAGGAGTCTGCCAGGCAATTCCTAGGTAACCTCCCTGGCTGTGAACCACACTGCTGCTACTGGATGTAGTATAGAAAGCCAAAACCAGGCAGAAACAATTTGGATGTGCTGGCCTTGTGAAAGAATCATGCCAAATATTTTTGGTTTTGAGACAGAGTTTATATAAAAAACTTAAATTTTCCCAAATATACAATATATATCATAATTCATTTGGACCTTGAAGAAAACAAAGGTATTTTGGCTGAAATGTAATAGGGTATTCTCTTTTGATAAGAAAACAATGTAACTGACCTTGAGGTGAATCAGCCCAATAAATAATCAAAGGGATTTTGAAGGTTGAAAAAAAGTTTTTGAGGCTATAAATCTATCAGGAAATAGACTTCTAAAGAATAGATGGAACCAACTGGGAAGCAAACTCCATTAAGGGAAAAGTAAATTAAAAGCACTGAATGGCTTCAAAGTGCCTTTTTTCTAGGGAACATATGGAGACTCCCAAGTGGAAAAGGAATGCATTGTATTTGATTTTAAATGTAACCGGTTTATAAAGGAGCACAAATTAATTTTAATTCAACGAATAGCTAGTAAGTGTCCACTGGTAATTCAACAAATAGGTATTAAATGTCCACTCCGGGAAAAGAGCACTCTCTTAGGTACTGGAAGGGGCATGAGGATGTAAGGCTGAGTCCTTCTCTAGAAGAAATTTACAATCCAAACGGTAGATATGGTAAGTATTCAATTAACCACAATAACCAGAAATTCAGAATTATCATCCACTCAAGGGGATACACAATATCCTATAAAAGTGAAAGTGGTGAACCTCACACATTAGAGAGTCCAGAAGAGAACGCATTTATGGCAAGTGGGATTTGGATCAGCAGTGGAGCAGGAGCATTCCAGCAAGAAGGAAGAAGCAGGAGCACAGACCTGGGGGTGGGGGGAGGTGTGGAGAGGGGAATAGCAGAGTCTACTCTGGCAGCAGCAGAGGCTACATGTAGGTTACCAGTCAAAATAAAACCTGGAAACCTATATTTGGGATCTGTTTTGACTTCCAGCAGGTATAGGGGAGACACTTGAAGTCTTAAAGAGAGCAAAGCGCTCAGAAGAACTGAGCTAAAAGTAAAAGGCATTATTCCCATTCAGTCAGTTCTCAGCTTGAGAAACTAAATTGTGCTATTCATCCAGAATTCACTGTGTATTCTCACCATATTTTGGCTTCTGAAATTTATTTCCATGAGCTCCTAAATATTTGCTTTGAAACAAACATGTTCTAAGGGGAAAAAACATAGTTGAGAAATTAATGATAGTATGGATAGTGGATAAAACTCCTAAGTCAGACTTGGAATTGAATCCTGACTTTCTTAGCTCTTAATAAGCTGTGCAACTTCTCAAAGTGATTGAGATAATGACTGGCATAATGTATAGTCAGAACTTAACAGAGTACCTGAAAAATCCACAGGTTAAATAAATTATGACTATTATTATTATGTTTATGATTATCACTTTTATGCTTGGTTTAAGGGCGTTGGGCAAGGATAAGGGTGTAAAAATACTGATCAGTTGTATTTTCTGGTAATACAATCCCAAAGATTAATGCCTGAGACCAGAGAAAGATGTGACAGAAGAGAAAATTCACAAGGTGGAGGGAGCACAAAGAACCAACCACAACATTATGGATCACGGAACAGACTGACAGGGAACTTGGGCAGGAAATCTATTGATTGGAGCCCATTGAACATGGCACTCAGTGGTCACAGCCACTGATCTCAGCCACCACCTTTGGAAGAAAGAAAATGACGTGACACTTCAGCACCTTTGTCATGGACATAGGTAGATCCTGCAGCAGGCATCATTGCAGGAAGCACTTATCAAATGGCCATGCCTAACAGGGGAGGAAAAGGGTAGAAGGCAGCAGGTTGCTGAAGGGAGAACGTGAAAGCACATGTAGGTCAACTCTGAGGACTTTTGGAAGCTTTAGGGAGGAATTTAAGAAAGCTGGGGTAGAAGGCAGTATTCTACTATTTAGTCATTGTTTCATGCCTCTTTTTTTCCTGCTTCTCCTGCCTTAACTCCCCGAGCTGGTGTGATGTGGGTCACCACTGGTTGCATTGAGATGATGATAACCAGAACTATGCATAGGAAGACGGTAGGGTGCAGGGGAAAGGACTAGGGAGAAGCTGGAACAGAGAGATTTGAGATTTGTCCAATAGTTCAGGCTGTGCTTTCCACCTCACAGGATGGGCAAGACAATTCATTATCAGAAGAAAAGAAGATAGGGTGGGCACTCTGGCTCAGGCCTGCAATTCCATCACTTTTGGAGGCCGAGGTGGGTGGATCACAAGGTCAGGAGTTCAAGACCAGCCTGGCCAACATGGTGAAATCCCATCTCTACTAATAATACAAAACTAACTAGGTATGGTGTCACATGCCTGTAATCCCAGCTACTCTGGAGACTGAAGCAGGAGAATTGCTTGAGCGGGGATCTGGGAGGAAGAGGTTGTAGTGAGCCGAGATTGTGCCACTGCACTCCAGCTTGGGCTACAGAGCAAGACTCTGTCTCAAATAAATAAATAAGTAAATAAATAACTAAAAATATAAAAACTATTAGAATGGCTATACCTATTTATTTAACAAAATCAAGAAAAAAATAAACTCACCTAACATTTAAGGTTCTATTTGACACTGGCTTCTGATTTTGTTTCTTATATCAAAGGGTAAGAATTCTAATTAAACTGATCACAGCAAATTTTAATCACTTTTAATTGGGCCTGGATAATATGATCTTGTAGTTCAATAGATGAGTCTTTGTTTTCTTATACTTTATGATATTTAAGGTTTTGGGCATCTTGTTTTTGAGATTCTTAGTACTGTCTTACTATTTTAACATTTGCTTTAACGTTAACAGTATATGCTCTTGGTGCCCATGTAATATTATTCCAATGTAGGATTCCCTGCTCCTCCCCCATTTTCCTGAAGTAGTTATAAAGTGGGTTTTTCATTTCAACCTGCAGGTGACTTTGAAGACATATTGCCATATGGTGCTAAAAACATTGTAATACATCACCACTTGTTTGCCAGATGTTGCTCTACTCTGCTAGGCAGTGATTCAGATGCTCTGTGATGATTTTGCAAAATGAATCTTGCTAAATTGGAGAGTTTTAGTTGTCACATCCCATCTCATTATTATAGGCTGAGTATTTCAAACATACAAGAAAAACTAACAGTTGGAAATGAATCCATTAGATAATGCAAACAGCAGTGTTTGCTCCCTCCCCAGTGCCTGCCATTCTTGCATGTGACAGCATCCCCATTTCATCGAGTGGGAAATGGAGTCATGAGACACTGACTCCATGGGGGGGATGTGAACATAAATGACTACTAACACGAGTTCATTTCAGGCACTGGGCACAATGTAGCTGTTTTCTACATTGTGAAAGCACAGACAGGTCCAGCCTTTCTCTAGACTGAATAGCCAGCTTCATAAATGGTGTGGTTTGAGAACCAGGAAGGTCCCTAATTGTCTGTGCAGCTGTGCATACACGTCTGCCATTACTGACATAACATTTGAAGTAAGGAGTTTTTCTCTGTAATTTCTCTTTTCAAAAGCCATATATTAAAGGAGTGGAGCAGAGTTTGTACTATGTAGAGGTTGAACTATGTCACCCCTGGTCTCCTTTATTCTAAATTTGTCATCAAACTGATCTGGTATCCTTAGTGCCTCCTAAGCACTTACTGAATATTCATTGAGTAAATAAATGAATGAATGACTGTGTGAACAAAAGAACATTGATTCCCTCCCTGGAAGACAGCTGGTGAATTCTCATCTTACCATGTGTTGTAGTGGAGAGAAGCTGAGGATGGGTGGAGAGTAAAATGGTAAGTCAGTTTATTACTGAAAGTCCCTTGGAGTGCCAGGATGTGTTGGGGGTGAAGAGTATCCCCCTAGAGATTATCACCAGAGCATGACTGGCTGCACTTATTGGAGATGGTGTGTGTATTCCCAGTGCTCTGCGCAGCACAGCTGCTTCCCTACTGGGATGGCCCTTTCTCCCCTTAGTGAATGAGAAGGTTTTCTCAGGTGTACTCTGTGCTTGTCATGATATACAGCCCCCATTTTTTATCCTGTCCAGTGTCAAGTTCCAATCTGCCCAGTGCCACTGTCACTGACAGCTGCCAGTCTGGCAACCAACAGCCTCATCACTGAATTTCTCTCCAATGCCTGTTGTCATGTGTTTTGGCATCTGGACCACAGACCCTCTCCTGGCAAGACACCAGACTCTTACAAAAATGCCTTTCTGTAACCTGGAATGCATTTGAAATCATTACAGCAGGACATGGATTCACAGTCAGACTTAGATATTCACCACCAAAAGGGAAAAATCAGACACTGATGGATTTATGATGGTCCAGAATGAAAACTTAATTCAGATGGGACACAAAGGTGGAGCTGAAAGAAAGATGATTCCTCTGGAGGTGATGGCTTTAGTGAATAGCAGGTGGATTTCAGGACAAAATTCAAATTTCCACAGTGTGAATTCAAACTACGGTGAGAAAATGCTGACATATTATAGAGGGTGGAAATAAAAGAGAATTGTAAGATTTGAAACTGTTGGTGGGCTAAACAAGTAATTCAACTTCTTTAACTTCACTTTGGAAAGAAATGGGCAACATTTCATATCAACAAGTATCTAATACATACTATAGAGAAACTACTGGTTAATGAATGTTAACTATGCACTAATTTTAATGCTAAATGTATTTTGGGTGTCATTTATCTTGATCCTTGTCATATTCTTATGCAGTGGGTATTCTTATGCCCATTTTACAGCTAAGGAAACAGGTTTAGGGATAATAAGTGGCTTAGGTCACGCAGCTACTCGGTGACAGATAGTAGAGATTTCAGCATAGACTTAAGTTCTAAAACTGGCTCTACTCTGTGTCCTATAACCCCAGCCACTGTGCTCATCTACTTTGCTAGGCACTGTGGGAGGTGTAGGTGCTGTGGCACCTGCCCACATTCCTTTACAGGCCTGCACGCCCTGTACCTGGCTGCTGGGTTAGTCACCCGTGGCTTGCCGATGCACTGACTGCTTTTCCTGGCTGCCTTCCCTAAGAAGGTACTCATCCCTCTACCACCATTGTAGTTCATGACCTATTGATGCTTTAAGCCTGGCAATTCTGTGGAATGGCTTATGCTTTTGAGAGCTTCAGCCTTGTATATGGGGCCAAGAACGTACTTGACCTGAACCACTTTTTTGACTGGATCTTTCCACTTTCATATCTCTCTCTTCTTTTGTAAGCTTATCCTTAAGAGCCCTCTGTCAATAAGTATGTCTTCTCTACTCCTATACAACTTAAACTAAGATACGGCTATTGCCAAGGAACAGCTTCCTTGTCTAAGAAGCATATAGTCTTAATGCAAGGAATAACTTTCAAAATGCCCAGTGCTATTCAAAGATAGAATAAACTGGGCCAATACTGAATTCCATCTCCCAGGAAATATGCAATATAGGCTGGGTACAGAGATCAAAGGTATTATATGGAAACTTCAGGCATAAACTAGGAAGTAGTACTAGATGAGCTCTCAACCCTAAGATTCAATGATTCCAGGAACTGGCACTTGTTAATAATAGTTCGTATATGCATATTGTGGCTTATATTTTCTAAAGAAATAATATTGCTGGCTGGGCATGGTGGCTCATGCCTGTAATTCCAGCACTTTGGGTGGCCAAGGCAAGTGGATCACCTGAGGTCAGGAGTTTGAGATCAGCCTGACCAACCTGGTGAAACCCCGTCTGTGCTAAAAATGCAAAAATTAGCCGGGCATGGTGACGGGTTCCTATAATCCCAGCTACTTGGGAGACAGAGTTATAAAAATCACTTGAACCCAGGAGGTAGAGGTTGCGGTAAGCCAGGATCACAGCGCTGCACTCCAGCCTGGGGAATAGAGCAAGACTTTGTCTCCCTTGACCCCCCGCAAAATGTACCCAGTGGTTAAGTATAGGAATACTATAGCTTGACTTCCTGATTCAAATCCTAGCTTTGTTATTTATGTTTAGTAAAACCTTGGACAAATTGCTACTGTACACATTAGTTTTCTTATCTGAAAAATGGAGGCAATAATGGTATCTAACTGAAGGGCTTGTATTGAGGACAAAATGAGTTTCTAACATGTAAAATGCTTAGAACAATACTTGGCATGCAACAACTGTTCAATAAATATTCACTATTATTTCATATATCTCTATATGTATGATACAACTCACCAATGCTTAATTGTATTGAACAATAAATGTTCTGCACTGCAAGTAGAGATAATAGTGCAAATAGGGATTTCTTTCTCTTTTCTCATATTGTATAAACTCCTTGATTAGAAGGAACTCTGACTTTTTAAATTGAGATATAATTCACATATCATAAAATGTACCCTTTTAATATGGACACTGTAGTATATTCAGCAGGCTATGCAAACATTACCACTGTCTAATTCCAGAACATTTTCACTACCACAAAGTCAATCCATGTGCATTAATAGTTACTCTTCATTTCCACTTCCCTCTATCCGGCAACTCCTATTCTACTTTCTATCCCTATGGATTTGTCTATTTTGGACATTGCATAGAAATGGAATTATACAATATTTGGCTTTATGTGACTAGCTTCTTTCACTTAGCATAATATTTTCAAGGTTTATCCATATTTTAACATGTATTACTGTTTCATTCCTTTCAATGCCTGAATAATTTTTTCATATTTTTTTTCTGTTCATAAACTGATGGCCATTTATTTTTTCCAAGTTTTGTCTATTATGAATTCATGCTACTAAGAACATGCATGTAAACACTTCTGTGTGAATATATGTTTTCAGTTCTATTGAGTATATACCCAGGAATAAATGGCTGAATCATATGATAACTCTATATTTAACTTTATAAGAAATGACCAAACTGTTTTCCAAAGTGGCCATATCATTTTTACATTACCACCAGCAAAGTATGAGGGCTCTAATTTCTCTGTGTTATGGTTTAAATGTTTGTGTCCCTCCAAAATGTGTATGCTGAAACCCAATCACCAATGTGATAGTATTAGAAGGTGGGCAGGGCCTTTGGGAGGTAATGAGGAGCAAACCCTTCATGAATGGAATTAGTGCCCTTATATAAGACTCCTCAGAGCTCTTTCTTGCCCCTTTGTGAGGACAGAGTGAGAAGATGGCATCTATGAGTGAGCTGGCTCTTACCAGACACTGAATCTACTGGTGCTCTGATCTTAGACTTCCTAGCCTCCAGAACCATAAGATATAAACTCCTGTTGTTTATAAACTGCCTGATCTATGGTATTTTGTTATAGCAGGCCAAAAAGAATAATGCAAAAATTGGTACTGAGAGTGGGTTTGCTGTTATAATAAACACTCAAAACTGTGGTAGTACTTTTGGAAGTGGGGAATAATGGATAAGGACCAAAAAAGTTTCGAGATGCATGCTAGAAAAATCTTATATTGACATGCATGGACCGTTAATGGCAATTTTTGTGAGGACTCAGAACAGGAGAGCTATAGAGAAAATCTCAATCTTCTTAAAGAATATCTAAGTGGTTGTAAACAGATTATAGAAATATGGATGGTAAATGCCATTCTGATCCCATATCAAATAGAAATAAAAAACATGTTATTGGAACCTGGAGGAAAGGCAGTTCTTGCTATGAAAGTAGCAAAGAACTTGACCGAATTGGGTTCATGTCCTAGTGTTTTCTCGACAGTAGAACTTGTGAACAGGATATTTGGTGGAATAAATTTCTAAACAAAGTGCTGAAGGCACAGTATGGCTTCTGTTGAATGCTTATGAGAAGAGAAAAGCTATTTAAAGATAAAATTTTTAATCAAACAAGAAGCAGGATTTAAATATTTGGAAAACCTCAGCTTTCCCGTGTTGTAAAAACTGAGAAACAGTGTTCTAAAAAGAACATAGATGGTTTGGCCATGAGACTGTTTGATAAAGAGAACAGCATGGATCAGCAGGGTGATGGTCACCAATACAATGCAAGAGTGTGATCTCAAAAACATTTCAGAGATTACATAGGCTGTCCCCCTCATCACACGCCCGGAGTGCCAGAGCCTGGAGTGATAAACTGATTTCAAAGCTCTGCTCCCTGCATTCTTGCACAGTATTCTTTGTCTGTCCCAGGTTCAGTTCCAGTGGGCCAAGGGGTGATGCAGGCCATAGTGGCTGCCTCTTTGGAAAGCAGAGGCAGTAAATATTGGCAGCATCCTCAAGCTGCCATCTCTGCTGGCTCTCAGAGTGCATGAGCTGTGGTGGTGTGGCTACTTCCATTTATATATATATATATACATTTTTTTTTTTTTTTGAGGCTGAGTCTCACACTGTTGCCCAGGCTGGAGTGCAGTGGCTTGACCTCAGATCACTGCAACTTCTGCCTCCTGAGTTCAAACAGTTCTTATGCCTCAGCCTCCCAAGTAGCTGGAACTGCAGGAACACAACACCATGCCTGGCTAATTTTTGTATTTTTTAGTAGAGGCTTGGTCTCACCATGTTGGCCAGACTGGTCTTAAACTCCTGACTTCAGCTGATCCACCTGCATGGGCCTCCCAAATTGCAGGGATTATGGGTGTGAGCCACCATTCCTGGCCCCACTAGATTTTGAAGAATGGAGTCTCCTAGAACCTCAGACAGGTAAGCCCAGAAGAGGGCCACCACATGGGTAAAGCCTCTGCAGAGAGTTTCCACTAAGTCAATGCCTAGCAGAGCCCTGGGGCAGGGCCACCCCAGAAACCCCAGACGAGTATAGTCACTGACATGCAATTTCAGCCCACTATAGTTATTGACACCAGATTCCAATGCATAAGAGATGTGACTTGGGGTGCAACCAGCAAAGCCATGATGATGAGGCCTCCTAAAGCATTGGGGACCCAACTTCTGTCCCAGTGTGTCTGCAGGGCAGGATATCTAGTCAAAAAAGATTATTTTAGAGCCTGAAAATTTAATGTTGTTTGTTCTAATGGGTTTTGGACTTACCTGGGACCTGTTACTCCTCTTTTTCTTTCCTTTTTCATTTTTTTGGAATGGGAAGGCCTATCCTATGCCTGTCCCACCAGTGTATTTTGGAAGCACATAACTTGTTTGATCTCACAGGCTCATGACTGGAGGGAACTTTGCTTCAGAATGAATCATGGTTTGTGTCTCACCATATGTGATTTAGCTAACATTTTGATGAGACTGTGAATTAATCAAAAATTCAAAAATCAATGACTTTTGAATTAATGCTGGAGCTAGTTAAGAGTTTTAGGGCTACTGGGATGGGCTGAATATATCTTGCATGCAAGAAGGACATGAATTTTGGAGGGGCAAGAGCAGAATGCTATGTTCTGAATGTTTGTGTCTCCTTTCAATTTACATGTTGACAGAGAATTATCCATGTGGCGTATTAAGAGGTGAGACTGCTGGAAGGTCATTAGGTAATGAGAGCAGAGTTGTTGTAAATGAATGAGATCAGTGCCCTTATAAAAGAGTCCCCAGAGATCTCCCTTTCCCTTCCCACCATGTGAGAACAGAGTGAAAAGTACCATCTGTGAGAAAGCAAGTCTTCACTGGACACTGAATCTGCTGGTGCCTTGATCTTGGACTTCCTAGCCTCCAGACTTATAAGAAACAAATTTCTGATGTTTATAAATTATCGAGTCTATGGTAATTTGTTATAGCATCCCAAATGAACTAAGACACTCCAAATCCTTGCTAACGATTTTTATTGTCTGTCTTTTTAACTCTGGTCCTCCAAGTGTGAAGTGGTAACTTGCTAAAATTTGGACCAGCATTTCATTAATACTTAATGATATTAAGAAATTTTTCATGTGATTTTTGGCCATTTGTATATCTTCTATGGAGAAATATCTATTCAAATATGTTGTCCATTATTAATTGGTTGTCATTTTATTGTTATGAGTTAATTACATATTTGAGTATTAGACCCTTACCAGATATATGATTTGCAAACATTTTCTCCCACTCTTTCCATTGTGTTTTCATTTTTATGATAGAGTCCTTTGAAAAACAAGTGTTTTTAACTTGAGTGAAGTCCACATTATTTACCTTGTGCTTTAGCTGTTATATCTAAGAAACCATTGCCAATCCAAGGTAATGAGGATTTACAGCTATGTTTTTTTCTAACTCTGTGTTCTTTTGACTTAGGATCTCCAGCGAGAAGCATGGTACCCAGAATTGAGTATATTTTCAAAACATCTTGGTTGAATTAATGACTAGATATATTCAACTCTTGACTAGACTGTATGAGCACAGATTGAAGTGTATCTCTGCATTTCTACCTAGCATCTGACATTACATCTTCAATACAGGCAATGCTTTGACACTTGATTGATAACAATCAATAAGCCCTATGAAATTCTCATGACAAACTCGAGATTGAAAGCTATTATTAGCTCCATTGGATAGATAATAAAACTGAGTACAGGGATTAAATGAGTTGTCTGAGCAAGACCACACAATTTGTGGGAGAGCTCTAACTTCCTTTCAGGCCTTCCTCACTCAGCTCAAATGGTGTTTCTGTTTCTAGGTAAATCTGCCCCCTGCGGTTCCTGGCTGTTTTATCTTCATTCACACTTTTATAACTATCTGTAGGACTTAGAAATGTGTAGCTAGCTCTGTGTGCACTGAGTACACGAAACTTAATAAACCTTCAAACAAACAATCCCCAAAGTACTTTTCTGCCTTATTCTTATGCTCTCTTTGCCTTTCATAACATGTGCTTCATTCTTTTTTCATGGCAGACAACCCTACCTTAAGACCTGCAAAAACCTGTTCTCTGAGTACCACCAATATTCCTTTTTCGGTGCCATACAATTCACCATTCAATTACTGTATGTGTTACCCTAGCTATTTCTTCAATTATGTGGAATGCGTAGGTTTTTTTTTTTTTTTAACTCAAATTAATTGTAAGATCCTTGAGCACAGGCAAGATTCTTAGGTGTTTCTTACATCCTTCCACAATAGCTGGAAAAAATATTTTTATTCTTTTGAGGTTTCCGCTACTTTGTTTTATACTTCTATCCTGTTTGTCTATGCGTTATCTGGGCATCGTTCTGTTTGTCGGCTATGTTCTCCAGGAAGCCTTTCCGAAGCACTTCTTCTGAATGCACAGGTCCCCTGGCTTGAATAGCTCATGTGTCATTTATTCCACACTCCCTACTATCATGGATATTTATGGTCACGCCTTATTTCTCCTACTATTCCTAGTCAATTCTAAGGTTCTTGAAAGAGGCCATTATTTATTATCCAATTTGATGCCTTTCTGTTCCCAAAACAAACTTGGTGACTTGCTCACACAAGAACTCAAAACAAATATATGTTTCTTGAGGATCCTTAATATTGCGGGAAGTACACAGTGTTTGGACTCATAAGAACCAATTTGAAATTTCATCTCTCATTTACTGGCTGTGTGATCCTTGGTAAATTATTTCTTGTTGATGGGTCTATGATTCCTTATCTAGAACAATCCCTAGCTCCAATGAGATTAGGGAGATTTAGATCACATAATGCATAGGAAAGCATAATGCAAAATTTATTAATGATAATGGTAGTCATTGTGTTGCCATTCTGAAACCACAGACAAACAAGACTTGACTGCATCATCAATAAGTATATATTATATTGGAGTATCTGGTCTCTAAAAGCCAGTGCCAGGTGCTGAAAATCAGATAATAGAAAAAAACAAAACAACTTCAAGAGGTTCCCAGGAATAGGTCCAGTGCTCACACATGTGTGATTTGATGCTAGCCACTTTAGTTTTTCTTAGGAGTGCTTTCAGACTTAACCTGATCTGTGTCTTGGTATATAATTCAGATTGTGAACCTCCTACTTGCTTATTGCTGACCAATATAGAGCAGCAACTGCTAATAAGAACATGTCTATATGCAATACAGTTTCTACCTCACTGTTGGTGCTCAATTAATGTTCATATTAGATACTTAAAATAGAGCAGCTTCCAGTGTAAGGAGAAAAAGCATTTAATAAAGTCAGCCATTCTCTCTCTTGTTAACATAGAGACCCCATTATTAAAGAATTGCTATTAAAATAAGTTTACTGCTTCAAATATTCTCAGTGAACAGAGAGTACACTTTAAACCTTAGATGGCATATTTAGCAGGAGTTGCAGTGATAATGTATGGACCCCATTTTCATTCATTTCATCATCCACATTTAAGATTAACTAATAGGTGCCCAGAGCTCTCTGGGGTTCTGAAAGGGTAAGCTTGTAACTGTTCTTCCAGTGAGCACCTATATAAGAATGAAAAAACAGATTATTTTTCATTATTATCATTTTTTTTAACCAGAAAATGAGAGAGTAGAATAGATTGAGGGTAAGTATCAGGCAGCTTCTACTCTACCATCCAGTGTATGCTCAGATGACTTTCTTCTAGGGCTGTGCCTCCAAGATATTCTTTATGTGGTCTTGTTGTGTGATCATTAGCTCTCTTTGTAGCTTCTTTATATACTTCCATATCCAGAGTCTTTGCATAATTGGCAAGAGCCAGCTATGTAATGATCTGCAGTACATTAAAGATGCTTCCTTATAAGCACCAGGAAATTAAATGAATGCAATTACTTCTAACATGGCAAAAAATCTCAGAAAATCTGTAGCAGACAAATTTGACAAAACATGGTGAAATATTTATATATCTCATGATATGTTAGGAATTAAGAAGCTGAATTCTTAGTGATTATTTTGAAAATTCCACCTCTTTCTCAGCCTATTCAGGCTGCTATAATGAAATACCACAGACTGGCTCATAAACAACAACAATTTTCTTCTTAAAAGTTCTGGAGACTCCAAAGTCCAACATTAAGGTACAGACATATTTACTTGATACTTGGTGAGATTCTGCTCTCCTCACAGATGGTTGACTTTTCACTGTAACTTGACGTGGTGGGAGAGGCACAGGGTCTCTCTGGGGTCTCTCTAATAAGAATAGCAATCCCATTAATGGGTTTGACCTCTACCCTCATTACATTTTCACCTCCCAAAGGCCCCACCTCCTAATTCCATCACCTTGAGGTTTAGTATTTTCAACACATGAATTTTGGGGAGACATAAACATTCAGTCCATTGCAAGTTCCAATGTAGAGTATTAAAGAACTATATGAGGTGACTAAAAACTACTCAAGTAGTAGATGTTGACATTAATTCTCTCATTCACAAATTTTTCTAAATCACTTCCTGGGTCCAGACATGATACTATCTTGTTCTTTATAAAGGTATTCACAGCCTGTGTTTAATAAGCAAAGATTAAAAAAAGTCTCCACTTTCAAGAGTTTTACAGTCTAGAAAAGAATATGAGTAAAAACATATGAAAGAGGAAGACGAGCTAAGTGTTAAACCTTTGAGGCATGACGAAAAGTGCAAACAAAATTTTTCTTAAGCTTTTTGGATATAAAGATCTCACTGAGGTGCTAATAAAATAGAAGGATAATTATATCCACTAGGCAATTGTGCATGAACATTTAAACTTAAGAATTTCAATAGAATTTCAGGGAAATCTTTAAGTTTATTGATGTCACTAAGGTTAACAGCCTATATAGTAAGTGTTTAGATTTTTAAAAATACTTCAATATAAAACACTTTCTCCAAGGTAGGTTGCATGAATAACTTAGGATTTTAATGAAAGGAAGGCAAGAGAACACAAAATGTACTTTTTTGGTGAAATTCTATAGGAGTATTACATTGCTAAAGCAAGAGGATGATTTAACAGACTTGAAGGTTTGGAGACAGGAATTCTGGCTGGTTCAACCTACTTGAACAAAAGTAGAGAGTTGGTGAATAAGCTTGATGTAGCCTGGAATAGGAATTCATGCTGGAAAATACTAAGATACAAGGTTAAATGAATGGCGAAATATGAATTTGAGAGCCATATTTGGCCTTTGAACAGACTCGTTATAAAATTAAAAAACCTAAAAGTCGTAAGATATATTGGAACTGATTGATTCCAATTTCTTGGCATTACAATACCTCTGGCATGCTGCCATTTAGCTCTGCTTGAACATATTAATCGGGGAGTCACGGTACGATAAGCCAGCTATTCCATTTTTGAATGGTTCTAATTGATAAAATTGCTTCTTTATATCAAGATTAACTTAAAAAAAAAGTCACACCTCCCAATCCCATATGGGTCATCATGATTTTGCTCTCTGGAATGACAAAATAAAGCTAATCCTTCAAGTGCCAGGAAACAGCGAACATATCCCCCTTAAATCTGCTCCTTAAAGGCTAAACATCTTCAGACTTCAATCTTTTCTGCTGAATATGATATTTTAAGAAGGTTAGTTTGGCAAACATGTATAGGATGGGTAAGCGCAGGAAGAAAAAAATGCTAAATTTGGGGATACCAGTTGGAATGCTATTGCAATAATTATGGTTAGAGAGAAGTAGAAAAAAAAAGGAAGAATGAAGTGAAATTTTACAAGGAAGAATTGATAGTACTGGGTGACAAATGACTGTAGGGGATGAAGACATTTGATTCAAAGATATTTTAAAGAATTCTAGCTTGGGACACTGGAAAAATGATTTTATTTTAGCCATAAATTTGTAGCATGAGAAGAAGTTTGGGTGTCTTTCTACTTAACTGTACTGGGAGGCATTATGGTGTAGTGGTTGCTAGTGTGAGCTCTAGCCACAGAATAAGCGGGGTAGTTTAAATTCTCAATTTATCACTTACGTTATGTGACCTGGGAAAATCGTTTGATATCCTCATATCGCAATTTGAAGATCTGAAAAATATAAATATTAGGATCCATATAAAGATTTCAGCTTGTCTGAGACAGAAGCAGCCCTAAGTTATAATAATCTGTTAATGCTCTGATGGTTTCATTGAAGGCAGGTGAGGTGAGGAGGTAGATGAGGTTTAACTGAAAGTAGGTGTTTTGAATTCAAAACAAACAATCTGGGAAGGGAGTCATCACGACCCACGATCAGCTCATCACAGAAACAGACATAGCAGATGGAAATGAGGTTAGAGCGGGCCAAAGATAGCGTCTGACCTAAGGCCAAAAACCTTGGAGCTCAGAGTGTGGAAAAGGAGGGAACTTACCAATTTTTTCAAGATGCTTGGCAGAAACAGGGCAGGTTAGAAGAGGCATTTCTCCAGTCTAGGAAAGTTAGCCTTACATCTTAAAAACTGGTCTTCCCTGTACTGTTTTTCTCCATCTGACTCTGACTCAGGCTAAGCCTTCTATGCACAGATTACCTATTTTTCCTCCATGGTGAGGAGGATAAGAATCACCTGGTTAAGGGCCGGGTGTGGTGGCTCACGCCTGTGATCCCAGCATTTGGGGAGGTGAGCGGATCACCTGAGGTCAGGAGTTTGCGTTCAGCCTGGCCAACGTGGTGAAACCTCGTCTCTACTAAAAATACAAAAAGCAGCGGGGTGTGGTGGCGGGCTCCTGTAATCCCAGCTATAGGGAACTGAGGCAGGAGAATCACTTAAACCAGGGAGGAAGAAGTTGCAGTGAGCCGAGATCATGCCATTGCATTCCAGCGTGAGCAATAAGAACGAAACTCTGTCTCAAAAGAAGCAGAAAAAAAAAAAAAAAAAGTATCACCTGGTTACGGATGTCAGACTTCAGGAAACGGGCAAACATGCGTGCAGAGGTGTTTTATGAGCAGTCAGAACTCCGGAGGTGTACCTGGTGGTAAGTAAAGGCCACTTTATAGGTGTTGGTAGAGGCTGTGAGAATGGTCGAGCTTACTGTATATTAATGCATTCAGTTGTTACATCCCTGTTATATTTACCAGGGATGTGCTTGCTCTTTTGGTGTCTGCCTGTCCTGAAAGAAGCTCTTCCTATCCTTAGAAATTGTAAAATCATTTTCAACAAAAGTTGATAAAGTATTTGCAATATATGACAAAGCAATACATGTGGCTTCAATCATGGGCAAGTCAATTACCTTTCTGAGTTTGTTTCTTCATTTGTAAAATGAGAATAATAATAACACCTACTTTGAAGAATTACTGTATAGAACACATGACATAGGATTTATACAGTTTCCTTGTGCAGCACCTGAAAATTCAGGTTGAATGAATGACCATTATCATCAATTATCTATTGAAACCTATTCTGTAAAAAAATATATAAAGTATCCTACAGTACAGAATGATTCCTTTGGGTTTAATTTACTCATTTTTTAAAAAACATGATTTTTACTTCATCTAATTCTCACCTCAGAGTTTCCGGAAACCAGGTGAGTGTCACCAGAGTTTTTAACTGCCCTTGGCTCCAAATGCTTGGTCAGAAAAGTCATTCCATATGTGTATTCAGCTTGAGAACCTGAGTTTGCTGTATCCAATTTCCCTGTTTACTCTCGCCGTGCTAATGTGACTTAGTACGTACAAATATCATTCTTTATCATTCCACTTAGGTCTTGGGTTTAATTATGAATTATGAGAAATGAGTTGAATGTTTGAGCACTTTGGAACCTGGTGAGACAATTTGTTCAGAATGGTTAAAGGCATTTCATTTTTTTTTTTTTAATTGAAAAAAAAAAAGTCTGGTTCAGCTCAGTTGTGATACATGAAAGATGAAGTGTGGTTGAAGTCAACTGATGGGACACAGACCTCCCTCACTCCTCCGTCCGCCAAATTGATTCATTAGGACCTGCGTCAACATCCCCCGAGAGGCACACATGCACTCAGATGCTTACAGGATTGAGAGGACATATGTGGCCTCCTGGGAGGAGAAGTCAGCATGGAGCACACTCCTCCAAGTCAGTTGAGGAGCAGTGAGGGTTTGTGAGCTGATGAGCAGCCATTTCTTCACGTTTTCTTTCTGTGCACCTCAGAGGCTCTGCTTGTTAGGAGCATCTCTTCCCTACAGGGGGGTTATGGCACTGTGAAAAATTCGCACTTTGCAGATAATTAGAAGTAAATTGGTTTAAATGAATTTCTGGTCTCCTTCCTAAATAGGGGAGCTGAGGCAAACTAGGAAGACAGAAAAAATATGGAAACATTTTTTAAAAACTGAATGTATAAATTAATTATAGGAATTCCAAATTTATAAAATAAGAGGTTAAGCATTTCAAATGCAGCAAATGGTACCTCTTATTAGAGCAAGTGAAAATTCAAATTATTTATTCATATATTCAATCTTTTACATAACAAACATTTCTTGAGGCCTCATCTGTACTAGATACTGCACTAGCCACAGAGGATGAAGTGATGAACAAGATACAGCGTTTGCAAGGCCTCAAAAGGCTCACAGTCTAATGTGAGTGATAGAACTGTAGACAAATGATATCAAAACAGGGATAAGGGTGCTGTGACAGAAAGAAGCACTGAATGCTTGAAATGTTGAAGAACAGAGGAGAGAAGTTAATTCATTCTGAGGAATAGTCCAGGGTGTCTTTCACAAGGAAATCATACAGGAACTAGGACTGGAAAGAGAACGAAGAGGTAGCCAGCTAAGAAAGGAGAGGAAGGCCTTTCAGATGTAGAACACAGCCTGGGCAAGGGCTCAGGGATGCCACGACCACTAAAATGAGGGGAACTTCAGCATGTCCAAATCAGAGTGTGATGTGAGAATCTGTAAGAAATGGAGCTAAGGAGACAATACCTAGGTGGTTAGTTTGCACTTTTCATTATGAAAGTCTTTGGGAAAAAATCGGTTTCCTTCGTGATACAAGTAGCTCTCAGAAACTTCTTCTAAACCAGCTAAGCCAAGCACAAGGCATTTAAAAATTACATGACTTTTTAAAGAACTGAATGTAAAGCTAGATACTTTAAAATCTCAAAGTCCTCCTTTCTCTCTTAGTAATACATGCTTTACTAGCTCAAGATCAATGCTTCATCTCACAATTTTATTCCCTTGAATAGTTACCTGCATCCCAGATACTCAATGATGATGACTGGGGGAAGATACAAGAGCCTGGTGGGATGAAAAATGATCAAGTTATCACTAAACATATAGAACGACCTTGATTAGAAGCTGAAAATGAAAATGATGCTTCCGTGTCTGCTTTTGGCTCTAACTTCTGAGACAGGAGATCACATTGTGAGCTCAGCAAAAATAGAAATACTATGCTCAATACTGAGGCACAGGGCATGGCTTCTTCCTGGTTGGTTTACTGCAGTCCACAGCATTGCTATAAGCAGAGTGATTGTGAAAAATGTCAGTTCCATGGTCATTGGGGATTAGCTCAAGGAAATACTGTAGAGCAGATGATGAAATCCATAAATGACATCTAAAGGGCATTGGCAGATAGAGATAAGTGAGATACTTCATTGTTTTGTTGGTAATTCCAGGAATATTTTGAGATAATGTTTTACAGTTGGCCCCTTCTGTTAGGATGATTATTAACTTGAGTCGTATGCTTTGGCTTGGTGGTTCACGTACGCCTATAAAAGGCAAATATGATTTCCAACAAGGTGAAATTAGGATACACTCAGGCTGTAAAAATTTCCATAATGTTTTTATTCATTTATTTTTACTTTTGCTTCAGATGTACTCAAATTTTACCATCTTTAATGTATTTAGTGTAAAATGTCATGAGCCTTGCTACCTAAATTACATGGTTCATATATACAACTAAGCTTCATTATTTACAAATTCGATATTTTCAAATTCACCTCTTCAGTAAAATTTATTCATAACTATAAGATCAATACCCATGTTGCTTTTGTAATCATTTGCAGGAATGTGCATAGTGGTGAAAAATTAGAGTCCTCCAATGTACACATTCCCAGCTGAGGTCAAATGAGGCCACCCCCTGTCTTCTTGTTTCAGCTTTCATACTAGTGTTTTTTTTGCAGTGTACTTGGTGCCACATTTTTAGCATTATTTTGTGCATTTTGTTGGTGAGCTTTCTGCCTAAAATGGCCTCCAAGTGTGAAGCTGGAGTTTGGTCTAGTATTTCTAAGCACAGAAGGCTGTGTTGGGCCTTAAAAAAAAGTACATATGCTAGATAAAGTTTATTTAGGCATGAGTTATAGTTCTGTGATCTATGAGTTCAGTGTTAATGAATTAAAATAATAATAAAATGTCTTTAAACAAAAATACATATGAAACAAGGTTATATCTTGATTGGTTAATAAAAACATTGTGACGATAGGCTCTTAAAAACTGAATCTTGTATTTCCCTTGGAGCAATGGTCCGATATTCTCCAATTCACTGTTTGCAGTGACTTTATAAAACATAACTACCTCAAGTAATGCAGATTGACTGTGTATGCATATGCACATACATATGTGCACAAACATACTCATATATAAATATATGAAAGAAAAGCAAGTGAGCTCAAATGTAATGTTTGCAACTGGTGAGTCTAGTACAAGATTTCTGACTCTTCACTGTACTATGCTTACTTTTTTTTAGATTAGAACACTTTTTATATGTTGAGGGAAAAATATGCCAGTTTGAGGATTTTATGCTGTATGTAGCATTTTTGCAATAATTAATTTCCCGATTCAAAAAAGTACAGAAACGTGCAGCTTGTGAGACCTTAGTGATCAGCTGTTTTAGCCCTTCTGTTTCATAGAAATTCAGGTTCTGGACTTATTCTTGCCTTTAAGTTCACATGTAATCTTGGGTAAGAGGTCATCTGCCTCTTTAGGAGTTCTTCCTCAAAAAAGAGGAAATTAAGTTGGCGTAGGAATCTCTTTAAGCTCCACTGCTCTATCATTTTAAACGAACTTCAGACAGGTCAAAATATTAAAATAATTCAGATATTTAGTAGAGAGTTAGTCTTAGCCTCCAGTCCAATGCTAACTTTATTGTGCTAAAGTATAAGAGTTTTTAAAAGGCACAGATTAAAAATGACAGATACTTAAGTAAAATAATTCTTTTATACAAAAATCATAAATATTTAAAAAACAAATTGTACCTTCAAATTATATGGAAAGTTTTTTTGTGTTAAGATTACCTCCTTGGGCAGTTCCTATTTGTTTCTGTTTCTGTTTAAGTAAAAATGACTTAGAAAAATTATTTGTTTGGGAAAATTTGCCTTCTGCTTTGATAGCCATTCCTTCAAGTGTCCCGTGGACACTACTTTGTAATAGGAAGAACACAAGGTTTGGAATAAATCAAACTTGCATTCTAATTCCTATTTCTCTAATTTTCTTTTTGTGTGACCTTGGCTGAATTATGAATCTTCTTGGAGTTCCAGTTTCCTTATCTGTGAAAATGATGATGACAATATTTTCCCTGCAAGAAAAGGATAATGAGATAATTTTGCAAAATTGTCTGGCAACAAGGGGTGTTCAAAAATGTTAGTTTTTTTTCCTAAAACATTGTTTGACATTCTACTGCTT
>NW_016107556.1:2801342-2867838 GCF_001604975.1 Cebus imitator
GAATGTACTTGTTAAAAGCACACTCTTTGGGGCCACACTACCTATGTTCAAATCCTTGCTCTGTCGTTTACCAGCTGGGTGATGACAGCAAGTTATTTAACCTTTTTGTGCCAAGTTTCTTGACTTGTAAAATTGAGGTAATCACAATAAGAGTACCTAACTCATAGAGCTTCTGTATAGTGAATTTTTAATAATTATAAGTTGCTTAGAACAGTATTGGTAACCATTTTACTGTGTTGTTATTATTTCTAAAAATTTTAAGAAATCTGTATATACTAATTGAGAAATAAAAATTTTAGATTCATAGAGCATCCTAAATTGTACAAGAGCTATGTATAAAGCTAACTCTAAACAGTAGCCGATTTTGTTTTTTTAGACAGCCTGGAGGAGGGACTAATTCTTAGTCACCAATTGCTTAATTAAATTGTAATATACGATAGCATAATGATTGCATTCTAAAACCTTCCCCTTGATTTCAAATCTTGGAATGCATCCCTAGTTCTTTCATATTATATCTTCTTCTAGAAAGTTTTTGAAATGAATACTTTTCATTGATAATAATGGCTCATTTTTTTGAGAAATTCCTAGGTATCAAGTCTGAGAATTAACCCTACTAGTTAGGTGAAAAATTAGTCTATTTTACCGATGTTGAGAAGAGGCAAGATTCCTAAATCAGTCACAAAGGATATTTTGTAACTCATAGTATAGCAAGCATCATGGGCATTAACATGTGTGTCAGTTCTGCTTGGCCCCCAAATCTCACAGGGGTAATTGTGATAAGGGCCCATACTGATGCTGTGCACATAAGCAGATTTTGCTGTAGCCAGGGAACACCAGATCTCAGGAACTCACCATTTTGTAGCAAACAGTAAACAAGCATGCTTTTAGTCCCAGAGGGAGACATTCCTTTATCCTTCAAGGTTGCTTGCTGCAAACACAACTCTGAGAATGGCCCTGACAAAGAGTGTTCAGGGCTTTGCATTCTTGGCACACCTAGCAATAAGCAATAGCAATAAGCTCAGGGCTCATGGCATATTGCCTCTTCCAAGACTAGCTTCCAGGAACAATGCCAAATACTTTAATTGGGGCATTTTTAACTGATTTATCATGATGTAGCTAATATTCTATGTGCATTTTCCTCCTTATAGCTTTTCAAGGTTTCATGGAGGCGTTAACAGGGTTGGCTTTGGCTGATAATAGAAATTGGGTATGCTTTGGTTCTGTGCCCATCTTACCTTGGACACCACTTTTCCTTAAGCAACTCTCCACTTCCAGTCCTTAACCTGTAATGGTCGTAACCTCATCTTTGACTCCCCTTCTTCCTGGCCTGCTCCCATGCCTCATTCCAGCTACTTTCTTCTCCCTCTTCACCCAGAAACAAGATTTCCCCATTTTATGTTCGTATTCTTAAAGCCCTTCTTTCTCATGAGGTAGTCACAGAGAAGCAAATCAACATTAAAACATGTTAAATCATACAACGGCAACTCACCAGAGAAAATAACATTTTATTTTAAGACACAATGTTTGAAGACATGCTCCTTTAAGTAATAACCTAAATGGTGGAAATTTGGGATTTTAAGAATATGTAATTCTATATGCTTCCTCTGTGCCTGATCAAACTTGGTAAGGAATAAATGTAGTTTTGATTTTATATGAAGCGTTGATTTTGTGTTCTCTAAGAAGAAAATATATTTTAAGTTATGGATTTAAATGCCATTTCCTCTTCATTTCCTATTGTCTAGGGGTTTGTGAGATGCAGTTTTTGATCTTAGTGAAAGCTAAGAGCGGTCATGACTAACTCTTTATAAGCCTTTGTAATATCAGGTGTTGCTCCCCTACTAATAAGCAAATTATTACCAAAACCGTACTTTCTAATGGCAGTGCTACTGAGGGAGTTCACTGCAACACGTTTGAATGTGGAAAGTGGAGCTGTGCATAGGCCGCCGAGCAGCCGTTCCGTGACCTAACGTTTCTATTGGCACCTGCATTTCAGGTCTGTAATGTTTTCCTAACTGTGTTTTCGAGACCCAAGTGATTTAAAATGGAACGACTGCGTTCATAAAAATGGGAAACTGTAAACCAGCATAAATGTCAGTTTTTATGTTGATATTTACATTCATCCCATGGAGAGACTGAAGTGTTTAGTAATGTGATTTAATATTTGGGGGTCAAATATTTTGGTAACATTCACAGATCAATAAATTAGACACATTCAATCTTAAATGGTCAGAAATAGCTTCGTTTCCCAATGTGAAGCAAAACTTAAATTTTCCAGCAGGGAATGTTCCCTGCAGAATTCTTAATTGCACTGATGCTATAATAGTATTACATTTTAACTACGACTGTGTTAGATTTTCAAGCATCTCAGAGGTTATAAACGAGTCATTAAAATTCATTCCTGTTGGCAATTTGGTCTGCAGAGCCTTTACCCGGAAAAGCACACGTCTAATATTTATGTGATTTCCATTTTAACACAACTATTTGAATTACTTGAAATACCATAGCCTTTGTGCTCTGCTCCTTTTCTTATCCCCCTCGCATGAGCTCTCACTGTATTATCTGTTAAGGGTCAGATTACCTACATTAGAAAAGTGTTTTTTCTTGCCTGTGAGTCCTCCTAGCAAGGGCACATGTGATGGAGGCATGTTGCTTAAGGTGATTATGGGAACGTCATTGTTTATACTATTCATGTGAAAGAAATCTGTGGAAGATATAAACTGTGAACTGCCTCAAAAATAAGTATTAGAGAAGTCTGGTACTATTTCTTTCTGCATCCTTAAAAAATAATAGCTCAGGCAGTTATTAGGAAGCTGCCTTGAAGAGGTCTGGTTGCAGTTCTTTTTTGTTTGTTTGTTGAGACGGAGTCTCTCTGTTGTTGGCGCAGGCTGGAGTACAATGGCGTGGTCTTGGCTTACTGCAATATCCACCTCACGGGTTCGAGCAATTCTCTGCTTCAGCCTCCCGCGTAGCTGAGATTACAGGAGACTGCCACCATGCCCAGCTAATTTTTGTGATTTTTAGTAGAGACGGGGTTTCACTATGTTGGCCAGGCTGGTCTCCAACTCTCGATCTCAGGTGATCCACCCACCTCAGCCTCCCAAAGTGCTGGGATAACTGGCCCATGTTGCAGTCCTTAAGACATTCATTTGTCTTGCCTTTCTGGTCCTTTTTGGTTTTCCTTCCGAGAGCGTTATTAGTACCACAACCTTGTCTAATAGTCATCTCCTCACTCGTTTCCCCTTAGAGTGGATGCTACTTGACCGCATGTTCCTCCCCTTTCTTCCCAAGCATCTAACCCAGTGTCTAACAGTTAACAGACACACCATCAAGTGTAGGGAATGAACGTTCTCATAAATTTGTTTTATTTCATTTTAACTTTAGAGATTTGCTTTAGGTAGACCTTGACATACTTTTATTCCAGTCTATTTGATTTTATTGGACTTGAGTGAAAAAAAACTTATTGATTATTTATTTAACAAAGAAATTATTAAGTATCATCAGAAACTGAAAAGTGTGATGCAGTCTCTGTCCTTCAAAAATTTCAAATAATAGGGTGGGAAATAAGAACATTAAGAAAAATATGATGTACTACATAAAAGTTATAAATAAAAGCCAATGACTCTAAAGGGTCATACTCAATTTATATGAGGTGAAGCATTTTCATGGAATATTTGATATATGAGCTTGAAAATGAGATGGAAATTACTCGGGATGACTTGAGATAAAAAGGTTTTGATCAGGGGAGTGACATAATGACACGTTGGAAAGATTAATTCAGTGGTGGTGTAAGGATAGATTTGAGAAAGGTTGACTTAGAATACAATATGACGAGAAGGTGGGAAAGGGATTAGGTACCTATTCAATAGTTTAAGTGAAAGGTAGGTGATGGCATCCCACACTTCATGTTACCACTGAGATGCTTGAAAATGAACAAACTTGGGAGCTGTTGTGGAAGGAGAACTAGCAGAACTTGGCAAGGAGGAGTAGCTGAACATCACTCTAAGGTTTTGAGCCTGCATAATTTGGAAAAAAAATTGGCGACATGAACAGAAATAGGGAAGGCAGCATAGGGAATGACATAGAGGCAAGAGGGAAAGGAAAGAGGGTGGTGATGTTGAATGTCTGTGTTTTTAGGTGTTTGAGATGCTGGGAAACCTCTTGGGTCTAGTAAGGCAAGAAAAACTGTCATATAGGCAGATATGGCTAATAAAGAGGATGCCATTAGTTTGATAGACAAGTAACTCTGTTAGTTGCTAGCTCTATGACCTAGGGCAAGTTATGATCTGACCCCCTCTGGTTTTCATTTTCTTTGTGAGCATAAGAGAGAATGGGCTTTGGTAAAAGCTAGCTTAATAGAGTGATGCACCCTTTGGTGGCTACGAAGTGGTTTGGAACCAGCTGAGTGCTTCTTAGGAGTCAAAAGAATTTGTCCTGGATTTTCTATGCACTTTGGATCAACCCTATTGTCTCACTATGGCCCCTCTCAAAACTTAAAGAAGATTTGCTGTTCCTGTGATCACCACAGTTGCCCAAGTTGATGCTCCCAGAGCCTTTGCCTTCTGGACCATGAATACACTTAGTGAAAAGGAGGCCTGTGTAAGATGTATGCTGTTAGCTTTCCAAAACCCTACTCTCACTAAAATAGGCACAGTTGACTTTGTGTCTTTTTACTCATTTTCTACCTTCTGAAAAAAAGATTAAAAATGACCTTGTAATTTTAATGGAGAAAGATGAAAGAAATCATGTATTAATTTCTCTGTTTTTATGGAAAGTTCCTCATTGTAGGAATTGAGTCCACCTTTCCCTTTTTAACACCTACATCATCATCCATCAACATTTGCCTGAACAGAGTGATGTTGCCAATGTTTAGTCAGTAGTGATCTGAAAATAGAGATAAAAAATGGTAAAAATGTTGCTCAGCTGATTCACCTGCATCTGATTAAAAAATTTGATGTTCTGTTTGGTATATTTTCTCATATAATTAGAATGTAGAAATTTGGTGTTTACAGCTGGGAATATTTCCCTGCTGCTTTTCAGTTCATTTTGTTTCTCATTAACCTTTATAAATATTCTAAGCGGAAATACCCTTTTATTTAGGATACAGTGCTTTCTTAGCTAAAGAATGAAAGAAAGCTTTAATATTGCTGTTATGTTCCTGTGTCACCTGCCCTTGAAGAAACACAGAGAAAGGCAGTGCGGCATTCTTGGAAAAGGATTTTGGAGTTACAGAGACCTAGAACTCCACTCTGGCTCTGTGACCTAGTAGCTGTGTGACTTAGAGCAAATTATTGGTCGGGCTTTCTAGGTTTTGCTTACTTCATTGGTGTGATAGGGGTAATACCTTTGTATTCCAGCAGTTGTTAAGAGGATCAAGTGGTAGCTTTTGTCTTTAAGCACGAGGTTGTAGGGTTATACTCCATGGGACCAATCCTGGTTATATTCTTGTGAAGATATTTTACTTGCCTGAGATCCTTTCTTCACTCAGAAAATGAAGATTATAATAGCACCTAACCTATAACCTTCTTGTGAAGATAATACATAATTCTGTGAAATATACTTTGACCAAAAAAGATTAAATGTGCAATAAATATTAGTGATCTTGATTAGTATATACTAGACACTCAATAAATAGAAACTTCTCTCCTTTTCCTCCTTCATGTAGACATCTTCAGCATGCCTCTTCTGTATTTTAGGCAACAATTCAGAGTGTCTCTTTTGTATATTAAGCAGAACAACTCTTGGCATAGAGGAGAAAACAATTCTTACATCTTTGATGCTCATCTATAAAACAAAAGATCATTTGCTGATTTTAGGTATTGCCTTCTCTTGAATATAAGGCTTGGAAACTTGAAGGCTGAAGGAAATTTCTTTAGAGCAGTTATAAATGTGTACAGTCTTCTAGTTATCAAAATTGCAAGCTACCCTGCCTACCCCAATCTATTTGTCCCAGCTTCAAACACATTTTGAAAATCCCTCTGGGTGCTATCTTTCTTTCTAGTTATCCCTGGCCTTATTTCTTTCTTCCTTATGAGAAAATTTCTCAGCCTCCTCAAGGCACTAGTTTCTCTTATGGCAACTTTGAAACTTGTAGTTTTATGTACATTTTCTTTGGGTGAAAAAGTACTTTAGCTAGTAATGCAGCAGAATGTAAAGTCAAATAATTAAAACCAGTTCTGCAGTTTGGTATATTCTCCCTAAACAAGGAGTGATATTAATAAAGTAGAAAATAAAATGGTGTAGAATTTTTAAGAATTTTGGTCATAGAAGAATAATCAGAGCCCCCAGTACTGCTTAAAATGAGCAATTCCACATTTATCTATTTGTTTACCCTGTCTCACACTGTGCAGTCACTCATTGTCTAATGTAGGCAGAATGTTTTAGCAGTAATATGAATATTAGCAATAGTCATTGATAGGGAATAAATTGTGTCCTCCTCCCCCAAATTCATATGTTGGAGCCCTAGCCCCCAGTATCTCAGAATGTGATTATATGTGAAGATAGGGTCTTTGGGAGGTAAGTTGGAATGAGACTGTAAGGAAGAGTCCTAGTCCCATTTGACTGGTGACCTTATAAGAAGAGGAAATTTAGACATAGAGAGACTGGAGATGCACGGGGATCGAGGAAAGACCACGCAAGGACACAGAGAAAGCAGCCTCTGCAAGTCAAAGAGGGAGGCCTCAGGAGAAACCAATCCTCTCAATAGCTTGACCTTGGACTTCCAGCCTTCAGAACTTTGAGAAAATAAAATTTCTGTTTTAAATGCCACCCTGTCTTTGAAATTTTATTATGAGATTACCCCAACCTAATAGAGTAATATTTTAAATTTGTATTTATACTTTTGTAAAATTCATGATGTTTTTAGTGGCCAAGAGCATTGACCTGAAGCCAGACCTCCTGGGCTCGAATCTACCCTCTGTATAACCTTAGGAAGTTTTCTAGTCCTTCTGTGCCTCAGTTTCTTCATCTGTAAAATGGGAGCTGATTATGGTATTATTTAAGAGGCTTATTATCTGGATTAAATGAGTTAATGTTTGTAAATAACTTTTAACAGTGCCTGGTACATAATAAGTACTAAAAAAAGGATATCTTAAATTAATAAAAGTAAATACATTCTATAATCATTTTATTCTTTTTGAATTCTGTGAGCTGGGAGAGAAAGAAAGGAATGTAATATTTACTGAGTATTATGTGGTAGAAAATGTGGTCACAATACCACTCACATTTGCACTTGTGAGATTAAATGGCCACATTTACATACTGCAAGAAGTGGTGGGTCTGGGACACTCTAACGCCTGGAGTCTAAATCTATCATCTTTCTTCTATTTGTCATTACCCTTCTCTACCAGGCACAGTGGTGAAATCTAAATAAAATAAAAAGGATAGTAATCAAAGTGGGTAGTGTGTCAACCAAAGTTCACCCAGAGAAAATCAATGTTGGTTGGGATATGCAGTCAAGCTACATTTTGAGCAAGTAAGAAACATGAACTAGCGGAAGAGAAGCTACAGCTTTTAGTGCCCTCACCAAATTCTGTTTATAAGCTCTTAAGATTTTCTTTTGGGGACAGCTATGCATTTATAGGATAATAGGAATTACTATTTGCAGAAGAACATGCATGTATGAGAGAGAGAGAGAGAGAGAGAGAGAGAGAGAGAGAGAGAGAGAGTCTGATAACCTCTGAAAATGATATCTTTTAGTTGTGCATTTATAGGATATTAGGAATTACTGTTTGCAGTGTGTGTGTGTGTGTGTGTGTGTGTGTGTGTGTGTGTGTCTGATAACATCCTCTAAGAATGGTATCTCTTAGTTTTATATTTTGGATAACTTCTTAGTGAAGCAGACATTGCCTTTTCAGAGTTCTATAATGGATTTTGTGATACCTAAATTAATTCTATTTAAGAAACCACATTAAAATGCCCATATTTAAATATTTCTTAATGACTGGGATGCCTATAAGTTGGTAGGTAGATTCACCACCATTGTAATAATTATTACTATTTTGTATTTTACTATGTGAATAATTCTACTTAGAGCCTTTGCATACCATACTTTATATAATCCTCTCAGCACTTCTTGGAGTTTGCGGTATCCTCATTGTGTGGATAAAGAAATAAAGGCTTAGAAAGAGTAAGCAACTTGCTCCAAGGTTATCACCTTGTGGGTAGAAGAATCCAAGACAAGCCAGGTCTGGCTAACTCCAAAGCTCAAATACTCATTCGTGGAGCAAACAACACCCCCTACTCCCAGAATGTTTTAGTGATATTCAGTTTATTAAAGTTTCAAAGCTGTCTTATTTCTTTTATAAAACAGGATACTAGGATTTTAAAAGATAATTTTAGTGAAATTATTGATTTAAAATCAATATACTCAAGTATTACAAGTGTGTGACTCTTAATCTTTTGAAATATTGTTTCAAAGACCTGGGTAACTTATATTTGTGAGTTTTTATTTTGTTGCTGTTTGGTGAGAATAGTGAAGCCACAAAGCCAGCTTTATTGGACCTCTGACATACATTCTAGTCTCATTTTCTACTGATCTCATGATCAATTCTAATTCTGTAAGAATCTCTTTAAATGCCCATTTGTTGACACATAATGGATTTTCAGAAAATAATATTTTATGGGTAAATATTCTATAGTTATATCATCATCAGACTGCAATTAGAAATGTTCATTACTTTGCGATAATAATCTGGCTCTCATATACATTATGGCAGAACATAGGCACAAACACAGCACATTTGGTAGAGTCCTGTTTTTAGTTCTCAAAATCAAACACTGCATGTTCTCACTCATAAGCAGGTGATGAAGAGTCAGAACACATGGACACAGGGAGGGGAGCATCACACACTGGGGTCTGTTGTAGGGCACCAAGGGAGGGACAGCGGTGGGGTGGGGAGTTTGGGGAGGGAAAACGGGGAGAAATTCCAGATGTAAGTGATGGAATGCAGGCAGCAAACCACATTGCCATGTGTGTACCTATGCAACAATCCTGCATGATCTGTGCATGTACCCCAGAACCTAAAGTACAATGAAAAAAAAATAACATTTGTCAAATTTAGTATAATCCTCTTCTTTCATAATGGCTATTTATATAAAAATACTAATGGAGATTGGCCTTCTATGAGAAAATTAGGACTGTGCAATGTGTATATGCTATGGAATTTCAGCAAATCACATCTCAGTGATAAGCCATAATGACTATAAAAGGTATGACAAATTCAGTCCAAATTTCAAAATGGGGTTCTAGTTAACAATAGAAGTTTAAAGGTTACTGTAATTAATGAATGTGCTTGCAGTATTTTAAGTGTATTCATGTTGTTCAAACTTATGAGGCATTTAAATCATTTTAGATACACACAGAAACCACCTTCATTGTAGGTAATAGCTGAAGGCTGTCTTTACATGGAGAGTACAGTTTATATCAGAACTACCTGTTGTGTAGTTCGCCATGAGTTCTTCTTTGGATATTAATAGTTTGAACCTATAGTTCTAAAGCTCTAAATCCTTTAGAGAAAAGACAAAATTAAGCTTCTAGATGAATAGGCCAACTTTCAGGAATAATTAACAGAAAAGATAGAAAAGTTAAGCTCACTGATCAATAAGAACAATCCTCAAGCTTAGCAACTTGTCTAGGATATATTTCTATGGAAATGTGAGTTAATTATTTTTTCTTTATCTGCCTATGTTTCCATCCACACAAAGTAATGTAAATCAAAGATGTATTTCACAATGCAATTTTTTTCCTCTTTTGGAAAAAACATGGTATTAGAGTAATGCTTTCTAAATAAGAAAGAATAAAAAAGGTAATTGTTCTCTCCATCAGTAACCTCATTTTGGCTCAGATATTACTTTTCTATGATGAGAACACAGCTAAAATGTTTAAATGTTAAAGCCTTTATCATGGTAAACAAATTTTGACAAGAGGCATACAGAACAAGCACCTTGAATGAGATGGTTTACTTGTTAGCAGAAAGACATTTAAGAAAGACTGTGTTACTTTTGGGAGAGATAATAATGCAAGAGGGAAGAGGATGGGGGAGGAAGGAGGAGAGAAAAATAAAGGTTCACATCTTTATTTAAATTCGAATTTTTCTGTTGTAATAGAATTCCGACTTAGTCTTCACATAAGCATCATGAGATTATCTGGGAATCTGGTTTTAATTAATGGGCCTGGATACAGCTGTATTGAATGAAAGCAACCTCTTTTGTGAGCCATGTATTACCAGAGCTGTGCAGACCTGAAATGAGAGTGATCAGAAAGGACCGGCCCAGCCAGGGATTTCTTGGGAAATCCAGGCTTCTAAAGCCCACCTTTCATTCTGATTAGTCAAATGATAATATACAAACAGGGGAGGGAGGAAGTGGGTATCAAGATGACCTTCATGCCTATAGTGAGCTATCCAGTGAATGAACAAGATTCTCCATGCAATAGTTAGATGATTTGTAAGGAAGAAGAATGAAATGAGGCAAATTAGAAAATGTGTCTCCATTTGGGAATATCATCCTGAAATCTAGCTCCATGAAAGTTCATTTGCCTCTGATCTTTTATTTCCTTGCTCAATATTCATATGAAGAAGAAAGGAAATAAAGCAACCAGTAAAACTGACTCCCTAAAAACCCATGACCTCCTTCACTGCAGTGTAAGCTCCATCTCAGTTTCAGTACAACTAAAACATATTGAGGGTCAACTATAGGCAAGGCACCATGCCACCTTTAGTAAAGTGTACAAAGGTAATGGACACATTAGTCAGTGCTATGGGTTGAATGTGTACCCCAGAGTTAATGTGGGAAAATTAATCCCCAATGCAACAATGTTGAGAGCTGGGACCTTTAAGAGATGATTAGATCACCTTAATGGATTAATGCCATTATCCCAGGAGTGAGTTAGTTATTATGGGAGTGGGCTTCTAATGAAAAGATACATTCAGCCCTCTTCCCCCGTGCTTTCTCTTGTCCTCACCGGATGTTGGCCTCTTGATCATGGACTTCCAGCCTGCAGAACTGGAAGAAATAAGGATCTGTTCTTTGTAAATTACCATGTCTTGGATATTTTGTTATAGCAGCACAAAATAGATTGAGAAGTTCAGGTTTTAGGAAATGCATTCAGGATGAGGTCAAAAGCCTGGGGTTTGATTCCAGTTCTATTCCTAGCTCAATGATTTTGAACAAATTACTTGATTTCCCTGAGCCTCAATTTCTTCATCTGTAAAATAGGGATAATAATAGTTAACATTGCCATCATCATTGTCATTGTCATTTTTTCTTATGGAATACTAAGGATCCTGAAAGCAAATATATGTAAAGAGATTTATAAATTTAAAAGGGTTATATGTTGTTCATTATTATTATTATTTTAAAACTATCTTTGTCTCATAGAATGTGCCATTTTACAAGTTTCTCCCCTATCAGTGTGGCTTTTCTGGAATTTCACAACCCTGTGGACAGATAGAACTAGAAAAGAACAACCTAAACATCTTTTTTGGAAGTCTCACTCTCCTGCTAGATAATCAGCTCTTGCAGCTAAATGACTGCACACTCCTTATGATGATTGGCAGTTGGTGTTGCTTTGGGTTTAATAAGAGAAAGTATGGTGGTGAAAAAACCCTCTTATTGGCAGCTGAATCTCAACTCCTGGGTTTAGTCTACTAACTACTAGACTGAATGTACAGTCTTAGAACTACGCCTTCCTCAAATAACAGCCCCATGGTGACTATGGAGACCGAAGGTTATTCAGTAACCCACCACGTAATACAGGCCATATGAATTTCATGTTGGGTATATTAAGTACTTATTTTTTTTCTGTAGTTGATAAAAAAGCCAACACAATATTTTGAAATACTGGATACTCTGAAAAAGTTTTCATTTCCTGGTCTAGGAAACCCTTGCAGATTAATTACTTGACTGATAGGCATCTGTCCTGGCAGAGTTACTTTGCTGTTTTAACAAAAATAGGGCATTATATGATTAGGAATAATGATTAAGAACCTAGATTTTGGGAGCACACTGTCCTGGATTCAACTCCAGTCCAGCTACTTCATACATATGTGACTACTCTTAGCCTCAATGTGCTGTAAGAGTGTCATCATCAAGGTCTGTTGAGAGGACAGAATGTGATAATGGGTAGAAAGGCACTGGCAAAGTTGATTATCAATACTAAATTTTCTATTAGCTATCTACTACTGTATAACAAATTGCCTCAAAATTTAGTGGCTTAAAACAGTAAACTGTACATTAATTATTGTACAGTTTCTGTAAGTCAAAAAGGAGCAGATATAGGTGGTTTCTTGGATTTTTAATGAGGTTGCAGTTAAGAAGTTGACCAGGCTTGCAGGCATCTGAAGACTTGAGTTGGGCTGGGAAATCCACTTCCAAGGCGGTATACTCACATAGCTATTAGCATGAGGCCTTAGTTCCCTGCTGGGTGTGGGCAGGAGATCTCAGGCTCTTGCCACATGGACTGTTCATAGAGTTGCTTGAGTGTCCTCACAACATGGCAGTTGCTTTCTGTCAGGGCAAGTTATCCAAACAAGAGCAAGATGTTAGTCACAATATCTTTTATGACCTACTCTTTGAAGTTGCCGTCTACCATTTCCATAATTCTCTGTTGTTCACATGTCAGCCATATTCAGTGTGGAAGAGAGTGGCTACAGAAAGAGCATAAATATTACCAGGCAGGAATCATTGGAGACCATCTTGGAAGCAGGCCACCACAGATGGTAAAGGTGAGAGTCTATTTTGTATATGGTATTCAGAAATTCTCGAAGATAAACTTTCTTACCTCAAAGTACTGAAAGGAAGTAAACAGCTGGTGTGTCCAATGTAATAAAGAGGGACCCAGAAAAAGATGTGGACAAAAATAAACCCCCCTCATGAGTACTGATAAAGTCAAATCTTTGTAATTGTTCTGTTCCGGATTTAGCATTTAATCACAAATCCCTAGTTCTCTTTGTATAGCTAAGGTCATGATCTAAGTAATCAGGTTTTTCTGACCTGAAAAGAAACATTTCTTAAAATATCTAAAAGAAAATATAATATATTTTAAAAACTATTAAACCTATTTAAGAAAAGGGGGGCATATTATTACTTTTAAATACCTATTCTTATAGGTTGTGTAAGTTTAAATATACTCTGTTGGAGATGAATCATACATGGTAAGGTCTAAGTTTATTTTCTAATTCTGTTGTACCAAGAGGTGTCTTAAAGTGTTTTTCTTAACAACTCTTTTCTCTCTTCTAGTATTGTCACAATTCTGTATGCTATTTTATTTTGAGTGATGGTAGATGTAACAGAGCTTAGCAAAGCAGGCCTCCTGTGACAAGAATGGGAAATGAAATGTACTATAAATGGTGGTTCTCTGCTGTTAGTGACTGTTAATGAGAGTATTTACTGAAGGCCTATACATTAAGCATTCTATGGGTCAAGAGTAGCCATAACCTCAGAGGAGCACATCAATGCAGGCATCATGTCACTCTGCCATCTTCTAGCTATGAGATCTTGAAACTGTGAGAGGTTCTAGTGTAAAGTAATTAAGAAAGACATACACACACACACACACACACACACACACACACACACACACAGAGGGAGAGGGGAGGAGAGAGAGAGAGAGAGATAAGGAGATTAAAATTCAGTAAGAGAGACAGGCATATTTATAAATAACTCTAAATTAGTATGTATATCACGGTTACATGGGAAAAATATCAGCTTACCTAAAATGCAATGGTTATGTGTTAGAGTAAGCAGTCAGTTCCAAAACAAGACTGCTGGGATAGGCATTTAAAACTAATCCATAAAAATGAGTTGGTTCAGGCAGACAGAAAAGAGAAGTTACTCCAGATGGGCACATCTAGAAAAAGGTATGGAAGAGGTTATGGAGTGACAGATGTTCTTCAAATCCTGTTGCTTGTATTTTCTTCCCAGCTTCTAAAGGAAGCCCAAGAATGAGTTTATGCACCTCCTCTGTGTTTCCATAGCGTTCCTAGCAATATAGGATATAATTCAAGAGTAGAGACTCAGAAGTTAGATCTCCCCATGCTTCAGTTTTCTCACCTATAACATGGGAGATTTTTGCAAGCTTAACTGAACTAATTTATTTAAAGCCCATTCATTACAACAGTGCCAGAACATATGCTCTGAAAGTGTTAGCTATTAAGTAATCATCACAATATACTACTATATTGTGGGCTTGCTTATTTATATCTTCTGTTAAACTACAAACTGATTTATTTTGAATAATGTCTCAAAAACAATAATCACATCAGTAAAAACGTTGTAGAAGAGTGAAAGCTCAACGTTCACTGCATCAAAGTCCATCATCACCCAAGAGGAAGAAGCACTTCCCGTCTTGGAGGTGGGCCGCAGTGATCAAGAGAGGAAGACAGGCTGGCATGCTCTGAAAGCAAGGCCTGATGTTGGCCTGTAAGTTGCTGGGTCCACATGTCAAAAGCCTCAGGTGTGATCAGGCAAGAAAGACCGCACTGGTTTAATCTCCTTCGGCCCCTGGCAAGAGAAAAGAGAGACTGAGCATAGGGTGTGGCAGAAAGCCTGGGAAATAAGGTTGCCAAGAAGGGAGGAAGAATACCGTAAACGTCTCTTCACCTCACTCTTTCCCATCCATTCACTTCATATGGCAGCAACAGAGGTGTGATGCCTTAAGGTACCACACTTTATAAGCCATTGAGGTGTTTGAAAATTATTGTTAAAATAATAGCTATATGTATTCTAGGTACTCGGACGTCTGGGTCAAACAACCTCCTGAGAGCTGTAGAGTATGTGAATATTATATCTTCTGGGAAAGGTTTAATTGTTTAGTACCAATCCCATCATTAGGTCCAGGGTCATCAAAAAACTGCATTTATATTTTGCCCTTTTTATACCCAGAGCTAACATTTAAACAAGGTCATTGTAGTCATTTAAGCACTATTAAGTTGGGTTTAAACATGATCCTTCATTCTTAACGTTTCAATTTGTGATGAGAAAGCTCACATTGTGTAAAGGGGAATATTATTCACATTGTGTTGGAAAATGCTCATATCAAGCCCTTGTTTCTAGCTCTCTCTGCCTTTCACTTGTCTTATTACTAAGCTCCTATCGTATTAGCTATTGCATTTTTATTTGTTTTTGACATTATTTGTATCAGTAAATTTAGGAAATACAGAAACAGAAAAAAGAAACTTTAAAAGTTTATCACAATCCAACACTCAGATATAACAAACACCAATTACCTTATTTCTAGTTTCTTCTGCTGCTATTACAGCTTATGTTGCTGAGAACATTTTTGAACATGTCCTCTTGTATACTTGTGAAAGAAGTTCCCTCGGGCAGAGCAAAAAAGTTGTTTGGAGCAGTATTGCTGGATCTCAGGATGTTCACAACTTTGCCTTTGGTAGATATTGCTAAATTCCACTGTGGCTGAAATAATTTATACTCCACCAGCAGTGTAAGGGTTCTATTGCTCTTAATTCTCATTTACACTTGACTTTTCAGGCATATTAGATTGATGAATAATTAATTGCAGATTTGCCATTAAAGTAATTAAAAGTAATGGCAAAAACCTCAATTACTTATGTACCAACCTAATATATATTAAAAATTACTTGCTTTTTCAATTATTTGTCAGTTTTTTCGTGTTCATTTAATTTTTATATGTCTTACTTGGTGATGTGACATTTGATCACTTGTGACTTGTACACTTTGGGCAATTTTTTTAAAGCTGTCGTTGCTCTAAGTTAAGTACTAGTGACTCCTCCTTCCAAGTATTAATACACTTATGTAGTCCTCTTCTACATTGTTTTGGTGGTAGAAGTGGTGGTATATAAACTTCAAGCCTGGGTCATAAAACATAATTTTGTGCCTTGTGCACTCTCTTAGATCACTCTTTTTATGGAAAGCTAGCTGCCATGTTGTGAGGACATGCTAGCAGCCCTAAGGAGGGTTTCCTGTCAGTATCATGTGAATGAGGCTTCTTGGAAGTGAATCCTTCAGCCTGAGTCAAGGCTTCAAATGACTGCAGCCCCAGCCAACATCGTGGCTGCAACCTCATGAGATCACATGATCAGGGACAGCCAATTAAGCTGCTCCTGAATTGCTGACCCACAAAAACAGAGAACAAATGGTTGTTGTATAAGCTGCTAAGTTTTGGAATAATTTATATACCAAGAGAAAACTGATAGAATATTGATTTATAAAAGCTTCTCATATACAAATATTATATTTATTAAAAATGGTTATTAATCACAAATAAAAAATCTTCTCATTTGTACTGCTTTCTTTATATAAAATATATTTTGTCTTTCTAACTAAACTTTTTCTGGAATTCTACTAGAGCTGATTTTGATACATTAAACCATTTTTTTCTGTTTGTTTTTTAATATGCTTTCATCAAAACTTATAAGCTCTAAATCATATTATTTTTAAATTGGTACTAATAGCATCTGATCAGGTTGTTTGAAACTGCATTTATATTACTCAATTTATATTAGGGTGTTTAATCTATTTTATCTATTTTAAACAAATTTGTTTTATTCTTACATTTTTGCTTATGTTTTCAGTTTTTGTGTGCTTTCTTGTTTCATTTCTTTTACTGAATTATGATTTTGGACTGTGAATTCTACACATCCTTATTAAACTATATTTTGAAAATGTGTTCATAAAATAATATTTAAGTTAATCTATTTGTCAAGATTGACAAAACACAAACTAACTGATTTTTAAAAGTGTGGGCTACACTACAATAGTGAGTCATAAAACCTATTTAGAACAGTGTGCCTCAAGCCCTTTTTAGCTGTGGTGCAGATTAAAAACTCACTTTTCCTAACAATTACACACACGTGCGTGCACACACACTCACACAAACACACACACACACACACACACACATAAAACAAGATGTTGGATAAAAAAGGTGGTTGTGCTGGATAGTAATACAAAATAAAAAAGGGTTTGTTATTGTGAGTTACAGTCAGAACTATTTGAAGAGTGTTGATTATTTTCTCTACAAATACTGTATTGTTAAAGTTAACATGCTCTGTTTTTATCAGTATTCTCCTGCCAACTTCCTAATTTTTATTACTAGTAAGAGATGATTTTAGATAAATTGACTATTACTAACATGTTTATATGTGATGTATCTTTCAGTGTTGTCATCTGTATTATTTTTATAACATATCAAATATATATTCTTGTTTTATTTAATTGGTTTAAATGCTTACCACCAGTTCTTCGTAACCATAATAACCCTGTTATTAAATTTTTAAATTAGATTTTTCATCAGGTTGGCTATAGAATTTCTCTGAGTAATTTCTTGAGGAAGGTTTTATTTTAATATGATTAAACTTAGGAACTGGAGAAGTATGAATTGAGCAACTGTTAAAATTTCCAAATGTATAGAGACGTGTGTGTGTGTGTGTGTGTGTGTGTGTGTGTGTGTGTGTGTGTGTGCAATCAGTCTAAGGTGTAAAATGTTTTGTTTTTTGCTAGCATGCATTTCAAAATTTGGTAGACTGAAATGAAATGCTTTTTATAACTTACTTAACAAATATTTTAGAAATATCAATTATTTGCCAGAAAGTATTGTAGGCCCTGGAACACAAAAAGAATATGACATGTGACTCTAAATGGTTAACAAAAATACATGAGATGAACTTCATGTACAGACATTAATATAATAATTATGAAGAGGATGATATTAGTCAAATCTTTATAAGCACTTAAAGTGTGCACCTATGCTATCCTAAGTTCTCTAAGAGTATTAAAATCATTTAGGGGTTAGAGAAACTAAAATACAGATGCTAATATATCTATCTATCTATCTATCTATATATATATATATATATATATAAAAGTTTTTTTAAATTAATTCATTTATTTATTTTTCTGTTTTTAAAAATTTTATTTTACTTTAACTTCTGGGGTACATGTGCAGATTTTGCAGGATTTTTACATAGGCATACACATGCCATGGTGGTTGCTGCCTCTATCCCCGGTCACATATTAGGTATTTCTCCTAATGTTATCCCTCTCCAATCCTCCCAACCCCTGCTATTCCTGCCCTATTCTCCCACCCCCAAATAGACCCCAGTGAGTGATATTCCCCTCCCTGTGTCCATGTGTTCTCATTGTTCAACATCCACTAATGAGTAAGAGCATATGTTGTTTGGTTTTCTGTTCTTGTGTCAGTTTGCTGAGAATGATGGTTTCCAGATTCATCCATATCCCTGCAAAGGACATGAACTCAAACTTTTTATGGCTGCATAGTATTCCATGGTGTATATGTGTCAGATTTTCTTTATCTAGTCTATCATTGATGGGCAATTGGGTTGGTTCCAAGTCTTTGCTATTGTAAACAGTGCCACAATGAACATATGTGTGCATGTGTCTTTATAATAGAATGGTTTATAATGCTTTGGGTATATACCCAGTAATGGGATTGCTGGGTCAAATGGTATTTCTATTTCTAGATCCTCGAGGAGTCACCACACTGTCTTCCACAATGGTTGAACTAATTTATACTCCGACTAACAGTGTAAAAGCATTCCTATTTCTCCGCATCCTCTCCAGCATCTGTTGTCTCATGATATTTTTTAATGATTGCCATTCTAACCGGTGTGAGGTGGTATCTCAATGTGGTTTTGATTTGCGTTTCTCTAATGATCAGTGATGATGATCATTTTTTCATATGTTTGTTGGTTGCATAAAAGTCTTCTTTTGGAAAGTGCCTGCTCATATCCTTTGCCCACTTTTTGATGGAGTTGTTTGTTTTTTTCTTGTAAATTTGTTTTAGTTCTTTGTAGATTCTGTATATTAGCCCTTTGTCAGATGGGTAGATTGCAAAAATGTTTTCCCATTCTGTAGGTTGCCAGTTCACTCTAATGCTTGTTTCCTTTGCTGTGCAGAAGGTCTTAAGATTAATTAGATCTCATTTGTATATTTTGGCTTTTGTTGCCATTGCTTTTGGTGTTTAGTCATGAAGTCCTTGCCTATGCCTATGTCCTGAATGGTATTGCTTAGGTTTTCTTCTAGGGTTTTGATGGTGTAAGGTCTTGTGTTTAAATCTTTAATCCATCTGGAGTTAATTTTTATATAAGGTGTAAGGAAGGGGTCCAGTTTCAGCTTTCTGCACATGGCTAGTTTCCCAACACCATTTATTAAACAGGCAATTCTTTCCCCATTGCTTGTTTTTGTCAGATTTGTCAAAGATCAGATGGTTGTAGGTGTGTGGCATTGCTTCCGAGGTCTCTGCTCTGTTCCAGTGGTCTACATCTCTGTTTTGGTACCCATACCATGCTGTTTTGATTACTGTAGCCTTGTAGTATAGTTTGAAGATAGTGTGATGCCTCCAGCATTCTTCTTTTTGCTTAGGATTGTCTTGGCTATGCAGGCTCTTTTTTTGGTTCCATCTGAAGTTTAAGGTGGTTTTTTCCAGTTCTGTGAAGAAGGTCATAGGTAGCTCGATGGGGATAACATTGAATCTGTAAATTACTTTGGCCAATATAGCCATTTCCATAATATTGATTCTTTCTATCCATGAGCATGGAATGTTTTTCCATCTGTTTCTGCCTTGTTATATTTCCTTGAGCTGCAGCTTATAGTTCTCTTTGAAGATGTCCTTCGCGTCCTTTGTGAGTTATATTCCTAGGTATTTTATTCCCTTTGTAGCAATTGTGAATGGGAGTTTGCTCATAATTTGGCTCTCTGTTACTAGTGTATAGGAATGCTTCTGATTTTTGCACATTGATTTTGTATCCTGAAACTTTGCTAAAGCTGCTTATCATATTAAGGTGATTTGGGGCTGAGACAATGGGGTCTTCTAAATATGCAATTCTGTCATCTACAAATAGAGACAATTTGACTTCTTCTTTTCCTAATTGAATACCCTTTATTTCTTTTCCTTGCCTGATTGCTCTGGCCAGACCTTCCAATACTACGTTGAATAGGAATGGTGAGAGACGGCACCCTTGTCTAGTGCCAGTTTTCAAGGGAATGCTTTCAGTTTTTTCCCATGCAGTATGATATTGGCTGTGGGTTTGTCATAAATAGCTTTTATTATTTTGAGATATCTTCCACTGATACCTAGTTTATTAAGAGTTTTTAGCATAAAGCGCTGTTGAATTTTGTCAAAAATTTTCTCTGCATCTATTGAGATAATCATGTGGTTTTTGTCTTTGGTTCTGTTTATTCAATGGATTATATTTACAGATTTGCATATGTTGAACCAGCCTTGCATCCCTGGGATGAAACCTTCTTGATCGTGATGGATAAGCATTTTGATGTGCTGTTGCATTTGGTTTGCCAGTATTTTATTGAAGATTTTTGCACGGATGTTGATCATGGATAATGACCTGAAATTCTCTATTTTAGTTGTGTCTCTGCCACGTTTTGGCATCAGGATGATGTTGGTCTCATAAAATGAGTTAGGGAGGGTTCTCTCTTTGTGTATTGTTTGGAATAGCTTCAGAAGGAATGATACCAGCTCCACTTTGAACGTCTGGTAGAATTTGGCTGTGAACCCATCTAGACCTAGACTTCTTTTGGTTGGGAGGCTATTAATTGCTGCTTCAACTTCAGACCTTGTTATTGGTCTATTTAGGTACTCAAATTCTTTCTGGGTTAGTCTTGGAGCATGTAAGTGTCCAGGAATTTATCCATTTCTTCAAGATTTACTGGTTTATGTGCATAGGGCTCTTTGTAGTAATCTCTGGTGGTAGTTTGTATTTCTGTGGAATTGGTGGGGAGATCCCCTTTATCATTTTTTAATGCATCTATTAGATTCATCTCTCTTTTCTTTTATGTCAGACTGGCTAGTAGTCTGTTTTGTTAATCTTTTCAAAAAACCAGCTCCTGGATTTCTTGATTTTTCAAAGGGTTTTTGTGTCTCTATCTCCTTCTATTCTGCTCTGATCTTAGTTATTTCTTGTCTTCTAGCTTTTGAATTTTTTGATCTTGCTCCTCTAGCTTTTTTAATTGTGATGATAGAGTGTAGATTATAGATCTTTCCTTGCTTCTCATGTAGTCATTTAGTGTTAGAAATTTCCCTCTAGACATTGCTTTAAATTGTCCCAGAGATTCTAGTACATTGTGTCTTCATTCTCATTGGTTTTGAAAAACATATTTATTTCTGCCTTTATTTAATTATTTATCCAGTAGTCATTCAGGAACAGGTTGTTCAGTTTCCGTGTAGTTGTGTGGTTTTGAGTGAGTTTTTAAATCCTCACAGTTCTAATTTGATTGCACTGTGGTCTGAGAGACTGGTTATTATCATTTATGTTTTTTGCATTTGCTGGGGCTTGATTTACTTCCAGTTATGTGGTCAGTTTTAGAGTAGGTGCCATGAAGTGCTGAGAAGAATGTATATTCTGTGGATTTGGGATGGAGAGTTCTGTAGATGTCTATTAGGTTTGCTTGGTCCTGATCTGAGTTCAAGTCCTGGAAATCCTTATTAATTTTCTGCCTCATTGATCTGACTAATATGGACAGCGGAGTGCTAAAGTCTCCCACTATTATTGTGTGAGAGACTAAGTTTCTTTGTAGGCAGTTAAGAACTTGCTTTATACATCTGGGTGCGCCTGTATTGGGTGCATATACATTTAAGATAGTTAGTTCTTCTTGTTGCATTGATCCCTTTACCATTATGTAATGTACTTCTTTGTCTCTTTTGATCCTTGTTGGTTTAAAGTCTATTTTATCGGAGACTAAGATTGCAACTCCTGCTTTTTTTTTTGCTCTCCATTTGCTTGGTAAATCTTCCTCCATCCCTTTATTTTCAGTCTGTGTGTGTCTTTGCACGTGAGATGGGCCTCCTGAATACAGCACACTGATGGATCTTGACTTTTTATCTGGTTTGCCAGTCTATGTCTTTTATTGGAGCATTTAGCCCATTTACATTTAAGGTTAATATTGTTATGTGGGAATTTGATCCCGACATTTTGATACTAGCTGGTTGTTTTGCCCATTAGTTGACACAGTTTCTTCATTGTGTCAATGGTCTTTACCATTTGGTATGTTTTTGGAGTGGGTGGTACTGGTTGTTCCTTTCCATGTTTATTGCTTCCTTCAGGAGTTCTTGTAAGGCAGGCCTGGTGGTGATGAAATCTTTCAGCAATTGCTTGTCTATAAAGGATTTTATTTCTCCTTCACTCATGAAGCTTAGTTTGCCTGGATATGAAATTCTGAATTGAAAGTTCTTTTCTTTAAGGATGTTGAATATTGGCCCCCACTCGATTCTGGCTTGTAGCGTTTCTGCCGACAGATCCTCTGTGAGTCTGCTGGGCTTCCTTTTGTGGGTAACCTGACCTTTCTCTCTTGCTGCCCTTAGCATTTTTTATTTTATTTCAACCCTGGTGAATCTGACAATTATGTGCCTTGGGGTTACTCTTCTTGAGGAATATCTTTGTGGTGTTCTCTGTATTTCCTGGATTTGAATGTTGGCCTGCCTTGCCAGGTTGGGAAAGTTCTCCTGGATAATATCCTGAAGAGTGATTTCCAACTTGGATTCTTTCTCCCTGCCACATTCAGGTACACCAATAAATTGTAGATTAGGTCTTTTCATGTAATTCCATATTTCTTGGAGTCTTCGTTCATTTCTTTTCACTCGTTTTTCTCTAATCTTGCTTTCTTGTTTTATTTCATTGAATTGATCTTCAGTGTCTGATATCCTTTCTTCTGCTTGATTTATTTGGCTATTGAAACTTAGGTATGCTTCACAAAGTCCTTGTGCTGTGTTTTTCAGCTCCATCCAATTGTTTATGTTCTTCTCTAAGCTTGTTATTTTAGTTAGCATTTCATCTAATGTTTTTTCAAGGTTCTTAGATTCTTTGCATCGGATTAAAAAATGTTTCTTTGGCTCTGAGAAGTTTGTTATTACCCAATTTCTGAAGCCTGCTTTTGTCAATTCATCAGACTGATTCTCCATCCAGTTTTGTTCCCTTGCTGGTGAGGAGTTGTGATCCCTCACCAGCAAGGGAACAAAAGGTGGAGGAGGAGAAGTGTTCTGGTTTTTGGTGATTTCATCCTTTTTACATTGGTTTCTTCTTATCTTTGTGAATTTATCTACCTTTGGTGTTTGAAGTTGGTGACTTTCAGATGGGGTCTCTGAGTGAACGTCCTTTCTGTTGATGTTGAAGCTATATCTTTCTGTTTTTCAGTTTTTCTTCTAACAGGTCCCTCTGCTGCAGGACTGCTGGAGGTCCACTCCAGACCCTGCTTGCCTGAGGATCACCTGTGGGGGCTGCAGAACAGCGAAACATTGTTGCCTATTTCTTCCTCTGATAGCTTCATCCCAGAAGGGTACCTGCCAGATGTCAGCCAGAGCTCTCCTGTATGAGGTGTCTCTTTGGATATACTGGCATCAGGGAGGCACTTGAGGAGGCAGCCTGTCCTTATGAGAGCTCAAGTGTTGTGCTGGGAGCTTTGTTGCTCCCTTCAGAGCTGCTGAGCAAGGACGTTTAACTCTGCTGCAGGGGAACTCACAACAACCCCATTTTCCAGGTGTGTCACTCTCGCTTGGAACTGTGCTTCAGAGCTGTTTGTATTCAGCCATCTTGGCAGAAGTCCTCTGCTGGTGCTAATATTATCCCCATTTTACATTTTATGAAATGGAGGCACAGATAGTTAAGTAATTTACTCAAGTTAAGTAGACAATAGAAGAACTAGGATTTGATACCAGGTGGTTAGTTCCTTACCTATATTTTTAATTGATATTGAATATAATATAATAAGGTTGAGTTTTTAAATTATTTTAGAATTTATATCTATGTTTTTTAATTAATAAAAAAATTTTATCAGATGTCCTTTAATTCTAAATAGTGGATTGAACTAACAGAGATTCCCCCTACTACAAATATTTATAAATACTGATAAAAACATGATCAAAAAACAAAGCATCTAAGCTTAAAATGAAAAACAGGGAGAAATTCTCACAAATCAGAAACACAGAGAAAGTTTAAAACCAAACAAAGGCTAAAGTTAGAATTATGGTGACTCTGGGGGAGTTGCACAGCATGTCATTGAAGCTGTGGAAGGGCTACCATTTTATGAAAGCGAATGAAGAGAAAAATTCTTCCCATCAGAAAAAGTAAAACTGTAGAGAGTGTGACTTTTTGGCTCTGAACAAGAAAAAGACAGGAGTTACCCATGAGAAATTGGTGTGGTGCAGGAATCATAGGAGGTGACATTAAGGTAAATCTGGTACTGAGCAGGAAATGCCTAAGGTCTCCTTGCAGAAGGAAACAAAAATCCAAGGTAGGGATGTTCCCAAAACAGGGAATATAGCGACTACACAGTGAAACACCCAGAGTGAAAATAAGCTCACAATAAATATTGCTAATCACATACTACACCACAAACTGGAGGATCAGCAATCCCAGAATTTCAGATAATAAAACAATAGAAAGGGCTGCAAGAATTTATGTTTAAAATAATTCTGAAGATACAAAAAATACAAATCATAATGAAAAAACAAGTTACTATTTAAAAGTCTGAGTCAAAAAAAGTGACAGAACATTATGAAATTAAAGATATGCCTTTTATGGTGCATAAAATATTAATTGATCTATGTGGCCATTGGATATTAATGCTAATAAAAAATTATATTGAGTACCTATGGTATGTATAGTGTTTTTTAGTGTACTGGGAAATATAACCAGGGGGAAGGTTTGGTATTGGAGCAAACCCCTGAGAAGATGGGAAGTGATTGGTGCAGAGATCTTAGGAAAGAAAGATTTGTGGCCAGGCACGGTACTCACATCTGTAATCCCAGCAAGATGGAAGGCTGAGGTGGGTGGATCAAGTGAGGTCAGGAGTTTGAGACCAGCCTGACCAATATGATGAAACCCCGTCTCTACCAAAAGTATAAAAATTAGCTGGACATGGTGGCATGTGTCTGTAATCCCAGGTACTCTGGAGGCTGAGGCAGGAGAATTGCTTCAACCTGGGAGGCGGAGGTGGCAGTGAGCCGAGATCACATCATTGCACTCCAGACTGGGCAACAAGATTAAAACTCCCTCTCGGTGGAGTGGGGTGGGGAGGGGGAGGAGAGGGGGGAGGAAAGATTTATAGGCAAAAGGGAGTATTTGGTAGAAGAGTTGGTGTGTTTGTGTAACAACAATTAAGTCTGTGGGCTCTGAGTGGACTGAGGGGCAGAGCATTGGGACAAAAAGTCATAGAGGTGGGTGGCTGAGGGTGGCAGTGGGGCATGGGGGTGTGTTAGGGACTGTGAGCCTGAATGGACCTTCAGTTGTACTTGGAGTGAGATGGAAGCTATTGGAATGTTTCCAGTAGGGGTTACATGAACTGAGAAGTATCTTTACCAGAATTATTGTGGCCGCTGCTTGGAGAATAAACTATAGGAATAAAAATGGCAAAATAAATCAATGAGGAACCTACTACAAATGCTTAGCAGCTAGATGATGATGGCTCTTACCAGGGTGTGGCAGTGGAAGTAAAGAGAAATAACCAGGCTCTGTGTGTATTTTTAAGGTACAGCCAGTATTTGCCTATAGATTTGACTTAGGTGTTAGAGAAAGAGAGGGCAGGATAATTAAGCCTATGTAAATCTAAAAAGAATCCTAAAAGGGGAGACTAGAAAATGTAAGGAAGAAACAATACTCAGAATAATTTTAGTTAAGAGCCTTCCAGTATAAGTAACAGAAATATCAATCCTCAGGTTAAAGCAGCATACAAAGTCCTGAAGGGGATATAAAAAACCAGGTAGTGACACTGTAGAACATCAAAACAAAGAGATTGCCACTTAAGCAATCAAAGAGGAGAGGCAATTAAATCACAAAGGATTGACAAGCTGAGAACAGATTTCCACGAGTAAAATAGATGCCTGACACTCATGGAATAATATCTTCACAGAGACTGAATAAGTGTCAATTGGGATCCAGTGCATGACCAAAGAAATAGAGTGAAATAAAGACATTTTTCAGACACAAATGACTGAGAAAATAAGTCATTCAATGAACTTCACTGAAAGAAATTGCTGAAGAATATACTTCAGGAAAAAGGTCTAGAATATCAGAAGCCAGAAATTATTCATAAATATGAGGTTAAAACTAAATAAGTTCTAACTGAAATAGCAACACCAATAGCAAATAATGTGGGATAATTAAAAACAAGATACCATCTCAAGAATATGCTTTAAGGAGAACAGCAAATTATAATCATTAAGTAGAATAAAGGCAAGAAATGAAAATAAGAGGAAATATTAACATAAGTATAAACATATTTAATGTAAATAGAAAACCATCATAACAGAGAGGATCAACAAGCCCAAGGTTGATTTTTGAAAAGATGAATACATTTGGTGAACTCTTGGCAAGATTTATCAATAAAGAAAGAAAAGGCTCAAATAACCAATTTCAGGAATTAAAGACATTTGTAGAAAAAGACTATGAGAGCTTATAATGAACAAGTTGTGCCATCATTTTTGAATTTGTAGATAAAATGGATAAATTACAAGGAAAGCTTAACTCTATTACACTGATGAAAGAACAACCAGATAATTTGAATAATTTAATAATTATTAGAGAACTTGAATTCATAGTTAAAATTTTTTCCACAAAACATTTCAGGTACAAGATAATCTTTTTGGTAAAATTTATGATACATTTAGGAAGGAAATAACATCAATGTTACAGCAACTTTTTCAGAGAGTTGAAAAGACTGAAATCTTACAGCTGAAATACTAGAGAAACTTGATCCTGATTTTATCAAATGTGAATTCTACAATTTTCTACAAATATAAATGCTACCGTTCTACAAATGTCTGTGATGCTGGCATTAATGGATTGTAGAGTTATGAAAAGGTTTTTCTAAACTATAATAAAATCAAATTCCAATCTGTCTTACCAGAGGAAAGCCTAAGTTGTCTTTCCATCTTAGCAATGAGAAATCATATTAATATTACAAAATCATTGTCACTTTAATAGGTGATCAAAGAGCATGCAGTTGAAAAAAAAGATAAAAGTACTATAGAGATGTATGATAAAAGAACCTAAGAAAAAATTTTGATATGTGGTATGGTTTGGTTCCTTGTCTCCACCCAAATCTCACCTTCAATTGTAATAATCCCCACATGTAAAGGGCAGGACCAGGTAGAAATAATGGAATCATGGTGGGCAGGCAGTCTCCTGCATGTTATTCTTGTGATAGTGAGTATGTTCTCACAATATCTAATGTTTTTATAAGGGGCATCTTCCTTCAGTCAGCTCTCATTCTCTCTCCTGCCAGCCTGTGAAGAGGTACCTTCTGCCATGATTGTAAGTTTCCTGAGGCCTCCATAGCAGTGCAGAACTGTGAATCAATTAAACCTTCTTTCTTTATAAATTACCCAGTCTCAGGCATTTCTTCATAGCTGCCTTAGAACAACTGAAACAATATGTTTTTGGATTTCTATCATGTGATTGATATTTATCAATTTTTGAAAATTTGTAATTTTTTGTGATTTATTTTCCCCTTTGAAATACACATTTACTTTGCACCTAATTTTGGAATTGCTATTTTTCCTTCTCTCTCTTAAAGAGAATGTGCTTCAGATCGCACAAACTTGGATCCACTTCTGTTTATAGGATTTTTGACAATTATTCAAGGTTGTATGTAAAATAAGAAGCATTGAGCCTCTGGTACTTTGAAAGCAATAAATACCACTGTTCTTGTTGTTATAACATTCTCAGAACGTGGTTTCTCCAAACATAACAATCTGTGGAGTGGATTTTTGTGTCGTAACTTACATGTTAGAAAAAAATGGCCCCTATTAAGAGATTGAATGGGCTGCTTGTTCAACTGAGGGCTCCAGGTGATCCGGCAGCACAGAAATCACCTGACTGCTTGGCAATAACAATATAGAAAGGTTTTCAGTTCAGATAGAAGGTTGGACTAACTTTCATGTCACTTTCAACACTATAATGTCATTATGATGTGCTTTATGACTACATCTTCTTCTCTTGGTCAAACGAAATCATTTCCAGTAACAGGATTCTGAGCTGGAGGCCAGGATTTTGGAAATGATGAGTGGAGTCAGGTCTTGGCCTCTGTCTGCAGGCATGGAAGGGCAGCTTTGGGATGGGCTTGAATCAAGCTTTTTTTAAAATTCTGTGAAATGCACACATCAATTCTAACCCTATCAGGACTGATTCAATCACTCCTTAAATAACACTGTGGCAATATTTAATTTTTTCAGCTAAATATATATCTAACAAATTATGGAGGCATTTTGCATAAATTCATGTCACAAGCCTCTGAAATGTGCACAACTCACCCTGAACCTGTGCCTGTCGTTTTCATGCAACTGTTCTTTTTCCTTTCCTTGGTATATACCACCAAGGTAAATACTTTTTACAGGGTAATGAATTTCTGTCATTCCACAGGCAGTTAGTTTGATCAGAAATTAAAGTTAAATGTAGGTTCAAAGGGGAAAAAAGGTAATATTTAACTTTGGAAGGATACGTTTGCCTTTTAGCAATCTGGAAAATGGCAAAGGATTATTGCATCATTTCCTTTTGCAGAAAACATTGCTCCTCAAAAGAAGGCTGGACATTGCTTTGTTTTTACAGATTTGGGTCATTTATTTTCTTCCCTTGGCCTTTTCTGTGTTTGTTCTTTGATTAACTTATATTCGGTAAAGCACCTATCTGAATACAGAGCTGCGACGAAATGTGCATATGTGTGTTTGACATTGTTTATACTAGAAACCTATGAGAGGCTAATACATATGGGAGAGAAAAATGGAAATATCTCACAGTAGAAGTGAGACTCCTGGCAACCTGGAGGATATTTTCCATATACTCTAGTGGAAATAGGGCCTTTTATTCACAGCATGTGTTTCCCACATCATAAAAGTAAAAATCCCTTCTTTTTCAAACTCACTTTATGACTGGTTCTCTGACTATGTCCACAGAAATCTAGAACAGCTCATAGATTCATAGAATCACTGAAAAGATATATGAAATTGCATAAAAACTTCTGACTGGCAATTTGACAGAAACCTGATTGGATAAGTTTGCAAAGTAGGAAGTGTTGTGGTTTGTCTTTATCCTGAGTTTCTCATATTTGTAATTTTTTTAAGACAGTATTCTCTCATTTCTCAAATTTAATAAGGCGTTTTCGTGTCCTAATCACTGTGCTAGGCATGAGGAATGATCTAAAGATGGAAAAGTATTAATTTTTTCTCTCCGGATGTTCATCTCAGTGAGACAGATAGAGAGGCATAAACAACTCTTATGTACAGTGTGAGGAAGGCAGGTGGGACCAGTGTGCTGGGGAGCATACTTCAAACTAGCTGAGACACACTGGACAGCATGCAAGGGAATCACATCGTGGATTTATCTCTGAATCCATAACTTGACAAATTCTTATTTCTGTTAGGGGCTAATGAAAGACTAATTACAGTCAATCTGTGGATCACATTCTAACATTTCTTCTGAACCTCATTACATTTCAGGAAGTTTATTTTTTAACAACACATGAGGATGGAACCCATTGGGTCCTCCGGGTCATGTAATCATGCAAGCATCCTCTTAGAACCCTATCATCCAATTTTGTACATGTTTTGTCAGTGTACACAGGAATTCCTGGAGACATCACTTGTTTCCACCCTAGCTTTGCCATATTCCAGTTATTCTTGGGGGCGTGCATGTCATTCTCCTACACCTTAAGGGCCTGTGAGGTTCTCTAAGGCCCTATCAGTCTGGATGCATCTATGTATGATGGAGCGATTTCTCCTCTGGAGTCCTGCCTCATTCCTGATCATGAGCCCAGGAGGAAGTTCCAATGCCCCCTCTTCAGCACATGCTGCCTCCCAGAGCTCATTCAGGGCTTGTCCCTTTGAGACACATAAAAACACCTCTGTGGCTGTCCTTTAATCTCTGCTTTCCCTTTCAGTGGAATACTCTTGAGGATGGAAGGTAGGGCAGGCCAACTTGTTAAGATATTTTTGCCAGTTTGTTGTCTAAGCTGTATACCTTTTGTATTTTCCCAAGTGCCCAAACCTCTAATGCATAAAAATCAAGGGAGAGCCTCTCTTCTCTGTGTGAGACTGTCACATTCATTTTCTAAGTCCTTGAACACAGAAAGCCTGACTGTTGGAATGAGGAGAAATGCCAAATGGAATTAAAAAAGGAGAAAATCTGAAAAAAAAATTAATTATTGCTTTGTGTTATTATCTTACCTTAGTATTTATTTTTAGTAGAATATCATTTTAGACACACCAAGTTGGAAATCATTTCAAGAGATTAACTATGAAAGCCTCTCATCAAATGTAAGGGTCATCTATCCACATGGGCAAAGAGCTATCCAGGGAGTTCAAGGTGTTTTCTTGGCTGGTAAGTTTTTATGTTGGGATTCAGGCTTTCCTGTTCATGAAGGTTTGGTGTAATACTGCACATTGCTACCTGATTGAACTTTAAATAAATCTCTTCATATAATTTCTCTGCTCAAAAATGTTTCTCTGTCCTCATGTCCTTACGCTTTCTCAGGACCTTATTATCTTACCTGGATGAGTACAGAAACTTTGGAATTGATTCTCTAGTTTCTACTCTTGTGCTGTCTAACCCATTGTCAGCTCTGCCACCAGATTAAGTGATCTACTTTTATCCTGGCATTCAAGGCTTCCCATGGAACCCTTCAAGGGTTTAGTGCCTGTGCTGTGAAGGATAAACTAAGTAATCTGAGATGTTGAAACTCCCATCCATTATAAAGAGAGAACTGACTCTTGATAGCTCCTTGGAGATAAACAGTAAGCCTTTGGAATAATTTGCCTGATGAAAGTGTCTTTATATACCTGGGGCCTTGAGATATGCCAGCTACTCTATGCTAACAATGTGATTATGGTGGCTGCCCTGGACCATGATGTATCAGTTGCATGTCTGGAGCGGCTAGAGGCTGTGTAACTAAAGTCAGCCATGCAGATACCCCATGCCTACATGACTGACTCCCAATAAAAACCATGGACATTGCCAGGCGTGGTGGCTTTCACCTGTAATCCCAGTACTTTGGGAGGCCGAGGCGGGTGGATCATGAGGTCAGGAGTTCGAGACCAGCTTGGCCAACATGGTGAAACGCTGTCTCTACTAAAAATACAAACGTTAGCTGGGGGTGGTGGCATGCACCTGTAATCCCAGCTACTTGGGAGACTGAGGCAGGAGAATCGCTTGAATCTGGGAGGTGGAGGTTGCAGTGAGTCAAAATCATGCCACTGCACTCCAGCTTGGGTGACAGAGTGAGACTCTGTCTCACAAACAACAAACAAACCATGGACATTAAGGCTTAGGTGGTCTTCCCTGGCTGGCAATACTCTATACCTGTTGTCAAACATCATTGCTGAGAGAATTAAGTGCTGTTGCTAAGAGTCCATTGGGAAAGGACAAACAGAAGCTTGAATGTAGTCTCTACTGGACTTTTTACCTTTTCCCCATGCACTTTTTACCTTTGCTAATTTTATTTGGTAATGTTTTGTTGTAATAAACTGAAATCATAAGTATGTCAACAAAGAGTCAAACTCTGTAAAATATTTGAAGAGATCTATTCAGAGCCAAATACAAGTGACCATGGACCATGACACAGTCCTCAGGAGGTCCAAGAACATGTGCTCAAGGTGATTGGGGTGCAGCTTGGTTTTACACATTGTAGGGCAGCAAGAGACATCAATCAAATACCTTTGAGAACTAGATTGTTTTGGACCAGAAATGTGAGATAATTTTAAACAGGGCAGCTTCCAGGCTATAGGTAAATTTAAATATTTTCTAGTTTACAATTGATTGAGTCTGTCTAAAGGCCTGGGATTAAGAAAAGGGAAATGTTCAGGTTAAGATAAAAGATTGTGGAGACCAAGGTTCTTTAAAATCTCATAGTGGCTGCCCTTGGAGACAATAAATGACAAATGTTTCCTATTCAGATCTTTAAAAGGTACTAGACTCTCAGTTAATCTCTTCAGGATTGGGAAAGCCTGGAAGAAAAAGATATAGCTATGTAAATAGAGATTACTTACAGATGCAGATTTGCTCCCATGAAGGATGGCTTTCCAGGGCCATTTCAAAATATGACAAAGAAACATATTTGGGGGTAAAATATGTTGATTGTCTTCTTTGTCATGTAATGTTATAGGAGAGTCAGATTGGAAAATAAATCATGCTATATAGGGTTAAATAAAACCCATCTGATGAGAATTTATGGTTTGTAGGGCATGACTCCCCAGACCCCTTAGACAGGAATTTGGGCACTATAAAAAAGTCAGAGCTTAGTCCTCAAGTATAGCAAATTTCTGAGTTATGTGAGTCCTTTTCGAAAACCAGAAAACCTGAGGGTGGTCAGGTATGGCATGACTCTCACATCTTCCTCAATATACCAAAGTTTTCACTCATATATCATGGTTTACTTTTAGGCATGCTTGTTCTGAGCTTTCCTATGTCCAAGTATTTGTTTATCCTGAGTCATCTCCAGAGAAAGAAACAGGTGAATGAATGAAGGCAGAAGAATCACAAAATGGCTTATTTCAAATCCTCTGCTGCTCTACTTACTTCGACTTTTGAAATGTTATTTTTAACATTTTTGTAGAGAGGAGAGTCTCACAGTGTTCCCCAGGTTGGGATTATAGGTGTGAGCCACTGTGCCTGGCCTGAATTATTATGATGATATATTCTCTCATGCGCTTGATGTTCAGAGATCAGTTTAAATATTAATATAAGGTGTCCTAGCCATGCTCTCAAACCTCCAGCAATTTCTCTGCAAGTCTTTGAATCTAAAATCTCTTCCTGCTTTTCTTTTTGTGCAATTCATCTCCTGAATCAGTTATTTGTATCTTCCGTTTGTTTTGCCTTTCAGATTGACAAACAGCATACTTCTGACACCATGAGGAAGTTTTTCATCCTTATTTCAGATCCACACACATAACAACCATTTTTAAATGCTAGAAGGTTGAGACAATTTGAAGAAGAGGACTAAAGTCTCAGACCTAGCGACCTCTATGTCTATGCAAATCTGAGGTCTGCATTTGCTATTCCTCTGGGCAGCAAAATACATGCATACATCTTTGTATAGATGCTTTCTGGTGAAGAGAATCTTAAGTATTCCCTATACAACTAGGAATAATTGAGACTGAAAATTTTTATGCTTTATTAAAATGTATTTTCATAGGAGAGATGTACAGTCTTCTCTTACAGGAAATCCCAACTGTTACAAACAAGATATAATAACAACAGATCAAAGGCAAACAAGTAAATAATTTACATTCCTAAGCAGTAGAGCCTGGAAATGTGCAGGTTTACATTAGAAATTCTTCAAGATCTCACATAAGGAAACTGCATAAATTATCAGTTGCTTTGTGGAAGCAGATGCATGATGTCGTGACAGCATTACAGACAAAAGAGGTGTAAGCTGGCCTCCACTGCTGAGGCCTGGGGAAAACAGGAGTACTCTCCGGTGGGCACCTGCGCTTTAGTTAATGCTGCAAGCAGCTTTCCGTTGCTGTAGGACAGCTTTTGTCTATGCAGAGTAATCAGGGATCAGGTGAAAATTGGAAACAATCAGATGAAAATGCTTCTGGTTTTACATGACACTGCAAACTTAAATGTAAATTTCAGAGGCCTAACCTTGGAATGTAGAATAAGAAGTTTCTTAGTATTCTCTCCCACGGAGGGCTATTTCTGTGATCCAGACTCTCCTTGCTAACTTACATTACCTGGAAAGAAGATTTTTTTTTTTTTTTTTTTTTTACAAAGATCCTGCTTCTTCCCTCCACACTTCCCTGAAAGTTTGAAACCTGTGTGGTAGTTTTGGCTCCAGGAGTCAGAAGGTCTAGTTTGGAGACTCAGCTCTACCATTTAGAGAGTAGATGGTACATATGCTGTACTGGACCGAGCGTAGAAAGTTAGCACCAAGACAAAAGTATGCCAGATTGCAGGGTCATTTATTATGCCGGCGACCACAGAGGACTCACGTCTCTCCAACCTGTGGCGTCGAAAGGAGGGTGCCAAGACTTTTTATACCTGAAAAACCACCTTGGGAGTGGGGGTGAGGAGCGGGGATGGGGATGAAAAAGTTTCAGACATTCCAAGGGCCAGGGGATTCTGTGATTCATCTCCTGGGCGGAGATGAGGGTGGGTGTCTCCGGACATTCCAAAGGCCAGGGGACTTTTGTCATTCTGTTTGTTACTTCAGTGGTTTACAGAAGTCAAGATAAGCATTTGTTTACACATTATCTGGGTAGTGATAGAAGTCACAGATCTTAGTTACTTATTACAAGTCACAGGAGCCAGGATGGAATTAGCCTGGGCTGCTTATTTTAGTTATTACCGGTAAGCAAAGGCTAGTATTCTGGCACAATATCACACATATTTAGCTAGATGTGGCCTTGAGCAAGTAATTAAAAAATCGAACATCCGTCTCCTCATCAATAAAAGGCGGATAATAGCTGCCCTACCTGCTTCACAGAGATATTGTAAAAATCAGCTAGAAGCATAAATAGGAAACACTCTGACACGAAGCTACATAGAAATGTAAGATTTATCTTTTCTACTCTTTTACTGTTTTAAAAACCATCACCAAATATCTTCATCACCCAGTACAAACAACAGTGTATTCATGAGCCACAATATGAGGGTACTATTAATAGATTTGAGCCAGCTGTACCCATCTGCTGACCTACTATGCTTGTGCTTTTTGCAGACAGTGATTGTGCTTTCTTTGCAAAACCAGAGGTGTGTGGCTAAGACTGGCCACTGCCTGAGAAAGGCAGAGAATGTCTCAAAGGAATTCCAGTTCATAGGATTCAAGTAGCAGTTAGCCTAGAGCTCTGAAAGTCATAGTTCTTAGAGAGCATTTTACCTTCATGGGCTTGACTCAACTATTTTGTTTTTCCCTTTTTATATTCTTCTTCCAAATAGCATTTATTTTGACAGATCAAAGATGGAAAGATATAATAGCTGTGAGGCCAAAGAGAAGACATTTTTTTTCTGATTGGAGGAAGAGTGTATGTATGAGGTAATAAAAAGCAGAAGACACTTAGGACTTTCCTTAAGAAGTTAATGGTCTAGTTTTGAAACAAACATGCAACTAAACAAGGGGCAAAGTTAGCGGAAGAGGCAGGCAGAAGAAACACAAAGCAGGCTGCTGTATGGTGCTGGGGGAGAGACACTGGAAAGGCGTAAGGACAAGGAAGATTGAACAGAGGAATCCGAGATTACTCCAGAATGTTTAATATAAATGTAAAAGTCTGGAATTCCTCTAGGGGGAAAATTCTACTCTATGTAAAACCTGGTGAAGTAAAGGCACTAGTAAAAAAAAAAAAAAAATAAAGACCAAACTGAGTTTCTCTCTTGAATTGTGAAGAGGAAGCCAACAGGCAAGAGCTTTGAGAAAACAGACTCCCTGGACAGGCAGAGGCAGAGGCAGAGGCAGCGAGGGATGGGGGCGGTCTCATTCCTGGGACCATAGCCAACAGGAAGCTTTGTTGTCTTGTTTTCATAAAGAACTGTTTCTGCTTTCTTATACAAATGCCTCTTTTGATCACCTTTAGCGATACATGACTTTACTACTGACAGCAACATGTATGGACACAAAGTACACGTGTGTATGTGCGTGCATATACATATGCATGCCTAGGGTGGCACAGGCAGAAGTGGTGATTTAAAAATTGCAAAACAATTTGCTATTTAATATTCAACAAATATTAAGCACAAATTGTGCATTAGATGTAGCAATAGGGTCTAGGGTGCAGTAATGTTCAATTTGGGCATGATCTGTAACTCCATTAAGTTTATAATCTAGATTATAGGAGAGCTAAATTCTAGGAGATAGGGCTTTTTGGGGACTATTTTGTTCCTTTCATAGCATATTGGCAATTGTCTGGTGGGCTAAGCTAAAAGTTACATTTTCATAAAAAATAATCCCGTTTCGTTGCAATGAGATAGAGCGTTAAGAATTTAGGTGAAGTCATAAACATGATCAGCACAGCAAGCTGCACCAGGCACATAGTAATTGAGGCCACAGGGAAAGCTTAAAATGCCATTGATTTATTGTGCACACAGGCATCCCAAGCCTCTGATATGATAAGAAAGCAAAGTAGAGGCAGGCTGTAAGACGATGAGGCAAATCACATTCCATGGGAAACCAGGAGCTCCTCAGAGACTGTGATCTGAACTTCCACAGCTGCTTAGCGTTAGGGTGTTTGGTGAAATGTGGGTTTGGATAAAAGCGGGAATACAGGGGAGAGGGATAGGGGCCCAGAGAGACTCATGAAAACTTTCTCCCATCAGCGATTGCATGGAAGTCTGACATAGCAGATTTTCCAGCTTCATGGTCAGGTGGAGTAGGTGTCTCTTGGTCAAATCGTCCATTTAAAGCATGGAGGTATATGTTGTCTAGGTTGGAAGGGAGCAGGTACTTGGCTGATTTTAGGTGGAATCACAGAGATGGAGAGAGAAAACCAAAGCAAAATTCAGGTACCAGGGATCTTCCATTTATAGTCCCAGAGGGATTCAGGCACCATGGGCCCAGGGCCATGACAGTTAGAGCTGTGAGTTTTATAACTTCCTGTGTTAGTCATCTTGTGTTGTTCCCTATACATTTCCTCCTAGTCATTGGCAATAAAAGTCTTATAATGAATAAGTGTATTTTTCTTCAGTGGCAACAGGATATTAAATCACCCTTTGCAGCCATGGTTTTTTCTTCTCCCTCTTGCTGTTGGGGGAGAAAGAAATGAGAGTGTAGTGACTACTTTGAGAAGATGAGAAATTGGGTTGTATTCTCAGGTTTTTTGCATGGAAGAATTTGAACTGGACATCATCTCTGAGTTAAGCCTGTGTAAAAACCCTGAAGCTAGGCTTGCACTTGGTTCTAAATGATATTTTCTTTTTTCTGTCATAATTGTGCATGTTTGTATACTTTTAATTTTCCATTTGCCTCTCCCTCTCAACACATCCAGCTTTATCCTCTGCTTTTCCTCGGCTTTCCCTCTGCTGACACCTCGGATGATCTTACCTCCTTTGCTGCCTGGATCCCAGTGAGGCTTAGCTTATGGAAGGCAGTTGTAAGAAATCGGAGGGTGGGACAAGGAGGAGGTCAAGGTGTCCACTCCCCACTTCCTTTCTGTGCTGGACACATTCTGTGGCGAGCATGTCCCTCTGAGCACACATCTCCTCCTGGGCAGTCCTTCTGCAAGGTTCCCATGTTCACTTGTTAGTACTATTTCCTCCCCATGCCTTTTTAAGCCTAAGGTGGTGGCGGCTTTTGATTCTTGATAGTTTCTATGTTCTCCACCATTTTTGCTGACTCCTCTAACTTTGCTCATGCCTCTGTAGGTAATCCCTTTCTTGAAGTCTGAATGGGATTATGTTCCTTGCCAGAGATTCTGTTCCCTGCAAAACAAAGCTCAAAAGCTGCTTAAAGTCAGCCTCTGTCTATAATTACTGTTTTTAACCTTTTTGTTTATAGGTTTAGTCAAGTGCCAGACACTGAAGAAGCTGACAGATTTAATTTCCTCCACATCTAATTCATGAGGATGTCTGACTGGTTCCACTCTAACACGTAACTTAAACTCATCACATTCTTTCCATCTTCAGTGCTGTAACCCCAGGCCAAGTGACATTAATGGTCATCTGGATTCTGCAATAGCCAATAGTCTCCAATGGGTGCCTTTGCTTCTTCTTTAGTGTCATGTAGTCGAGTGTCTACCCAGAAACCAGTCAAAGTGATCTTTTATAAATTTGAAGTCAGCAGTGGCTTCCCACTGCATTAAAATTAGATTAAATGTTATTGCCCTGGGCAACGAAGCTCTGCATGATCTAGCCTGCCTACCTCCTAGAAGTCGTCTACCTCTGCCCCGTCTTGTCCATGAAGCACTTATTACTCTGCCTTCTTGAAAATGACAAAGTTATTCCATCCTAAAGTGACATCTCTGCATTGTGTTATCTCTTCTCTGGGCTCCCACATGACTGGTTCCTTCCGGTCATTCAGTTCTCAGCTCTGACTTTCTGAAAGCATCTCTCTCCTCCCCAAGTCATTCTTTAGTACATCATTTCATTTTATTTTCTCATGGAATTTATCCCATCTGAAAGTGTAGACTTTATTTACTTAATTTTCTGCTTAGAGTCTGACTCTCTAATGAGAAAGGAAGATCTATGAGAGCAGGACATATATAGGAAAATGTCTTGCCAGTCTTATTTACTACCATTGTCTCTGCAGTGTATAGGAATGCCTGGCTCATAATGCCACACACACACACACACACACACACACACACACACACACACAGACACACACACAGACACACGAAGAGCAAGAAAGAGATGGGGGAAAGAGATGAAAGATTTACTGATCAGCATTCCTCTCAATGCTTTACATAGATTATTTAATTTAATCCTCAATACAACTCCATTCATCAGGAACTATTATTATCCTTGTTTTACAAATGAAGAAACTAAGCACAGGGAAGTTAAATAACTTGCCAAAGGATATGCCCAATTAGGAAGTAGCAGAGCCAAAATTTGAAATCTGGCCATCTGGCTCTTAGCTGCTCTTAACTGCAAAACTATACAGAGTCCTAACATTTGTTCAGTATATTAATGAACACTTCCTGTCAGCTTCTTCCGTTTCACACTTGGACTTTACAAAAAAAGCTATCTAATTTTTAAATGTGGGAGCCTGCCTGACCCCATGCTGAGGGATTTTCTCCCCTTGAAAAAGGATACAATAGCCCAGGACAGCTAGTGAGGCACAAATCTCTTTCTTGAATGAAAGCTCTTTGGGGAAAGTTTCCAAAGAGCCCCAGAAGTGCTGAGCCTATGGTCTGCCAGAAATGTGGCCCGGAACTTCACGGCAGGAATATTTTTTTCTCAGTTTTCTCTCATTAACTAATTCAGAAAACATTTAATAAGCAATTCTGTTGCACCAGACACCTGAGACGGAGAGATGTATAAGACAAGGGCTCAGCTCTTAATGAGTTTACAGGCTGGTGGAACATCCGCTCTACTTTTGAATACATATTCTACTTGTTCATCTATTTTTATTTTGAATCAATTAAAAATGGGAAATTAGAACAGTTATCTGAACTGACTGACTCTGTGCTTGGAATGGAGCTGCAACTTTGTCCAGTGCTGAAGCTGGCCTCAGATTCAGACTTATTCTGTGAAGCCCAGTGTTCACAGTCTAGTCTACATCTGTGGTGCTGTTGCTTTTACAGCTCCCTTTGATGACGGTGCCATGGTGGCTGCCCATTTGGAAGTACTTGCCAACTTTTCCAAAGTAGCCTTTCCTCTCTCAGCCTTCATCCCATTTTGATAAGTAACACTCCAGTACAGGCTTCTCTGCATTAGAGCAATGTTGCTCCCCTACTGACCCTCACCTTCACTCTTCTTTGGCACTAGAGGAAATTACCTATACCCATATATTTCCTTTCCTTTTAATTTAGTCACTTGTGTTCATTATTTATTTCTGTATCTGTCTTCCAATTGCTCCCAATTAGTCTACTTCAGTCTATTACCCAAGCACCTGAAAATCAGCATGGTCTACCACAAGGCAGCTCCATATAGGGATCATCTTGCAACCATGTGCAGTAATGCATCTTAAAGTACAGCCAAGATATGCACCCTGTTTTTTATTCAGTTTCACTGCACCATAAGCTTATGTTGAGGTGTCTAATATCACCTTCCTGTTCTTTTTTATTCTCTTTTTCTTAATGGTCTTGTTGCTTTCCAGTTTTCTCCATGGAAATTTAAATAGCTGTGTTTCAGCTTCTTTCCTCCAGATGTATTAACTTTCAGGTCTCCATGCTAAAGCTAATTTGGTCATTTCCTGACTGTATTTCTAAGTGCTGAAGCCTCTTTATATAACTTGCCTGTCCTTAGTGATTTTGCTATGCCTTTTATTTCAGCGTGATCTGCAAATTTAATTAGTGAGTTCCATGTCCTTCCATTTTAAAGAGTACATAAGATAATGTCAGTTCTCTACAACAGCAGGTGGATAATAGAAACAAAGAAGGAGGGAGATTGTACCTTAAACTGCTCTCTGCAAAGTAAGGAGTGAGAGAAATCAAAGAGGATGTGGAAGACATGACACAACAGCTGGGAATGTGACCTTACTGTAGCAAATGCCCCCAAAATTTGCTGGACTGTTCTGCACAGATGGTGTGGCAGTACCTACCAGTACAGATTCAGAAGCAAAAAAGCAAAAGAAGATGGAGGCAGAGAAGTACAATCTCAGTTTAGAAAAGGGCCTAGGGAGACACAGCCTCAAATATAAATGGCTTTTGCAATTTAATCTCTAGGAATAAACTCAACATCTGTCTTAGGTCAGATTTCCGAGAAAACAGACTCAGATGGAATTTTACTGGGGAGTTCTCCCAGAAGCAACACCTGTGAAGGAGTGAAGGCAGCAGGGCCGGGCAGAAGGAGGAGTTGGACTGTTAAATGGTATAAACAGGATCTCAGCTGATCTCACAGGCTGTCTTAAGCTGGGATATCTCTTCAGCAGGATCATACTTTGAGGCAAGGGGCTAATCCTTTATATCCCCACATGGGCCAGTCATTGGACTTGAAGTGCCTGTAGAAAAGGACCATGAACTTGAAAGAGGCTGCTCTTGAGGAAGGCACATTTTTGGAAAAGAACTTGGCTGAGATTCATTGCAGCCAACTCTCTTAGCAGTTGGAAGAATGAGTTCATCCATCCTGAAGGGGATCTGGGTGGCATGCTGTATCACCCACTGCAACATCTTAGAAAGACCATGCAAACTCACAGCGACATCAGGCAGGATGCATTCCCTATTCAGCAAAAGGCTTCTCTCGTATGTCTTCTGTGACTCAGCTGTCATTTGGCCTTCTTGACTGCCGCTTCTCAGCCTCCCAACTTTCTCCTCTATTTTTTCCATTTAACTGTTCAATATGGTCAAATTCATGTGTTCCTTCAACAAGTAACTATTAAGTGCCCATTTTGTTCCAAGTCTTCTGTAATATACAACTTTTGACTTTTTTTTTCACCACTCCCTTTTTTTTCTGTGAAGTCTTATCCACTTAAATTTTGCCTTGATCTTTCCCTCTAGTAATTTCCAATTCTTTAAGTACAGCTTTAGCCTCATTTCTAAAAGAACAATCCAGTTTCTAACTCTTGGCTGGTGTGCCTCAAATTGAATGTGTCCAGCAGTGGAGTCAATCAGTATCTTCTGATCCAAGCCTATCTCATTTAATAAAACATCACGAAGCCATTTTTGCAAGAAGGAAGTACCTGGAGTGGTCTCAAATCTTGTTGTTGAAAGTACAATTCATTAGCATTCACATCATCTGGGAGCTTCATAGAAACACAGAATCTTATGCCTCACCAGACCTACTGAATCAGAATCTCCCTTTTAAGCAGAACAATGATTTATATGCACATTAACATGGAAGCACAGATCATAGTCTAAAACTTTCTTCTCCTCCAAACTTTACACCCAACAGGTAGCTAATTCTGCTTTGTCTTTTAGTCCCTCTCTCAGGGATAATATAACTTCCTAAGAAGCCGTACTGCAGTCTTTCTCTTATAATTGATCCTTCAGACCTATGTATACCTATCATTCTGAAACACAACATGTTTTCTTGCATAACCTTTGAATTGCTTCCGCTGGCTAAAAGGTAAAGTCCAAGTTCCGCCATGATGTTCATGCCCTACCTTTCTGTTTTCCCCTTCTGCATACTCACACTCTAGCCTTACTCCTTTACTCTTAACACACATTTACACCATCACACATGTATCGCCATTGCGACATCTTTCATCCTCTTCTTTTGTAGCATTCTATTGCCTCCTGTTTTGCCTATGAAAACCTTAATTAGCTTTTAAGATCAAGCCTAAATGCCTCGTCTACCCTCAAGCTTCCTGCCTGAGTGAATACTGGAACACATTGGTCATCTCTATTTCACAATATTTTAATTCTACTTCGTATGTGTGAAGCCTGTCTTTTGTACTTAGAAAAAGACTTACATCATAATAGGATACACATACACACACACACGCACACACAGAGAGTCATATCTCACTTAATAATGAGGATATATTCTGAAAAATGTGTCTTTAGGCAATTTCATTGTTGTCTGAACATTGCAGAGTATATTTACACAAACCCAGATAACATTGCCTACTATACACCTAGGCTGTATGATATAGCCTATTGCTCCCAGGCTATGAATCTTTATAGCATGTTACCTTACTGAATACTGTAGGTAATTGTAACACTGTGGTAAGTATTTGTATTTCTAAACATATCTAAACACAGAAAAAATGCAGCAAAAATATGGTATTATACTTTGATGGGACCACCATTGTATAGATAGTCTGTCATTGACTAAATATTGTTATAAATGACTATATGTGTGTGTGTGTGTGTGTGTGTGTGTGTGTGTGTGTGTGTGTATCTCAAAAGTCTGCTAACCATAGTATCTAGACTTTGTGAGACAAGCCTAATTTCAGTAAGTTTTCAAATTTTCCCATGAGCGTATGTTTTATATTTGATTATCAGCTTAAAAATATCCTCCTCATTTTTATAGCCTCTAAACTGCATCACCTCTGACATTGGCTTTGTGGGTGCTGCATCATTTAATGTTCAATGAATGGTGGATTATGCTGAGCACTCCAGGGCAGATTCAGTTGAGATTTCCCCAAGCCTGGCTGTTTGACTTCACATCTACACATCCTGCCCTCCTCCCTTCTCTCTCCCTGCCTCCTCTTGTTTCCTACTGCCAGAGTGGAAGGAGAGAGATCTATTTCCCTTTGCTAACTCTGTCTGAAGTGGCAGAGTTGATTAGTGAGTTGCCGTGCCTGTCCAGGAAAGCCAGTTTGATTGTCCTCCTGTGGCTGGGCTGACAGCATTCAGCCTTTTATGAACTGAATAGTGAGGCACTATTTGTTTCTCAGTTTCATCTGTTTATGGTGGATTCCAGCTGTATTTTTTATGTCTGCTGTTGTTATATTGTTGCTATTGGTATTAATCTCTTGCTAGTTTATTTGCCATAGATTTATAATGGCTTTACATCATAAAAATGAAACAAGAGAGAGAGCAAACTTTAGATACTGAGGAGGTCCAAATGAAAGGGTGAAGATACTGTGAGCTAATTAAAAACATGGCTTCATAAGTCTATCTGTACTACTGGAAAAGGGAGAGCTACTTGGATCGTGATTTCCATGCCTAAGGAAGATGAAATAAGATTTTTTTTCCTGTAGCAACAGAAGGGCTCATTCTTGGGGTATGAACCCTGTTGAAGCAATCCCTACACTAGGAATAAGAGAGAGAGCAACGTGGAGTGAGGTTCCCTCAATATCTATTTGATATTCAGTACTAGTGATTACAAGGTTTCTTTCAAAAAAATTTTCATGAAGATCTACAGCTTAGGACAGTGGCCGCATTCTTAGAACTCCACATTCTATGATTTTTCATAGCAGAGTGTGTACATCAGATTCCTCCAAGCTTGACAGACACTGTAATTTTCTTGGCACACATGTTTTGCCTAAAAATGAATGCATTTGTCAAAGCAGGAAGATACCAGTGATAGGTGCCATGAAAATAATTAGATAGATAATCCCCCTTTGATAGGTGAGCTATTAAAAAAATTAAATTTTAAAATACATTCAGACTTCAATCTAATTAACATACTTTATTAAAATGCTTTAAAATTCTTTTCTAAAAATTGAAGTAGATAAATAAACTTTAGTTAGGGAGGTTCCCACTACAGTGTACTTCTATATCTGATTTTTTCCGGATGAGATTGACCAGGTATTAAGACCATCATTTATGGAAAAGATGCTTACAGGAGGAATGAGACATAGGATTGAGATCCTTAAGTAAGACATGGGTTAAAATGTCTGCAGAGAACACTTAATTCTTTAAGTTTCAGATTTGTCTCCTCTGTGGAGAAGTCTTTATGATTGGTTCCATTTTCTTTTGCTGTCCCCAGGCAGAGCTAATTATTCCCCTTGTTGCGCTGTTGTTCCTTTTTGATTCCTCCTTCATGGCACCTGTCATGCAGTAGAATGCCTGCCTTTCATGTGCTTCTCATTCCCACGAGACTGTGGGCTCCACATGGTAACTAAATTGTCACATCACCACAGTCACCATCATCTCCCCTTCATCATCACTTCACCAAAGCTAATGTTTACTGAGTGCTTACTATAAGCCAACCATTATTCTAAGCAATCATATGAAATCTATCAGATAGCTACTTTAAAAGTCTTCATTTTAAGGTGAGGAAACTGAGGCTCAGAGACCTTTTAGTGAGTATGATTCACCTCCATAACCTCATTGCCTAGCACTTTGTTGGCACAGAGCAGGCACTCAATAATATTTGTCTAAATAATATTTGAATAAATGCCTCCTTAGATAATCTCTGTAGTCTATTACTTAGATATAAAATTAGCTATACAGTTGAATACAAAGAGTGACTTGAAAATGTTTTCTCCTGCTTGTTTAATTCAAACTTAGTTCAATAAGTACATTTCATGTCCGTCTTGCTTGATTTTGATTCTTATTGACCAAGATGGAAATGATCTAGAGTTCCCCAAGAGATGCACGTGTAAAATGGTGAAGACTTTAGCGGCACTATCTAGGTGACTCTGGACTTTGAGCTCTGTAATATATATATACTATCTGCCCAATTTCCCCCAACCATTTTCAAATTCATGTCTGTGTTCTGTCTTAATTGCCTGATTCGTTTATTCGTTCAACAAAGTTTTTTGAGCTTAGACACAGTCCTAGGCCTTAAGATGCAACACTGAATATAACAGAAAGAATAGCTACTCCCAAACCGTTTATAGTCTAGTGGAGATACGTAACTAGAATAGGACAGAACTTGACAAATATCACCACAGAGGTTAACAAAGAAACACAAAAATGATAGCCAACCTCATTTTATGTCAGGAAAAGCTTCCTTCTGTATTAAGATCTGAAAAATAAGATAGGAGGCAGATAAATTGTAGGAAGAGTATTTCAGGACTAGGAATGTGCAAAGATCTTAAGGAATGGCCATCAGAACACACATGGCTATCAGAACATGTTTGAGGAATTGCAAATAGTTCAGAATGACTTGAACACAAATGTGCGGTTGCAGACAAAGATGCAGAAAGAAGCTGAAGTCAAATCATGAAGGCTCTTGTATGTCACACCTGTCCCTTTCAACCAAGGAGAAGTAAGGAGAAGTTATCAAAGAGGTGTAAGAATCAGAGGAAAGGTAACATTTTACTTTTGAATATGCTGCTATAAGCAATAGAGTTTTCATCCTACAAGTACTTACTATGTATCAAAACACAGTAGTATGCAATACTTGGTGGATCAGAGGGGTAAAATTGGAGGCAAGAGGATCAGCTGGTAAGGAGAATGTTAGAATATATATTGAGGAGGTAGAAATAAAAGAAGTAAGGTTTATTTTTAGTGTATTTTTAAAATATTCCTTCCTAATGAGGACAAGCATGAAGTAAGAGTTTATTGTTCACTACAGTTACTTAGACTTACTACTTAGCTTATAAATGTTTCACCATGTTCTTTGTCTGACAGACATCTACTAACTAGCCTGGAAAATGGTTCAGTGGAAAGGGTAAATGCATTGGAAAGAGACAGTTTTGGGTTCACATCACAGCTCTGCTACTTTTTAAGTGAGTGGATGTAAGTGCCAGTCTCATGCTGGCTCTTCATTTTTAAAAAATGTTTGTGTGTACAGAGTAGGTATATATTTATGGGCTACATGAGATATTTTGTCACAGGAATACAATGCATAATCATAACATCAGGGTAAGATAATCATGACATCAGGGTAAATGTGGCATCCAAAACCTCAAACATTTATCATTTCTTTGTGTTACAAGCATTCCAATTATACTCTGTTACTTATTTAAAAATGTATAATAAATTACTGTGACTGTAGCCACCCTATTGTGCTATCCAACACCAGATCTTATTCATTCTATCTAACTATGTTTTTGTACCAGTTAATCTTCCCAACTCTTGCCAACCCTGCACTACCCTTCACAGCCTCTGGTAAACTTCCTTCTACTCTTTGCCTCCATGAGTTCAATTGATTTAAATTTTTGTCCATACAAATGACTCCAAATAGGCAGTTTCTTTTTCTGTGCCAAGTTTATTTCACTTAACATAATGACCTCCAGTCCTATCTCTGTTGTTGCAAATGACAAGCTCTCATTCCTTTTTTATGGGTAAATAGTACTCCACTGTGTCTATGTACCACATTTTCTTTATCCATTTTTCTATCCATGGACACTTAGGTTGCCTTCAAATCTTGGCTATTGTGAACAGCACTGCAGTAAACATGGGAGTGCAGATATCTCTTCAACATCCTTATTTTGTTTCTTTTGGTCATAAGCCTAGAAGTGGGGTTGCTGAATTACATGGTTGTTCTACTTTTAGTTTTTGGGAATCTCCAACTTTTTCTCCATGTGGTTGTACTAATTTACATTCCCACCAACAGTGTACTGGGTTTCTCTTTTCTTCACATTCGTTCCAGCATTTTTTATTGCCTGTCATTTGAGTAAAAGCCATTTCAACTGGGGTGAGATGGCATCTCATTTCATGCACGTTCTTAAGACAGGCAACTCTATTCCCTCGTTTCCCTTGTAGAAGCCTCACCTTTCCATGACTTCCATTTCTACTTTGTTGGAAAATGGAACCACTTTAGATTAATACCATCAAAAAAGAGTCAAAATTAGACAACAGGGAAGGGCAAGGAATGAATTATATCACAGGAACTCAGAGTAATATGTATTCTTTGAAGGGTAGTCTCCTTAATCAAAATTCTTGCCTCGTAAAATACCAAAACTGTGTATCTGAAGATTATTTTTTCTGTTGTGTGGTAGTTTGTCATAGGATAATTTTAGTTAGATCAACTTTTATGCGACTTTGTGCTAGTACTAGGTATGCTGAGTACTTCACATGTGTAATCCTAGTTAATAGTCATCATGAATACTTGGGGTAATTATTATGCATTTATTTTGCAGATAGGAGAGCTGAGGTTCAAAGAGATAAAGGGACATGTCCCCTGAGAGCACTAGGAGGGCTGAACCCCACCTTTAGGCTTATCAAGCTCTAAGCCCAATGTGTCCTCCAGGACACATGGTGATCTTTTCCATGGAAGAAATGTTCAAGCCACAGAAAGAAAACACCGGAGAAGTAATGTCCCTTTCTGCCCTCCAAAAATGTGTAATACGGTATAAAGTGCACTTAGCAATGATGACTAACAAGCCTCTAGGTGTCACTCCCTGTTCACCTGACATAGATTGACCAGGTGGATGAGGATACCAGCGTAACCTTTTCTCATCCCACCGTATTCCCTGCTACTGGTCAGCGTGGACCTGCCGTCATTCCCCGCAGGCTCTTCGGAAGACTGCGGAGGTGCGAGTGTGCCTAATGTAGTATCACGCGCAGGCTGTCTCAGCCGAGAAGAACTGGTGAGAATTAGTGCCACTGCTGCAAACAGGCTGAGGACATGGCTCTGAACAAGGTAACTGCTCAGCCAGGGCGGAGTTCTGCACACTGAGCCAGAGGGCTGGACCCAGCCGTGACTCGGGATCAACTTTCTGGCTACTGAAGTGAATAATCGAGTCTCCAGGCAATTCCCACAGAGCCTCCTGCGGGAGGTCTGGCCAGCCTGGTTTGGTTGACCAAGCAATATAATTAGCCAGGAATGTTCAGAAATAAACATTACTGAAGGAGAAATAGAACCGTTGCCCATGACTGCACCTATCCTTGAAATGGCAGGGACTGCTCCTGGAATGACTAAGCAGACAAAAAAAAAAAAAAAAAAAAAAAAAAATTGTTTTAAAGCTTCCATTTAGTTCAGTAGAGCTGGCCCCATTGGTTAATTTTTAAGTAAAGGTTTACTCTTCCCAATCTGCACTTTACATTAGAAGGAATTTTCTCTGAACGCTTCTGGTTCTTCTCCTCTCTATGCACTCAGCAACCTGAGGAGAGGGGAGGGGGCAGTGCCTTAGATGATTAATAACTTTGTGAAGAATAAAGCTCGGCTCAGCAACTTCTGTTGGGAACAGGTGCCCACAGGGGGTGAGGTTTCTTCTTTGTTCACTCATTCTGCAAATCTTAGCTGCATGGGCCTGGGACTTGGCTGGCAGAGAAATAAGTCTGACCTATTCAAACTTTTATTGTTAAGAAGCCTGTTTAACTGTCATATGAAGCTGCATCCTCTGTCTTAGCTATTAGTGGTCATAAAGGGATATTTTGACCACCATCTTTTACTCTTTTTTCAGTTTATTCAGCACTCAGGTGAGGAAGAGGGTCATGAATTATTCTGGCCGGTTCAGAGGCCCCTATGCCCCCATGAAAGTAAAGTGCAATAGATCAGATTATTAAGTCCATGTGGAAGAGGAAAGTGGGGGGGTCAGAATAGAATCTGGAAAGGGTCTGAGCTTCAGCAGCTCAGTTTATCTCAGACATGTGGGAAAGCCCCTGCTTCCATTGGTTACATGACCAGAAGAAGGGATTACCAAAGAAATTTGTGGAATTGTCTTCTCACAGTTGCCCTTAAAAGTCTCATATGTGTGTGGGAAGAATTATGTAGGCAGTCATCACAACCTTTAATAAAATCTGCTGAGTGTGGTTAGTCACTCAGAAAGCCTGTATGCCTTCTTGGTGATAGGTCTGGCAACAGGACAAATTCCCTCAGGCAAATGGAACACTTACTGCTTTGCGGACTACATTAGTAGCTCTGGTAAAGAAGGAGCTCAGAAGCCTAGTGTTACAGCCCTTCACCTTCATTCCAAATAAGATGGTAAAAGGATTTTAGGCAATGATCTGGAACTAATTTTATCTTGTTTTCTTCTCTTCCACCTCATTTCTCAACACCCTTACTCATCTAGTTGACATCTCTGCCTTAAATCAATAATGTATTTCATTCCAATAGATTGCAGTAAGTAGACCCTGGACTATAAAGATGGAGACCTAAGTAGAGGTGGAAATGGAGGCTGTGATCATCACTCATGAAGCTTATTAGATTGTGGAAAAAGGAGAATGGTAGATGTAAAGAGAAAAGTTTTGGATCCACAGGATTAGTGACAGAATTAGTGACAAGAATCACATCACAGTCTTCGTGGACCAGTTGAAGAAACAGAGGGATACAGTTAAATATTGGAGTTAAGAGCTTGGAATTACCCAGAATGTGGCTCTGATAATTCTTCCTGCTCTTTTCTATTGCTCCTGTGTGTTTTATTGTGCCACGTGCTTCCAGTTTTACGCTGGGACTATTGAAGATGCTATTGATAAAAAAGAAAGTTACTCTATACCTTCACTGTGTTATTCATTGTCTGTCCATTGAGGGCCTGCTGGGTGTCAGAAATAGTCCTCAGCTAAGGGGAAAGGAAGGGAAAATGGAAAGTGCAGCTTCACGGTGGCCAGCATGGAGGGCACAATATCCTGCCTATTTGGGTGGTACCTTATAAATATTCATTACTCCAGGGTTAACATTCTGTGAGTCAACAGATTAAATAAAATTTTAAAAACTTCAATTCTCAATGTGATGGGAGGATACATAAGAATAATGGATGCCCTCATAGCTCAGACAAGGAAAGACACCACATTATTTTATTGTTGAGAGCAATAAAATTTGCCCGAATCCTTCAGTGAGAAAATGGCTCTCTGAGAGAGGTGGTGGGAACAGGCAGTGGTTTCAAGGAGAAGAGATATGCTGGAATTTACTAATGAAGACATGAAAATGTCAAAACCCAATCGAAGCCTTAAAACATATCCAAGGGCACAGATTTGGAAAAGTGCCTTCTTTAAGAAAATGCCACAGTATATGTACTGCATAGAACTGATCAATATTTGGAATATGAAAAATGGCTCCCAGTTATAAATTCAAGGGTGACTGCTCATAATAGCCATAGAGGGCCCTGTACATGCTGCCAATTGGTCAAATCTTCTAGTAGGAATTTTATGAAGAAATAGCATAAAGGAGGAATAGATGCCCTCTCTGTTGCTCTTAGAACTAAAAAGTCATAGTTACTGTTAATGAAGGTCATCTAGCTAAGCTACCGATTTGAAAAGCAGATTTCCAAAAGACGTTCAAATGGTAAAGTATCCACAATGCAATCAGTCCATATAAATTATAGAGGTGCATTAGGGCACCTTCTTTGGGGAGATGTGTAATTCAACAAATGGATAATTCTCCTGTGAGTTCAGAAAGTAGTATCATTTTCGCTGGGTGGTTTGACAAGCTGCTATGCCACAGAGCAAGGCTTGATGAGTGGCGAGGTGGGGGTAGGCAAAATTCAGCCCCATCTGTCCCTGTGGGTGGGCACTTTGGTGTACCGACCATTCAGCACAGATGTATGTAGAAGCGCCGGAGGCTGAACAAGACACTGGTTTATGTATCTAAATTTCAGGCAGAGAACCAGATTCATGCAGGAAGTGCCTGCAACTCTGGAACCCTGTTAAGGTTTGATGCGGCAATGACCAGCAGTAACTACTGGGCCCTAATTCCTTAGAACATCAACCTGAATAATTTCTTTCTTTCTGCTGGTCACTGAAGATCTCCAACATTCCTGGCAGTAACTTTTCTTGGCCTGGCCAACTTCAGTTAGCCTTCTTGAAGCTTCAGAGGAGCATAGCAAGGGGGGCAGAGAGAAAGAAGCTCCTGGGTGCTTCTGCATGAATTCAGAAGAGATTAAACCATTATTAGCTTACTTACTTCCCTGTTCAAGCTCCAGGCATTCTTGTCAATAAAACAAAAGTTTACGCAATTAATTTTTAAGGCCCTTTCCAACTCTAAAGTCTGAGCTAAGCAAAGACATATTTTTTATGATTACTTAGTTACCTGACAACTCTCAGATAAAATGTAAACTTTCCAGAGAAACACTGGCACATTTGTTAACAGTATTTTGTTAAACTGAGAAACATGACAAAAAGATTTTTTGTTCTCGTGTATTTCTTAAACTCTCATTTACTCTATAAATACAATTTCTATTTTTGCTTTAATTTGTAGGAATCCAAGTTAGAAAAAGACATATATTATTTAATTTTCAGTCAGTCCTCAGAACAGCCCACAGTTAACACAACATGTGTAAACATTTCTGTAGATTTTGGGGAGGTAATGACCATGCTTGCCAAAAGCTGAGTGAGTGGCAAGTACTTAATCTATGAGTCATGTTAGGATGAAGTAATAAGTACTAGTTATAAAATTGCAAAGTCATTCTTTCAAAGTAGTATCTAAGAAAAATAAAGAGCTCTTGATATATATTCAGCAAAACACACATTTTGAAATTTCAGATAGACCATAGGTGATCGAAGTGAATTAGGGCCCATTTAGGGGTGAAGAGCTCCCCAGAAGATAAGTTTCTGATACCAGTAATATGAAAAATATATTTTTCTTGCATCTTAGAAAGTGAAGTTCACTAGGCTCCAGTTAAAGTCCACAGGCTTAAACAATCTTGCCAAATGAGCACACTTTCAGAGTAATACACAGAATTTCTGAGTTCCACTTGGTATTTGTCTAAACAAAGTTGTGGGGTGATAAAGATATTCCAGAAGTATACTACAAATATTTCATACTGTTTAAGGTCATTAGTATGTGTTTCTCAGAAAAGTCATAAAATTTAGATGAATTTACATCAAATATAATGAATTATTTACTTGAGATTCTTATTTCCTAGGCCTAATTTTGAATAAATGACTACAGCATGCCTAGTGGGGCCTGGAAAATGTCTCTCTAAGCAACCATGTTGAATTAATTATATTCTTCCAGCCATAAAAAATTAAGGAAAAAGAGAAACTAATGCAAAGGGTATTAAGAAGAGAATACATTTAGCTAAAAAATATTTAAACGATGTTTGTAGCTTCAAGCACCATTTCTTGGAAAACTGAAACTAAGAATATAACTTAATGTGAGGGTGACATAATGCTAGCTATATATTCAGATAAACCAGATCATCAAATATTGAGAATCTCTAGTCTTCATAGATTTGAAAGTTGAGGATTTAGCTTTGGGTCCCGTAGACTGGCATTCTGTTCTGTTCAGAAGTGCTTTCCTCCTTTGTCTGCTTTCTCATCCCATCTTGAGCTGCTTTTCGGTCCAAGTGTCTGTTGCATTTCCATAAGTCCTGTCCGTGCTTCCCATCCAGATGCTCCTGCTCATGGTCCTTGGTTCCGATGGCTCTTCTCTGTTTTTATGCAAGGGATCTAGAAGGAAAAAAAAAAAAAGAGATCTGATTTGGATTTCCAAAATCTTCTTATGTCAGATGGCCCTATAGGAGATGTAGGTTGCCAAAAGTCTGTGTTTATCTTATTTAGTGTCTTTTAATGTTCTCTGATATAAAGAAAAAGTACCAGTGCCTCAAAGAAGACTTCCTTGATCACCCCATTTTGAATAGAATTCCATTCCCCATACGGTCAGGGTCCTAGGCCCCAAAATTTAGAAAGAGAGTTGAGAGGAAGGTGATGAGGCCTACTCTCCCATCCACTGACCTTGCAGAGAAGAAGTGGTTCAGGAAAACCAGCAGGCTGCCTCTTCTACCTCATGGGATGGTCCTGCCCAAGACCGTCCCATTGGCAGAGCTCAAACTGGATAAAGAATGTAGAAAATAATTAATTGAGAGTGATCTGGATGGGATAGAGAAGACCTCTTCACACATGCTCTGCTCTCCTGCCTCTTTACCATGCTTTATATTCCTTAGAAACTCTGACATTATTCGATGCTAAATTTTTTTGTTGTTGTTGATTATTTTCATGGTGGGAAGGAAGCTTTATGGAAACAGAGACTTACTTTGGATTCTCTCTAGTTTTATAGAAAGCTGCTTGGCACATAGTATATACTCATTAAGTATTTGTGAAGTGAAGGGAAAAAGGAAGGAAGGAAAAGGAAAGGAGAAGGAAAGGAAAGAAAACAAAAAGAAGGGAAGGGGAGGGGAGGGAAAAAGGAGGAAAAATTTATATATGTCAATTATCAGGACAAGCTATATTTTCCTCTGTGGTATGTGAGATGATTTTAGGTGATATCTGGGTAACTTCATTTTATTTGCTTATTTTATCTGTATTTTCATGGTTATTAGGTGACATTCTTTTAATGGAACTTGATTATTTAATATAAAATTTCAACGGGGTATAGTGGTTCACACCTGTAATCCTAGCATTTCTGGAGGCCAAGGCAGGAGGATTGCTTGAGGCCAAGAGTTGGAGAGCAGCCTGGACAACGTAGTGAGACATCCTGTCTGCCAAAAAACAATTAGCTTAATGTGGCCGTGCACACCTGTAGTGCTAGCTGCTCAAGAGACCGAGGCAGGAGGATGGCTTGAGCCTGGTATTCAAAACTGCAGCAAGCCATGACTGCACACTGCATTCCATCTTGGGTAACAGAATCAGACCCTATTTCTTAAAAGAAAAATTAGTTTCCAGGAAAATATTAGTTATATATTATTAAGAGCAAGACAAAGCAGGATAAATATATGAAGTTTGAGAAAACAGGAAGGGAAATGTTCTCCATGGCTTTTATGTTTTTATAAACAACAGTAACACACATGACCCTTTTTACCTCTTTAGTGTTTACTGCTGTTCAAATATGTTTCACATCCACCATGTAATCACATAACAATACTAGTTGCCAGGAAGTGTAAGAGGCACTTTCTAGGGTCTTGGATCAAGCTGGTGAAAGATTTAGGAACATAGCTCAGATGTTCTGTTGAGAGAATAATTCTCCCAGGTCTGGTGGAACATGAAGCTCTCCGAGCAGATGAGTAGTGACTCTGTCCTGGGCCATCTCTGTAGGCTGGGGTGGCAAACGCACCAGCTCCACAGGCAGGTGGCTCTGGCTCAGTCACAGGTCTACCAACCACAGTGATGACCATGGTTAAGTTACTGATCTTACCTGCGCCTTGCTTTCTTCATCTGTAACATGATATAATAATAATACCTTTCCCATTGGGTCATTGCAAGGACTAAATGAAATAACATAAGCGCCTAGAAAACTATCTGGAATATAGTATCTACGTTGGTTTTCTAGGATTTAGCTTTGGGCCCCATAGACTGGTGTTCTATTCTGTTCAGGGATATTTCTAATCAGCCAGAACCACAGCCTGCTTCTTTCTGTTCTTTAATTCTTCCAGCCATATGTGCAGAGCAAGACTCCATCAGCATATCCTGTATCAGTTTGGGGTGCCCGGCATTGATTTATAGCTACTAGATTACCAGAGTAAGAGACAAATACATTGTAATCATTAAATTCTGGGCAAATGGACATTTCACAGATGTGGGAAAAGACGAGAATCTATGAAAATGAGGCAAAATGCGCATGCCATGACTACTAGCTTTGGAACAATGCAAAAAAAAAAAAAATCTGTATAGATGTGAGGCAACAAGTAACTATCTTAATACTAATGATGTCTGGACTTTTACTTTTTCCACTGGAGACATGCACTTGAATTTATTAGCAATAAGGAATATTCCCCCATCTGCTCTGCACCTGGCGTATGCTGAGCTTGCCTGTACCTCGTGTTGTATTACATGCAGTTATGTCATTTATATACATTCTTATTTTTTTCTTTTCCACCTTCAGTCACCCTTTAGATCAAGATACTAAATAAAGTCAATTAGCAAGCACAAAGTTTCCCAGGTTTGGAATTTAATCCATGACTGGAATAGAGTAAATGGATGGAATTCCTATACAATTTTTAGCTAGTTCTTTAAGAAAGGAAGCAGGGATGTTTAGTTGACAGATAGGCCCCTCTGCATAACTCCATGCTACAAAGGTGGCCTCAGACTTCATCATAATTCAAGGGGATACTGGATCCATAATAAATGATGGCATCACTTCTGTCACAAAGGAAAAACAAATCATAAGCAAGCAAACAAACAGGAGGTCACAATGTCAATCAGATTGTCCTAAAAGAAAGTGATCTTAAGTCTCTTGATGAGAAAGGGCTCAATATGGGATCTCTTGAAATTATTAGATGGCAGCACAGTGTTGTCTTCACAGAAAGGCAATGTCAGAGTTGTTGAGGGTCTAGACACCAGCTATAATTCCTTTTGGAAAGAATTCAGAGATAAAAAGGGCCCTGGTGATGTCTTAAGATTATAGATAATGTCTTTATTTTATTGATGATATATCGGCCCCTGTAAACGATTCTGCTCTGTTTTTTTAGTTGGACACTTATGTTAGAAAGGAGAAATACACAAAATTTAATCAGCTGATTATGTTGCACATTTTCTAGCAATGTTTTTCAAACCTAAATGGTGAAAAGCATTTTCAATTATCAGAATTATTTTTGAATACAGCTACTGCAGGGCTTTTAAAAGACCCCAAGACTTGAGCCTTCAGACATTCCCAGGTGTGGAGATGGGGCAGGTTAGCAAAATACCATCCCAGAGCACCAGCCTAGACTTTAGGCTGGATTGGTTAGGGGAATCAGAGATTTTGAGCAAATATGACCTTGAAGATTCCAAAAATCAGCAACAAAGTTGCCAAACTAAATACAATCAAGTCCTGATTGGCTGGACATCAGGATTTAGATTCAGGACTAAGAAGAAAATAAATAGTTAAGAACTTGATCATTAATGGAGTTTGAGTATTCTCATCCTCTTAGTGGAAATACTGATAGTCCTTATTTCACAGGGCTGTTGTGAAAATTAATGGGGATAATAGAAAGCTTTTAGCAAAATGCTTGTAACTTGATAATAGCAGCTTTGCTTTTGTTTTTGTCATTATAACGATAATGATAATTATTAATTATTATGATTAAGGAATTGCAGAGGAGGAAAACATGTTACAGTGATGAAATATCTCAAGAAGTCTTTTTAACTTATTTAACAACCTTGCGTATATCTAACCTTGAATGTCTGAGGGAGACTTGGGCAAGTGGCAGAAGGGTTTTTAAAAATGTCATTTTCTATAGTAGCACAGGTGAATTGGGAGTAAAGAAGCAGATATGATAACAGATGAAGAAATTTCATCACCCTGAGAGCCCTTCCAATTTTATGTTAGGGAAGGTTGGCATTTCATACCTTATTTTAGTCACGTGCAATGCTTTCCAAAGGTCTCATTAAAAATGATGCTACTTGGCATATTCCCTATACCAAATGTAACCCGAGTTCATCCTTAGATCTGGTCTTTTGTTTTGTTTTGTTCAGGAACAAGAGACGGTGACTATTATTCTAAACAGTACATCCACAGAATGACTTAAATAAACATATCATGGTCAAAAGGCAGAGCCTCTGGAAGCCAAGGGCCCAAAGTTGAATAAAATCTTCATTATAATGTTTGCAGAGATATTCACTGAAGAGGCCCGCTGTTATAGCCTGAATTATTTTCCTCCAAATTCATACATGGGGTGCAAATTCCTAGCACTGCAGAATATAACTATGTTTGGAGATAGGATTGGTAAAGAGGTAATTAAGCTAAAATGAGGCTGATCATGTGGGACCTGGAGTCCTTCTAAAAAGAGAAAGAGGCAGCCTGGGCACACACAGAGAGACCATGCAAGGACATAGTGAGACGGTGACCACCTGCAAGGAGAGACGCCTCCAGAGACAACAAAGCTACACACACTCTTAATCTTGGACTTGCAGTCTCCAGAATTGTGAGAAAATAGTTTTCTGTTGTTTAAGCCACCCGGTCTGTGTGGTTTTATGATGGCAGCCGCATCAAACTAATCTACCCAATTTTCTCTAGAAACGTCAGCCTGGTGTTTTACTTTCTGTGCAACCAAGAGTTCAAGAAATATGAAGAGAAGGACCCAGACTCCACTGCTCTTTATTCAGGCTTTAGGGTAACAAGCATGACAAAGCAATGGTGTTGTCTATGGCTGGGACATGTTAAATGTTTGGATGGTTCTCAGGGCTAGACTCAGGCTGTGGTCACTGAAATGCATGACACCACAGTGTAATTTCAACCCGTAGAAGTATGCTGAAGGACAATGATAAGCTTGTTTGGAAAGATCATTGGTTTTCCTGTCACTCATAAAGAAATACACGTGCACACGACTGTGTGTATGTAGAAGTGTGTATACCTTCATATACACACATGATTATATGTAGATGTCCACATCTTTAAAAGAAAACCAAAACCAAAAAAGGAAAAAGAAAAAATACAAACTCCTACACGGGCCTCATTCATTGCAACATCCAGAAATCATAAAGAATTGTTTATATACCAGAAACAAGAGGAAGTATGAGAAAACCCCTGCGAATAACTGTAGCCACTCTCTTCTGATCTTTTCTCTCTGTCTTTTCACTGGGCTAGTGCTGTCAAACATTGGCGCCACTACTGGCAAATCCCCTGGAGGCCTCAGATTCTTCTCAGAACTGCAATTATACTCTTCCAAAACCTCAGGAGTGATTTGAAGCCACCATAGCCACAGTCTTCCTTAAAACCTAACATTAAGAAAAAAATAAGTTACTGAGGCTAGGAATTACAACAGTGCTTCTGTCTTCCTGGAAAATCCACCTAGTGGCTTGCAAAGCCTGTATTTATCTCTCTCCCAGTCACCAGTGTGGTCATGACTGGGGCTCCATGCCCCAGGCTGGCAGAGAGCTGTTGGCCATGCAATATTCACTGTCTGTGGGGAGAGAAATTGTTTGAGTAACTCTAAGTCAAGCAGGGCTCTCAATCCACAGAGTCTGGCTGGAAGTGCAGCTGGACCCGGAAAAGAGCATGGCACTTCATCATATGTTTCATTGCTATTAATGTGGTGAAAAACATAGTCAGCTCCTCTCTTAAATCACAAAAATCACAGGCAGCAACAGTTAATAGGGAATCCACATGTCAGCTCATCGGGGTTTAAGGGAAGCCAGAAACAGCTCCACTTCTAAATTAGGTGATAGTGAGGTTGGTCTGAATGGCGTACAAGCACTTCTTTCTTCTACTTCGACCCCTGCCTGCCTGCCCTGCTTCTCCCATTAACGTGAGCTTGCAATTAAGACTTGGCACACTCAAGACCCAAGTGATCCTTCAGGCCTGGGATGTGCCTGTGGCTTTTCCTTCCTTTGTTGAATGCTGCTGCCCATTTGAAAAATACAGAAATAAAGCTGTCCATTTAAGCATATTAAATCATAAAATGATGAGGATGTAGACACTAGCTGTTCCTGTATCCTGATAGCAAACTGCCAGAGGGAAGCATTCCTATCAGAGAAGCTCTTTCTGAACGTGTCCACCTTTGAAAATATTTTACACTCTTGTAAGATGGATTACATTTTATTAAGTCTAAATGAAGTTTATTTTACTTGTATGTGTTTTCATCTATATTTTAATGCAAGGTGAGTTGTTGCTGATGGAAACATCTCAGTCCTGTTTGAGTGTGAGCAAACAATGCAGCTTACTGAGCAGACTTTCTCGACAGTTTCCTTTCACATGCTGAAGGCACCTCAACCAGAAAGACATCTAGCAGGTGTTTATGAACATAAGGCTCGCAGCTGAGATGTCCATGCATAGCAGTTCTATGGAGGGAGAAATTAAATCAAAACCAATCAATAAGTATCTGGTGTGGCTGAAATAAATGCACAAACGTATAAAGAACATAAAAAGGTAGAGAAAGAACAGGGAAGGGGCAAATAAGACAGATTCTGAATTATGGCAGATATGCTGGCAATCGTATTTTGTCAAGAGTTTTGCTTTCATGGAGCTCAAGCTGAATGTTTGATTAGTTATTTATTTAACAAATAAGTTGCACCTACTAATTGCCCTGCGCTCAGGATATAATCATATAGTCTCTGTTTGAAGATTTCACTGTCTGTATGGGGAGTGAGACTTTGACTTGACTTTTTCTCGAAACTGTAGGGATGTGACGAAAAGTTCTCTGGGAAAAAGTGAACCCCGTTGAGTTTGGGGATTGTGCTCAAGTGGTGGAAATATTAGAGAAAAGCTTCCCAAGTGGTATAGCAAGATTTTAAGGAAGGAAGGGTTTAAAAAAGAGGATGGATTTGTGTGGGACAGGCTGGGGAGGTGGATCTGTGGGGCAGAAAAGTGGTATCAGGAGGCCAGAGTGGTGCATGTAATGGCAGGGAGACCACAAAATGTCTTGGCATGGTGTGGAAGCCCAGATGACAGAGGACAGATAACCTACACTGAAAGTAGGTCATGAAGCCCAGGAGGGGGACCTGGGCTGGTTCAAGCCAAGGTACTTGCGCTACATTTTATAGGCATGGAGAGCTCACTAAGGTTTTTAGTAGACATCATAAGCTTTGTTTTCCTGGAAGATTATTCTGGTGTGGAGGATGGACTAAGACAGGACGGGGCACTGAAAGGAAGATTTTACAATTGGTTTGAACCAGCTTAACACCATTTCCCTTTCCTTCCTCAAGGGATGAGCCCGAGAGGTCTGCAACTACACTCTAACACCTTAGGGAATCATGTCAAGTTTCTGCTTTCTGTTTTGGTGATGCCTGCTGTCTCTGGCTCCTGCTTCATTGATTTTACCTGTGTTGTTTCTCTCTGTCCTAAGGGCACTAGCACCACAGAGAGGAAAGAAAGATTTGAAAGCCATTTTTAAAACAACCAACCCATGTACTTATTAGCTCAATACACTCAGCTCACACGCTGACCAATATTTGAAGATTTATTTGGTAACCTGTCTTTATTTTATCAAAAAAAAATTTCTTCCATCTAAACCCAAGCTCCTGGAATTTTCCTTTGGGTCTGATGTTATGGACATGTCTCGGATCTGGGAGTATTCAGATAGCTAGCTCCAGTCCAACTGATTCGGGAATTCAAGATTTTGCTCCTTATCCACCCAGCTGCTTCTTTCAGGATTTATGTAATGATCACGTTAATGTGTCCTTCACCTAAAGTGGTCTTTAGAGTGTAAAAGGAACAAATCTTATTGCCAAAGCTACAGTGAATACCTGCCAGGTATTATTCCAAATATGTTGCATGAATTAACATTTTATCTCATAGTATGGATACTTCTCACATACTATCTCCTTTAATTCTTATAAAACACAGCCTATAAATGTTACTGTTCCTATTTTACAGATTCAGAAAATGAAGTCCTTTTCAATCCCAATCAGGTGAGAAAGATCTGTTATGATGGGCACCTTTTGTATGCTTTTCAAAGCACTCTATCGGGCCAGCACAGGTCTATTAGACTCATAGATACAAACATTGTAGATTCTCAGAATGAAAGGAATTTTATCAGTATTTTTTTTCATCTCCATAGGCAAAGCTGAAATATGTGTTCTGGGCCTAGGATGCATTGATATGTGTAGTATTGATTCCTTTATTTGCTCACCATAGTTAAATATGCTCGCCTGTATTGTTATCCTTCTACCCTCAGTTTCAATAGTTATTGTGACAGAGAGTTCACTACTTCCCGAAGCAGCCTGTTCTGTTGTTTATTTAGGTTGTGATACTTGTTATATTGTACAAAAATCTATTTTCCTCTAAATTCCAGTCAGCGGTCATCATTTTAGCTCATGAGACCATCTAGGACAAGTTTAGTCCTTCTTCCACATGACTTTCATTATTCAAAGTACATTTTTTTTTCTTTTTTGATTTTTGTTGTAAATATTGACTCCCCTCCCAGAAGTCTTTGTTTTTTTGGCTCTTTATTCTTAGCTCTTTATGTGGCCCAGTCTCAGCATCTCAATGAAGTATCCTCAGGTTGTTCATATCTAGACATACTCAACTTCATCTTCATGAGTCTTTAAACTCAATGCTCAACATTGTACAGGTATTGATCGACTTATCACCTACGCAACTTACGACCATTCGACTTTACGACCACAATAGCTAGCCATGACTGATCCGCGTCTGGCAGCGCAAACGTTGCCCAGCGGGGCATACGACAGTGCGGACCAGCTTCTGGCAGCACTACCATCTCTGCGTGCACCATTTCAACTGTACATATAGCCTACTCAACTTATGACCAAATCGTGTTACGACCGGTCCGCGGTCCCTACCGTGGTCGTAAGTCGAGCACTGGCTGTATACAGGTCTCCAAGACTGCTCTGCTCTGAGAAGGACAGAAAAGAGTCATCCACTACATCCCCCTTGCCATTTATTAAGTCTCCTAAAATTTGCAATTATGTGATTGTGTTGGTGTCTGAATCTTTGACAAGACAGCAAGAAGGGCAAAGACTAAAGACTGAAAAGATCATGCAGTAGTTTTGTTTTCAGTAGTATCCCTAGCAGAGCGCCCAGCAGAAGTACATGTACAATAAATGTTTGCTTGAATGCATGACAAGCTGACTGAACCAGTACCCTGTTATTAAAATATTAAACAACAGCACATTGGTTTTTCTAAATAGCACAAAACTGGAAGTAATTTTGGAAACTAGTCCAATTAGGAAGATAAAGACCAGAGAAGTCAATGATTTGCTTAAAGTCACACAGCAAAGCTGAGACTAGCCCTTAGGCTCATTGATATCCATTTCAAAGCTGGTAACTGAGAAGGTAATTCCAGGTGTCTATGGGGTATGAGGTGGTGGTTGTGGACCTCAGATAGCCATATCATATCCTCTGAAAGCTAGATGTCCCGGACTCTTCTGGGGCCCTGACCAAACCACAGGAAGTAGCTTTGTACCCAGGCTTCACTTCTAGGTCAGGCACTAACCTAGTTGGACAGGGCTACATTCAAGGCAGCTCTGGACTCTGCATAAACTCACTGCTGTGTACTCAGGGCTTTTCCAGGACCCACATAAAGCTCAATTATTGATTCAGCATCTCTCCTCTAAGATCTCCTAAGCTGCACTGGGAAAGGACTGACAAATAAGAAACAGCTAAGGATATACCCAGAGAATTATTCCAGGGAAATGAAATGAAGTGTTGGCAGTACAATAAAATAAATTCTGTTTTTGTTCTGCTCAAGCTCACTGAGAGGAAGGAAGGAAGCTGAGGCCATTACCATTCTTCAAAAACAAAGCAAAAATGGATGTCAGTTGCTGCTTTCTCCTGTATGTGTTGTTCATAGATGTGTCTGGCCTGATCACAGGAGAATTACAGCTCTCATACCATAAACAGCACTGATCCATATCCTCCCTCTGAGACTATGAGGGAGATTCTGCAACAGTATTTTATGGCTCGAAACAACGTATAATAGAAGCCCCTAATCAGATGGTAATGGACAGATCTACTCTGTCACTCTGTGCTACAGTTCTGCCAATAACAACACGAATAACGCTTACCACTGTTAAACTCTGTGGCTATGCGTTATTTTATTCATGCCTCACAATAGGTATTATCCCCATTTTATAGGTGAGGGATTAGAGAGTGCCAGTTTTGAAATCAGGTCTGCCTAATGCTAATGCCATTGTTCTGGCACAGCCCTGTGCTTAGTGTTTGCATAATGAGTTAGGAAAATTAATGTTGATCTCGGTGTGGTTCCCTTTTTGATTCAAGAAGAAACTGTGGTTCCTCTTCTGATTCAGGAAGAAACATTGTAGCCTTTTTGCCTCAAGTGTTCTCACAATCCACTCTTTACCCTGATTCTGCTCACCCTCTGGAATTCATGCAGGATTCCCTTCCTCTTCCAAGAAGTCCTCTCTGACCTCTCCCACCCATCTGAGTTTGCATAGGAGCATAGCACCTCCTTCATATCTCTAATATTATATTGTGTTAATTATGTTTGCTTAAAATGTTTTTTCCTCCCTCTACTAGACTAGGAGCCCCTTGAGATCAAAGCCACTAGTGTCTGGTATATATGGGTATAATATATTAAATGAAAGACAGGCTATGGAACACATGATAATTAATGGCACCAGATTTTCTAGTCACAAGGTATGCTAAGATTACATTCCTTTATGGATGAAGGTTTTGTTTTCATTAGTATCCACAGCACAGCATCTGGCATGAGTAAACATGGAATAAATGTGAATGTAAGGGACTCAGAAAAATCCTACCAAAATAAAAAAAAAAAAAGAAAAGACAAAATTTAGAAACAATAAAGTTTATTCAAGGTGGCATGCCATAGCAGAAAAGATTTTGGGTGCTGGGGTGAAAGCAATGTGAGTTCAGATCAGTTTTGTCACTGCCTGGCCCTTGATCTAGCAACTTAAATGTTTTCTCTGAAACTCAGTTTCTTCATCTGATAACCGGCAATAATAATATTGCAACTTGATAGGACACTTGTGAGAATTATTTATCATACTCTGTGTCTTGGCATGATGCTCAGCATAAGGTTAGGACTCGTGGATGGAAGCTGTTATTATATAACTGCTTAATCCTCTCTTTTCATCAGGTATGTGAAGGCATTGCAATGTGCCTTTCTTGAAAAATGCTACACGATTGAGACACATCAAGAATGTTGTCAGCCTGATAGTTAAGTGGAGATGACAAGGAGTCTACAATTCAAAATCAATAGCATATAAAATGTGGAACTCAGTTTTTTCAGGTTTAATTCTAGGCACATGTAAAATCATCCTTCACGTGCAGAATCAATCAATCACTTGAACATAAAGCATTTTATAACTTATATTTTATGGTAATTTTAATACTATTTTCTTTCCATACTGTGAGCTACTTAAAGCAGAAATTGTCTCTAATTTATCTTTCCTTGGGCTTCGTATGCAGAGCAATTCCTGGCATATTGTACCTACTTTTTATTTTTAGCCCTTATCTCAATTGTTCTTAAAAGTGTGTTTTTAATATAATTGTGTTTAATGTATGGCTCTCATAAGGAACAGTGAGAATCAAAGAGAATTAAGACAGGAAAGGGACCTGCCTGGCTATTGGCACTTACTTAATTTTATTACCTTCAGATATTGAGACATCTGAAGACATAGCAGTTTTTGGATCCATGGGACACTGGAGACAAACATATACCTATTCCTCCAAACCTATCACTGTTCACACTTTGGGAAACACTGTTGTAGGGTATGGGTCACATATATGACCATAGGGAGTCCCATGGGCTGTGCCTTCACTCACTGTTATATCTCAGTGTTGACCACAGTGTCCGGTACTTAATTATTGGGCCTGAATGCCTTCTCTCACCAATATGGTGAAAGAAAGAGTCATGGGAAGGAATCTCAGAGAGCCTTTCTTTTCCAGCTACAGGTAGATGTGTCATTTATCTTCTTCCCTTGTGGCTCTCAGAGTTCAGCAAGCATAAAGATCATCTGGAAAAGTGGTTAAGGTGTGACTGGAGGTTGTGAGGACAGAGGAGACTCACCTCTAGTTGCAGAGAGAAATTCTAGTTTGGCAAGACAGCATGCATGCTATTCCAGGGTAACTCAGAGAATGCCACAGAGCTGAGACATGCGCCCAGCAGGCTCATGGGTCACCTGGGAGCATCCTCAGGAATCCAGGCAGGATTCAGAACATCAGAGCGGCCTGTTAACATAGTGTGGGCCCTGATCATTGACTTGAGTGCAAAGAAAGGACTTGGATCTCTGAGAGAGCTGTTGACTAGGGCAAAGCAGGACTCCCGCCCTGGAGGCACTGGGATGCCAAGAAAGGTAATTAAAAAACCAGAACTAGCACTTGAGATGAAGATACATGAGCTGCTTCTTTTCCTTAATGACACACAACTCAAGCATCTCTCCGCGGTAGCTTATTTCTGCGTCTTGCATTGTACTCATCAGGCTGCATTGGAGTGATCTGTTTATATTTCTGTCTCCCTCACTAAATTGTGAGCAATATGAGGGCATGGACCATGTATTATCATTATGATTTGTTGCTGTCTTCGTGTCTCTAGTGCTTAGTTCAGAGCCTGGTGCATGATATCTGTTCATTAAGTGTTTATTAAATGATGGCATGAGTGAATGAATGGCTGGATTTGTGAATGATTTCTTTTTCTCTCCTGCCCTTGTTGGGAAGAAGGTGTTTAAATGCCTGTGGCATGAAAGCAAGTCACTCCCAGGGACAGGAGCAAGTCTAAACCTGCATGTGGGAATTAAGTGGTCCCGGTCGTGGGAAAAGGTGAGCCAGAGAGGCTGGGAATAGCAGAGGAAAAGCTTTGACTTTAATCACTGACGCCTTGTTGTGTCTGAAGCTATCATTCTAGTCTTTTTATTATCAGGACACTTTATCAGAAGGGTAAGGAAGGTGAAAGGAGGGAGAAAAAATTTGCATTTATAGTATACTTTATGGAGTTACTTTATTCGTATTTTCAAATGTAATCCTAAGGAGATTCTTATAAAGTAGGTTTATTGTTACTCCTTTAGAGATACAGAAACAGAATAATTTGTTGTAAGTCGCAAAGCCATTCCAGAGCAGTCTAGAGCCTAAGGAACTTGCTAGTAAGTGCTTACCTAAATTTAGGACCCCGGAGATAAAGGGAGACTATTATGAATGCATTGGATGCCTGGGAACAGGGATCTGTTCTCCTATTTCACTTCAGTACCCTTGACAGACAGACATAAGAGGACCAAGACATGGAAAATCTTTTAGGACAGTTTTCATCAATACCCACATTGTTTCTCACAGATAATTCTAGTTATTTTCCATGGTTTCTGTGGTTTTATTATATTGATTATTCTAATTATAAGCCATAGGCAAAATAGTATTCATCCACCTAATTATCAGCATTTTGATTTGGCATCAGGAACATGAGACTAATAAAAAATACTTTCACATTTCAGCTTTGTTGAGTGACCAGAACTGTGTTAGTATTTTTCATGTATTTTCTCAATGTCTCCTTACATGACTTCTAGTAAGTAGGCATTATTAACACCTCCAATTGGCAGATAAAGAAAAGAAGGTTTACAAGGTTAACTAACTTAGCTGTCACTTTCGTTTGTGATTCTTCGTGACTCTTTCTGATTTCAGCACCCATATTCTTTTTATTGTAGCATCCTTGCACCAGGGGTTTGTGTTCCATCTGAGGAGGCAGAGTGTAAATATAGAATTAAATGTAATGACTAAGTGCTTTAATAAAATGTACAAAGCTCTGTGGGCCTAATCTATTTTTAGTCAGTAAAGGCAGCGGTGTGGAGGTGATCATCAAATTGGTCCTTAAGTGAGAGATCCTTTTTAAAGAAAGTTTTTGTTCTTGTGTATTAAGCCAACTTGACAGTTTAAAGGAACAGTCAGCTGAGATGAAGGAATGTGCTCAGTGAATGCACCTTCCCTTCGATCCAGGGCTCATCGCTTCCCAGGCTTCTTTGGGACTGGCCTTCTTTACTTTCAACTCTCTCCTGCTGACTGCTATACCTGGGTTCATTTTCATGTTAAACTGACAGTCCATCTGTTCCCAATGAAAAGTACAAATATTCTGATGCAAATCTTGAATATAGACCTGTCACACAGTTAAGGCAAAGCTGTCAAACATCTCCTCTTTTGAAGGCCAGAGTACATTTTCAGAGCTGTGTTCAGGTCAGGGCCATGCTATAATCAAGAATATTTTAGGAAATTTCTTGCTGGTACCAGAGGAGATCATGCATGGACCTAAGCAATAAAAGGACAGTCATTACACATATGGGAGAAACATTCAGCATCTAGAGTGAAATTTCTAATTGACTTTTCAGATACCGTTATCTTCATAAGTTTCATTTCCTCTTCCTTTTCATTACACATTTTTACTAGTCTCCCTTTTTCCATTTTACTAAAATATGCTTTCAAAAGCTTGTTCTTTTGGGTTTCTTTTCTGAGTGAGTGTGTGTGTGTGTGTGTGTGTG
>NW_016107556.1:2867946-2888079 GCF_001604975.1 Cebus imitator
GTGTGTGTGTGTGTCTAATTATTGTCCAAATCAGGGCTGTAATTTTCTGTATCCTGGACTCCTTGGAAGCAGTCCATTGTGCTCGTGTCAGAGAGTCTGACTTAAATTATAGTTTCACAGCTTATCACTGTGCAACTCTTTAATACTAGTTTCCCCATCTATAAAATGGAGTGATTATAACACTAATTTAATTAAACTAGTGTGACATTGAATGAAATCATACTTGTAGAGGGTTGAATTTCTTTCCTTGATCTCCAGAAAATGTTAACCTTTGTGATGTTTTCTAGCAAAGTTCTTGGCACATAGAAGATGCTTGAATGTGTTTGCTAAATGGCGGAATAAAACACAAATCATGGAGCAAAAGAGTGACTTATTTAAGGACCTACGGTTATTGGTAAAGTTGAACTATAGCCCATTTTTTTCAAGCCAAGGACAGTTCTTTTCCCAGCAGGCAAATCTGTCTTTCTTTTTTTAATGTAATATTCTCACATTTTAATATTTGATAAGCAGTTTATGTTCTTTTTATTTGCTTCTATTTCTACTTACTTGTGTTCCTAAATACTTCTTATTAACAAAATAATGAGAGGAAGGGGAATTATATCTAAAACTTTGGGATGAGCCTAGAGATCGTGCTGGAACTCTGGTTTTTGATGCTGTGCATCCTAGCAGGCAGGTATCTGCACATGTATGCTGGAGGAAATCCAAGCTATTTCTGTGTTTTAGCTTTTGTTGCCTTCCTTCTGATATTCGTAGTAAGATACTCCAGCTTTAAGCTCCCTGGGGTCCATGTGGACCTCCTCCTAGAATTCTGGTAAGGCTTCCCTCCCTGGTATTTCCACATCCCCGGCTGAATTTTCACATGCCTAAAGATCAAATGCTAGGCGGTGTTGAGACAGTCCTTCAATGGTGAGGAGGTTTTGGTTAGCAGATGGATGTGAATCTGCATATTTAATTTTATTCAGAGGAGCTTATGGAGTGAAAATGAAGCTGGAGCATAGCACCATAAGCCCATGTACCTTCCAGCTGTTCAGACAAAAGGTCAAGTTTGAGAGTAGCCTGAGCCTGATGTTGAAGCCAGGCACGTCCTTGCAGTAGATTGCAGATGGCCTGTGATGTAGCCTGTCACATCAGTCACTGCTTGCACATTACAAAATGATGGTCCAACCAAGGACACTTTTATTGCTGTACTTTATAACTACGCTTTACCCTCCAGACTTCAACATGATCATTGATAATTAGAAGCTAGCAGGGCAGCATGACAAATTCTGTAATTTGGTTATGTGACCTGCCAACTGCAAAGTGGATTTTCCTAACTACAATCCAAAGCCTAGCATGTTCATTGGCATTTCCCAAGAAAGAGGCTCCAGCTACTGTGAGGAAGAACATGCATTCTCTACTTTTCATGACATGATGAGAAAATGCTATACAAGTGGACTTATCCCCTGCTCTGGAGGATATGTCAAGCAATAATTCAGAATCAAAATACTGCCGCCTAACGTTAGAAAGCTGTTCAGACAGTATCTTCACAGGGCCACTGTTTCAAATATTTTGGTGAAACATATTTGCTTCTGTATGCTTCTGAAACAAAACTACTTTTAAAAGCTGAAAAACAGCAATCCTCTATATATATTTCTACCCTTTGATCCATCCATGCAACAAAGATTTACTTTAGTCTATTATTTGCTGACGATTTTAGTAGACATCAGTAGGCAAACAGTGTTAAAACATTGTGGTCCCTAAAATCAAAAAACTTAAAGTAGAAAAATGTACATTCTTCAGTTTGGAAGAATAAGTAAAGATTCTTTGGTCTAGCTATCTTTATAAGAAGCAGTCTGATAGGAAAAATTAGATTTGTAGAAAACTTAAGGGGTTAAAGAATAAGAAGGTGTTAAGAGATGTAAAAATAGTGTTATGGAGTCTCAGGTGGTAGGAGGACTACTTTGAGCTGGATACTGTCAGGGGAGGTTTCTTCCTGGAAGGGACATTAATTTGGTTCTTAAGAGATGGTCCATAGGGCTAAATGGGAGTCATGAAAGATATGTCCATGTGCTAATCCCCAGAACCCAGAACCTATGGATATTGCCTTATATATGTAAAGAGTAAATATTACCTTACATGCCAAAAGATTTTGAGAGAAAAGGAGATTTGGGGAGAAGGAGTTTATTCTGGATTATCAAGCTGGGCTCTCTTAAATTCAATAGCAACTATCCTTATAAGAATAAGACAGAAAAAGATATAGACAGATAAGAGGAGGCACTGTGACTACAGAGGCAGAGATTGGAGAGGCGGAGACAGTAGCCAAGCCATGTGGCCCAGTCATTAGAACCTGGAAGAGGCAAAACTGGATACTCCCCTTCATTCCCCAGAGGGAACGTAGCCCTGCCAATAACCTGAATGTCATAATTCTGGCCTCTGGAGTCATGATAGAATAAATTTCTGTTGTTTTAAGCTGCTCAGTTTGTGGCAATTTGTTACAGCAGTCATGAGAAACTAATACTGATGGGTCGAGTTTAAATATATGCAGTGAAAGAGGAAGGGCAGATAGATGGAGAGAACAATGTGAAGAAATGCATGAGGACAGAGCATGTTTAGGATCCAATAAGTGGCCTGATGCACTTGGACCAATACTAAATGGGAATTTGTTTAGAGTGCAAATAATAAAGATCATATATTAGGCAACATTTACTGTGCCTCGTCTATATGCCAAGCCTTATGCCAGTTGCTCTTCATGCAGTTTCTCATTTAATTCTCACATCTATCCCATGAGGCAGGTATTTTCTTATCTCCACTTTACAGGTAAAGCTACTGAGGCACAGAGAGATTGAGTAACACGCCCAAGGTTGCAGAGCTAGGAAGCGCTCCAGCTGGGATTCTGACCCTTTCTATCTGCCTATGCTCCAAGCCTCTATGCATATGTGCTACTTACTTACGAAAGGATGCTCTTCCTCTGTTCCCACAGCACATCTATCAGAGTGCTTGTCATAATAGAGTATAGTTTTGTCCCATTTACCTTTTTCCTTACATGATTATAAGGTCAACGAGAAAAGAGATTATGTATTTCCCAATTGTTAGGGATTTTTCAGGCCTGGCACATTGTGAGTTATTTGCTGAACTGATGGGAATTGTAGAGCTCTATACCAGGATGCGGACCAGAAAAAATTACTGTATAGCTTTTGATTTGAATGAGGTCAAAAGTTACTAAGTCCGTCTTCTACCACATCTGTATATCATAAGGATTTTCTCCTCTTCTAATGAGGTTATTGGATATGGGTGTGTGGGGTAGGCTGGGGGTGGGAATAGATGAAACCTTAGTCTCCATGTGATAGAGTTGCTCCAGACCAGGCCCTGTGCAACCAGTGACCATGGCTTGCAGAGTTAAAATTTCATCTCCTGCTGTTTAGAGCTCCATAAATTAAGAACCTGCTGCAACCATGCTCAAAGATGGCTCCGAGACATTTGGAAGAATCACCAAACACCATACGTGGCATAGGTGTTTTGGCTTCTGAAGGATGATCTTTAACAGAGTTAAAGGGTCTTTTTGCTTGAAAGCCAGGGTTTCTCAAGGAGTAGATATCCAGTTCTTATTATTCCTAGTTAATGCAGGTGTCACCTCTATATGGAATGCAGCTTTCACTCTGGATGGTAAAGAGTGAAGCTTGTGCTAGTACATACTGGTCTCTGAATGGCGCTGGGGTCAGAAGGAGTGGCAGAAAAGGGCAAGCTCTGCAGAGAGTGTACCAGCTGTGCCTGACGGCAGACTCATGTCTGCCCAGAGGCTGCCAGCCTGGTAAGAGAGCTGCAAACCACACAATAGGAGAGAAAGTATGGAGAAGTTTGAAAGGAAGCATCTGTGAGAAAAGAAAAAGACAAGAAAGAGCACAAGATGGAAAGGAACTTGGCATAAGGATTTGCATGGAGGGCTCCAAATTCCTAAAAGGAATGTTTGCATTACAGACTGGCCAGTCCACTATAGTTTGTGTGCACGTGACACACATGAATATCAGAACATAAAGCACGGAAGAGACTGAAGACAAGAAATTAACCAATAAAGTCAGTGGGTCTGACTCTGGCCTATCTACTTTTTTACGCAGAACCTCTAACGTTTTCCTCTTTTTGAAAGAATTTCAAAATATCCATCTTCCAAATGTTTGCGTTCTCTTACCTACATTTCGTTATTCTTCACTGCATCTTTTTGTTTGTTCTTTACTACCATTTTTTAACTACAGCCACCCCCTGTGAAGAAAGTATGTGCCTCACTGAGTGGAACTTTTACATGTTCCCAGAACACAATCCCCATTTTCCTATCTCTGCGTCTTCACTCAGAGTCTCCTCAACGTGGCTACGAATATGATATGATGTGAGTGAATATGACGTGAATATCCATCTCTTTCTGAGCAAAGCTGCAGAAATAAGATCCTCTCGGAACTGCCCTCCCACCTCCAGTCTTTAAGGCCTAACGTAAGCTAACACCACTGACTTATTTTTAAAATTTATTTGGCCAATATTTGTTGATTTTTTTTTATGCTATAGAAGACATATACCTTCTATTCCCGTTATTTTTCTATTTGTTGTATTTGCTCTACCTGACCAACTATGGCAGTGTCAGCTTTTTAAGTCCAGAGTGCTTTGTATACATGCCAGTCCCTGCAGATTTTTTAGATAAATGATTCCATGGCTAGAGCCTATTTGTGTAAGAATGCTTTTCCAGTTGAAACTGAAGTCAGAAAGTTTGCAATTAGTTGAAATTTTTACCAGTTTACTTCAACTGATAAAATTTGCTAAGGTTTATGTGCAATGTGGGGTTATTAACCAGAAAATCCTTTCTATTTCAAGGTCCTATTGCTGCTACTCTAGGAAAACTTCATCTCTCACTTGTTCTACTGCGACCGCTTCCTAGTGGCTTACTCTCTTTGTTCCGATTACCTTGAATCCATTTGCCAGGCTACAGTGACAGTGGTACTTCTAAAACACAGATCTGGTTGTGCTCACCCCTGCTTAAAGCACATGGAAATCTTCCCTTTTCTCTTTGGATAATGTACAAAACCTTTACTCAGAAGACCCTGCAGGGTATGCTCATGGCTTAATGCCAGCCCCTTCATTTTTTCACCAGTCAACACCCACTGGTGTTCTTTCTGTCTGTTCCCCACCTGAACACCATGTACCACATTGCCTTGGCTAGCTCTTATTTACCTTTTACGTCTCTGTAGCTAGCCTTATCTGACTATTCCCCTTTGCTCTGACAAGGTCTGGGTTTTTGTTGATATAGCATTCTGTAGATCCCCTATTGTAGCATGTATCACACCATTTTTAATTGCCTGCTTACTTTTTACCTGAAACTCATTAAATTTTAGGATTCACAAGGACAATGATCTCGTCTGTCTTTTTCGCCATTAATGCAAGGGTCTGAGATTGAGATGAAACTGATTGGAGAGTTGTTGAGTATACTGGAGTCTAAGTTTAAGAAAACTAACAGGAAGCTTCTTTTATGTTTAAGAAGTCTTGAATAAGAATGACACTTTCCCATTTAATATTAATATCACTCACCTGGTGACCTAGAGAAAATAAAGTGACCCTTCTGGAGTCTATTGTATCTTCACCTAATTAAGAGAAAGAGGGAATGTCCTGCCAAAAGCATTAGCTCACCTATTTCCTAAGACTACTCCTAGACCTTCACTGGTTTGCAAAAACTGTAAGTTATGACCCTTGAAAAAATAATAATCTATATATTTTTTAATGTCTTTGATGTAACAGCCACTTTTAATATACGCTTTTCTTATCCTCAGTGCTACCTTACAAAGCAGTCTTATAATTATTCGTTTATACGAGGAAGCTTAGCTCAGAGGTAAGCAACTTGCCCAAGGATTGCAGTGTTGCTAAGCATACAGTCAGAATTCAAACAGAGATGTTCTGCTCTTTTGATTTTACCACATCCTTTCTCTAAGGGCTTCCTCATACATGCAAACTGGGTATGAGGTAGAGACTGGGAAAATCTGGCTAAGCAAACTCAGAGAAATTTTTTCTAGTAACAGAATGATGGAAAAAGACTTTATTTCTATTTTACTTGTTCAAAAATAAAACAGCAGTTTTTATTTGTGAGCCTACTGTTTGGGCAAGGATAAGGAATGTCTAATTTTTTTTTGAAAAGTTTTAAAGGCAGATGGAAATCTTCTACTTCAAAATCTATATTCACCAACACCTACTTAGCAATCAGCTCTGAAACCCAATGATGGCCCCATTAGGACTCCAGGCAGTGCCACGGCAAACAGCTGCTCATTATGAACTGCAGTGCCAAAGCATCATTAAGTGTCTGTGATATATTAAAATAAATCCTTGTCTCTCTGACCCATGACATATTTGGTCATCCAAGAAGACAGCTCCTGAGATACATCTCAACAAGCTGCATGAAAAACCAGAGTTTCAAAATCAAGCTGTTACCAAATGGGAAACTTCCTATTATTCCAAGATATATTATGCTACATGACCAATCACTTTTATTGATTCTCACTGCTATTAGCAAGGAAGTCCAGAGTGCATAATCCTCACTGATCTTGTGGTCCTTGAAAATGACAGCTAAAGCCAGCAGCTGGCTTAGTCTAAGGGTGAGATGAAGACAGCAAGGCCTCTTCTGTTGCATTATTCATACAACTAAGCCCATTCACTAATGGCCATGAGGAACCCCTGTTAACTCTTGGTGCTTAGGAACAAAAGTTGAGGATCAAAGTCTTAGCAAAAGTGCAAGTATGAGGTTGTGTAAAAATGTCAATAATTTTTAGATATTTGATGCCCATAGCTTAAGGCTTTAAATTCTAACTTTGAAAGACATAGGTTGATACCCATGAAAATTTATTTGCCCTCTTCTATAGGAATATACGCATTTTACCTTAAAATATCTCTGGTTTGGGTAAATGAGTGACTAAAGTACTCAGCTAAATTAGGGAAACTTTGAGAAGCTTATGAATCATTTATTTTTACTTTCAACAAAGTATTGATATGGTTCATATATTTCTAAATTACAGGAAACAATATAAAGTTTCTCCCCTGTTCTGTCACTGATCTTCTAAATTTCCCCACTGTTACTGAGAAAGCCACTGTTTTTAGTTTCTTTTACATATTGTTGAACCGCTTTATGCATATACAAGCACATAAAACATCTTTTCCGACTCTTACTCATAACACATACCATATTGTACATGCCGTTCTGTACCTAAATCTTTTTCTTTTTAAGTTGAGGTATTAGAAATCATTCTATGCTTGAACTAGTAGGGCTAAACCTACAGTGGCCTCACAGGCTATGAAGACTAAGGGGATGGATTATGGATGCTGGTATGAAGAACTTCCTCTTTCTTTGTCGTAGCTGTATAGTATTCCATTATAGGGATATACTGTAATTAATTGAACCAGTGCCAGTTGATAGATAATGATTCATTCCAGTTATTTAAATTGCAAATTATGCTGCAAATGTGTACAAGTATGTGTGGAATATATGTTGAATATATTTGCAAAATTAAAATTGCTAGGTCAAAAAGCACATTTATTTGTAGTTCTAATAGGTATTATCAAATTGCTCTTCAAAGGCATTTTTCCAAGAATGTTCTTAAAGCAGTGTGTGAGAGTTCTTGTTTACTTCAGCATCTTCAAAAGTATTTTATGACAATGTTTCTATATTCTTGACATTTTGACAGGTGAAAATTAGATCTCAATGTAATTTTTGTGTCTTTTTATTATGAGTGAGAGTAGCATTTTATTACTTAAAGGTCATTTGTAATTCCTTTTCTGTAAATGGGGTTTTCACATACTTTACTGTTTTGTATAAGCTGTTAGTCTTTTTATCTTACAGGTTTTAAAGAGCTCCTTATTTATCAGCAGCATTAGCTGTTTGTCATGTCATGAAAGTTGCACGACTTTTGTCCAGCCTGCCTGCCTTTCTTTCTTCCTTCCTCCTTTCCACCTCCCTTTGCTCCCCTTCTTCCCTTTCTCCTTCTCTCCCTTCTTTTCCTTTCTTCCAAAGCCCAGGTCTTGAAGATTTTCTTTTCTGTTTCTTTTTTCTAAAAGTTGCATAGTTTTCTTTTACAGTTAGAATCATGATTTATTTTTAGTTAACCTTTATAAAATGTGTGAGGTTGAGGTCAAGTTCAAAGTCCATTTTTTGCATATACCCAATTATTTCAATACTATTTATTGAAAAGATTATCGTTTCTCAACTGAATTACTTTTGCCCTCAGTTAATGTTCAATAGCCACATTTGTATGGGTATATTTCTGGATGCTACATTTTCTTCCATTATTCTTTGTGTCTCTTTGCTAATGTCAAAGCTTTACTGATTTAATTACTACATATTTTGATTTGGTTACTATAACTTTATAGTACCTCTTAAAATTCAGTAGTGTTTTTTCTCCAATGTTGTATTTCTTCTTCAGAATAGCTATTCTATTTCTTCACTGCTTTGTATAAACTTAGCTCCCCTGCACCATGTGTTACTGTTGTATTAATCTAATATCTGCCTTCTGGTACTTTCTTATTTTCTTATTCCTCTAGAGGTTTTCTCTTGCCTACTTAGAGTGCCCTTTTCCGCCATTTGCTATCAAAGTCCCACGTATGTTCCAAGACACAGATGAAATCTTATGAAGCCTTTCACCCTGTGTGTGCTCCAGATAGACAGCATTAGGTGACATGAACCATGGTGTGGGGCAGAATGGACAAGAGGGTCTGAGAGCCCACTGTTCTCCTGGACTTTCTCTCTGGCCTTCAGAAGCTGAATCGAGCTTTGCCTTTGCTAAACTCCAGCCAGTTTCCTCTCACAAATCCATTACTAATAAGACGAATGGATAGACGGGAATGACTCCCCTGGTCTGTTTCCATTTCTGAGGGCAGCAAACATTCAGAATTGACAATGGAGGTGAAAAGCGGCATTTTAGAACAATATAGTCTTTTAAAGTGTGTGTGCCATCCAGGCAAAAGACAGTTTGCACCACGGAAGATTTGGCATTTCTACAGTCCCATTCAGACTTTTTGAATTACCCCATGGTGAAGGTCAACGTCAGACTTTGGTTCTTTTTACCAAGAATGAGGCAGAGATAGATGTTTGATTTGCTTCTCTCACCAATCAGAAAGACAGAGAGAAGGGAATTAGCATATTCTCAGTGTTTTTTCTTAATAACTTTTGTTATTAAGGTATTTCATGTACTACAATTATTACATAATTATCATTGCATTCTGGTCTTAGAACCAACCTTCATAACCAAGTTAAGTGTTGTTATCTGCATTTTCTAGGTAAGGAAACTAAATTTAGAAGACTTGACTAAGATTAGCCAGTTAGTAAGAATGCGGCTTCTGTGCACATAGGGCCACTAACAGATATGTGTTCATACGTGCTCACACACCCATTTATACACACAAACACCGCAGATCAAAGAAGAAGCGTAAGCGGGAGATATACAACATATGGAACATATATGAGGGACACTATGTGGTGAAGTCATTGGACTCTGAGCACACATTGTGAGTTGTGAAGAGCTCTTTCATCTTTACGTAGTATCTTTAAGTTATTTAACGATGACACTGCTATTTGAGTTAATTCTGCTCAGTTTGTTTGTAAATCGCTTTTGCTTCTGTTGTCAATTATCCCACCATGTCCTTAAAGACCATTTGGAACAAACATGAAAAGTATGGGTCCTTTCAGTAGAGAAGGTGGTGTAGAAGAATGTGAGCAGTACAGAGCAGAGTAGAGAGAAGGCAGCCAGAATGGGCCAGGGCTCCTGATGACAGCCGAGTAAGACATTGTTGTACCCAGTTATTAATCAGAAAGTGATTTAATTTGTTTTGTATATATTTAAGGTTTACAACACAATGTTTTGATACACATATACATTGTGTGATTACTACAGACAAGCAGGTTAATGTAGTGTGTGTGTGCTGTACTCTTGTGGTAAGAGTACCTACAATCTACTCTCTTGACAAATTGCCTGCATACAATACTATATAAGTAATTATAGTTCTTATGTTGTACACTAAGTCTCTGGATTTATTAATCCTATAAAACGGCAGCTTTGTATCCTTTGATCTATATCTTCACATAACTTTCCCTCCGTGCCTGCCACTGTTCATCACCATTTTCTCCTCTATTAAAAAAAATCTCACATATTAGTGAGATCCATGCATTATTTTTCTTTCTGCATCTGAATTATTTCACTTAGTATAATGTCCTGTAGGTTCATTTATGTTGTTGTAAATGACAGGATCTCTTTCTTTCTTAAGGCTGAATGTTCTATTCCATACATATGTATACAGTATTAAAAACAGTATGGTACTGGCTTAAAAATAGACACACAGACCACTGGAACAGAATACAGAGCCCAGAAATAAACCGAAGCATATATGGCTAATTTTCAGCAAGAGCACCAGAGGGCATGTACACACGCATGCATGCATAGACACACACAATTTCATTATTCAACCATTGATGGACCCTTTTCTTCCATATATTGGCTCTCTTGAATAGTGCAGCAAGAAACATGAATGTAGATTTCTCTTCTACATATTTGTTTTGTTTCCTTTGGGTATATACACAGAAGTAGATACTTCTTGTTTTGTTTTGTTTTGTTTTTGTTGTTTTTTTTTTTTTTTGAGACGGAGTTTCACTCATGTTACCCAGGCTGGAGTGCAATGGCGTGATCTCGGCTCACCGCAACCACCGCCTCCTGGGTTCAGGCAATTCTCCTGCCTCAGCCTCCTGAGTAGCTGGGATTACAGGCACGCACCACCATGCCCAGCTAATTTTTTTGTAGTTTTAGTAGAGACGGGGTTTCACCGTGTTGACCAGGATGGTCTCGATCTCTTGACCTCGTGATCCACCCGCCTCGGCCTCCCAAAGTGCTGGGATTACAGGCTTGAGCCACCGCGCCCGGCCACTTCTTGGGTATTTATACAGAAGAGGGATATTGCTGGGTCTTATGCTGATTCTGTTTTTAATTTCTTTAGGAACCACCTTATTGTTTCTCACAGTGGTTGCATCAATCTACATTTCCACCAGTAGTGTACAATGGTTCCCTTCCTCCGCACCTTCATCGACACTTGTTACTTCTTGTCTTTGATAAAAGTCATTCTAACAGATATGAGATATCTCATAGTTTTGATGTGAATTTCCCTGATGATTAGTGATATTGAACACATTTTCATATATATGTTGTCCATTTTTATGTCTTCTTTGGAGAAATTTCTATTCAGGTCCTTTGCCCATTTTTAATTGGTTATTCTTTCTTTCTTTTTGCTATTCAATTGTATGAGTTTTTTAAAAAATATATTTTGAATGTTAACTCTTGGTTAGATAATATGATTTGCAAATAATTCCTCCCAATCTGTAGGCTGCCTTTGCATTTTGTTGATGGCTTCCTATTCTGTGAAGAAACTTTTTGGTTTGATGTAGTCTCATTTGTTTAGTTTTGCTTTTGTTGGCTGTGCTTTGTGTGTCCTATCCAAAACGTAATTGTCAAGATCAATGTTCAGGAGCTTTCCTCCTGTGTTTTCTCTTAAGAGTTGCAGAGTTTTGAGTCTTACATTTAAGTCTTTAATTCCTTTTGAGTTTTGTGTGTGTGCATGTGTGTGTGTGTGTGTGTGTGTGTGTGTGTATGCGTGTGTATGGTGTAGGATAAAGATCCAGCTTTATTCCTTTGCATGTGGAAATCCAGTTTCCCAATATCATTTATTGTTTTCCCAATACCATTTATTGAAGAGGCTACCCTTTTATCATGGTGTCTTCTCACTGCCCTCACCAAATATTAGTTGCCCATCCATGCTTAGGTTTATTTCTGGGTTCTCTATTCTGTTTTGTTGGTTGTTGTGTATGTGTTTTTATGCCAGAACCATACTATTTTGATTACCATAGCTTTGCAGTATATTTTGAGATCAGGTAGTATTAAGCCCTAAGCTTTGCTCTTTTTGCTCAAGATTGCTTTGGCTATTCATGGTCTTTTGTGGTTCCACATGAATTTTGGAATTGTTTTTCTCTCTGTGAAAAATGTCATTGGAATTTTGATAAAATTGCATGCAATCTATAGATTGCTTTGGGTAGTGTGGATATTTTGACAATATTAACCCTTTCAATCCACGATGACAGTATATCTTTCCATTTTTCGGTACCTGGTTAAATTTTTCATGAATGTTTTATAGTGTTCAATGTATAGGTCTTTCACGTCTTTGGTTAAATATATTTTTATGGGTTTTTTTTTTTGATGCTATTGTAAATGAGAATGTTTTCTTAATTTCTTTTTTTGGATAATTCGTTGTTAATGTATAAAAACAGTCAAAACTCTCCTGAATCTGATAAGCAACTTCAGCAAAATCTCAGGAGACAAAATCAATGTGCAAAAATCACAAGAATTCCTGTATACCAGTAACAGACAACCAGAGAACCAAATCACAAGTGAACTCCCACTCACAGTTGCTACAAAGAGAATAAAATACCTAGGAATACAACTTACAAGGGATGTGAAGAACCTCTTCAACTATAAACCACTGCTCAAGGAAATAAGAGAGGATACAAACAAATAGAAAACTTTCCATGATCATGGATAGGAAGAATCAAGATCATGAAAATGGTCATACTGCCCAAAGTAATTTATAGATTCAATGTTATCTCCATCAAGCTACCATTGACTTTCTTCACAGAATTAGAAAAAACTGCTTTAAATTTCATATGGAACCAAAAAAGAGCCCATAGAGCCAAGACAATCCTAAGCAAAAAGAACAAAACTGGAGGCATCACGCTACCTGAATTCAAACTACACAAGACTACAGTAACAAAAAGAGCATGATACTAGTACCAAAACTGATATATAGACCAATGGAAGAGAACAGAGGCCTCAGAAATAATGCCACACATCTACAACCATCTGGTATTTGACAAACCCTACCAAAACAAGCAATGGGGAAAGGTTCTCCTATTTAATAAAGGATATTGGGAAAACTGGATAGCCATATGCAGAAAACTGAAACTGAATCCCTTCCTTATACATTATACAAAAATTAACTCAAGGTGGATTAAAGACTTAACCATAAGACCTAACACCATAAAAACCCTAGAAGAAAACCTAAGCAATACCATTCAGGACATAGGAATGGGCAAAAACTTCATGACTAAGATGCCAAAAGCAGTGGCAACAAAAGCCACAGTTGACAAATGGGATCTAATTAAACTAAAGAGCTTCTGCACAGCAAAACAAACTATCTTTGGAGTGAACGGGCAACCTACAGAATGGGAGAACATTTTTGTTATCCATCCATCTGACAAAGGGCTAATATCCCAAATCTACAAGAAACTTAAACAGATTTACAAGAAAAAAATAACCCCATCAAAAAGTGGGCAAAGGATATGAACAGACACGTCTCAAGACATTTATGCAGCCAACAAACATATGAAAAAAGCTCATCACTGGTCATTAGAGAAGTGTAATTAGTTCAAGCATCGTGGAAGACAGTGTAGTGATCCCTTGATGATCTAGAACTAGAAATACCATTTGACCCAGCAATCCCATTACTGAGTACGTACCCAAAGGATTCTAAATCATTCTGTAAAGACACCTGCACACCTATGTTTATTGTGGCACTGTTCACAATAGCAAAGACTTGGAACCAACCCATTGCCCATCAATGATAGATTGGATAAAGAAATAGTGGCACATATATACCATGGAGTACTATGCAGCCATAAAAAAGGGTGAGTTCATGTCCTTTGCAGGGACATGGGTGAAGCTAGAAAACATAATTCTCAGCAAACTACCACAGGAACAGAAAACCAAACACTGCATATTCTCACTCATAAGTTGGAGCTGAACAATGAGGACACATGGACATAGGGAGGAGAACATCACACACTGGGCCCTGTTATGGGGTAGAGATTAGGGGAGGGTATTCAGGAGAAATACCTAATGTAGATGACAGGTTGCTAGGTGTAACAAACCACCATGGCATATGTGTATACCTGTGTAACAAACCTGCATGTTCTGCACTTGTATTCCGAAATGTAAAGCATAATTTATAAAAACACTATAAATGTATATATGCTGATTGTGTATTCTGCAGCTTTACTGAATGTTTTTATTAGTTCTAACAGTATTTTTGTTGTTGATATTTGTTTGTTTTTAGCAGGAACATTAGGATTTTTTTTTCTTTTTCTTTTTTTTTGAGACAGGATCTTACCCCTGTCACTCAGGCTGGAGTGCAGTCGTACAATCATAGCTCACTGCAGCCTCACCTTCTCCAGGCTTAGGTGATCCTTCTACCTCAGCCTCCCAAGTAGCTGGAACTATAGGCACACACCACCTCACCTGGCTAATTTTTTTGTATTTTTAGTAGAGATGGGGTTTGCCACATTACCCAGGATAGTTTCAAATTCCTGGGTTCAAGCAATCCACCTGCCTTGGCCTCCCACAGTGCTGGGATTGCAGGCATGAGCCACCGCACCCAGCCCAAAGTTTTCTACATATGAAATGATGTCATCAGCAACCAGTGACAATTTAATGCCTTTCCTTCTGATCTAGATGCGTTTTGTTTCTGTTTACTGCCTAATTGCTCTGGCTAAAACTTCCAATATTATGTCTAACAAGCAGTGAGGGTGGTTATCTTTGATTTTTCTCATGATCTTAGAGGAAAAGCTTTCCACTTTTCATCATTGAGTATATTAGCTATGAGTTCTTTCACTTTTAATTTACTTTATCAATATTTGTATTGAAAATTTTTCACAGATGAGATTAAGTTAGAAGACAAAGGATGAAATCTAGTGGCTGATGGCTGCCAATTGAGACCAGTGGAATAATGCTAATGTTCTCTAGTGCTGTTCACTGGATAAAATACCATCTTTAGCACAGTTCACTGGATCTACATGACAGGGACACTATGTCCCTCATCTGTTCTCTGTTCCTTGTCACTCTACTGAGTATGCTCTCATAATATTACACTACATATTCCAAAATAATCCCTTTGCCTGGATTACTTTTCCACTATCCACCACCTTTTGTTTGAAAAAGCTATTTTCTATAATGGTGGAAGTTTACTAATTCACAGTATTATTTTGAAAGAGGGAAATTATAGTTCTCAGAGTTTGATACTAACTTACTTCTAAGCCGAACCAAGTTCTTGGATATACTGAAGCAACCCAGCATAGCCAGTGGAAGAAGCAGAAATTTCCAGTCACATTGGAATTTCCAGTCATATTTGAGAGTAGAGTTTCACTTAAGGCACATACATGAAGAAGCAGTGACAGTTTTTTATTTTTTTTAAGTTGACATAGCTCTGTAGTTACTGTAAGTTTGTAGAACTGGGAAAGAGAGCATAATGTGTTTTGAAAAGCATGCTGTGCATAGTGAATTAAACCATATTACTGTTCTTTGAGGGATGCAAGTTAAGAAGAGAACTTCTTTTTAAATATTTTTGGTCCACGTACTATGTCTGATTATGCTTCTATGAGGAAACTGGACCACATAAGATTTCAATTTATGTTCCTATCATACTCTTACTCATTCCTCGAGCCTCAGCCAAGTTGAATTCTCTGGGAAGCTTTTTGTGACCTCTGAGACTCGATTAGTCTTATAGTACCCTATAATTCCTCTCTTAGCATTTACCAAGTTATACTGTAAATGCTTTTATAATTGCCTGTTTCCTCCAATGTGCTGTAATTCCTATAAAGGCTAGGCCTGTGTATGTTTTGTTAATCTTTGAATTCCAGCATTTAGCATCTGTCATGGCACACAATAGACACTCTAAATATTCAGAAAAGGATAAAAGAATGAAAATAAAATGAATACATTGTGATTAAGTCATATAGTAATCACTTGGTACAGGAACTCTTTCTGGCTGCTATGTAGGTAATCATTTGGTAAATATTTATTAAGTTCTTACTATGTGCAAGAGTTGCCCTGGGCTTTGGAATCCAGCAGAGATAGAAACTGACCACATCCTTCCCCTGAAGAATAATGCACTATAGATATTGTATGAGAAAGAGTTCAAAGTTCATGTAATTTCTATTTTTCATGAACTATTTATAATACTGTAGAATATGACATATTTTTCAGATTATTTTTAATACTTAATATGCCTCCACCATCCAAGAGAAGCTGCAGGAATGTCTTGGTGTCAAAACTTCTTTAAGACACTGTAAGTTAGCTTCTTAACTATGATAGGGCTTTCTCCCAAGCATTTATGGGAGTAAAGAAGGAGAGTCTGCTGGCTGGGCCTGGTGGCTCACACCTATAATCCCAGCACTTTGGGAGGCCGAGGCAGGCAGATCATGAGGTCAAGAGTTCAAGACCAGCCTGGCCAATATGGTGAAACCTCATCTCTACTAAAAATACAAAATATTAGCCAGGTGTGGTGATGAATGTCTGTAGTCCCAGCTGAGGCAGAAGAATGGTTTGAACCTGAGAGGTGGAGGGTACAGTGAGTCAAGATTGCGCCACCGCACCACTCCGGCCTAGGCGGCACTAGAGAGAGACTCTGTCACACACACACACACACACACACACACACACACACACACACACACACAAAAGAGAGTCTGCAAGAGTGTGGGTATGTGTGAATTAAGTAAGCTACATGGATAATTTGGAGAGAGCTTGGAAGTGGTGAGTGCAATAGGAATTATGAGACTTCTTAAAGAAACTAAGAATAAGAATCTCACGTGAAAAAAGCCATTCATTATCATAGCTTACTCATGGCTTTCTTAGTTCATAGGAAGTACAACTTCTTAGTCTTACACTGCTGTCCATCAAGTTTGTAACTCCTGTACTCAGTAGCTGCATCTCATTCATTTTTCTGTTCTCTATGTTTTAGACTTGGTAGGTGCTCTAGTATCAGGACTCATAGAAGAAAGTACAAAGCAGACAATTCAAACAAGAGATAATCAGAGGATTATTGGTCTTCTGCCTGTTGTGTTTTTGCCTTCCTTTTAATATTTTTCTCAAAGTGCTATTTGAATAAGTTTTATTCCCATAAATGGAGCTTGATGTAGTAAAAAATTGAACTCATGTTTCTTGACTCCCTCCTATGTGACAGTGACTTTATAAACCTTTGCTCACTTACTCTTCATGTCAGTCTTCTGTAGTAAATAGTATGCACGACACCCATTTTGTACATAAAAATAACTCAGCCTCAGGGAGGAAGAGTGAGTGACTTGCCCAAGAATTCACAGTTAGCAAGACTCAGACAGAACCTAAAGTCATACTGAGATGTCCGGTTTCAAAGTTTGTGGCATGTCTCATACTGCAGCACGTGCAAATGCACACTGAAACTCCACTTTGACATTTACCAGTGGTACACAAATCACTTTACTCCTCTGAATCTATTTTCTCTGTTTAATGAGGATAATTTTATCTGTTTGATTAGTAATTGATATTCATCATTGAAAGGTTTATAAATATTATCCACAATCTTCATTATAACCTTGAAACAGACATTAACAACTCATCTGACAGATGAGGAAACCGTATTTCTAAGATGTTAAGAAGCTGGCTGCAAGCCACATAGATGCTAAAGCCAGAGCTGAGGTTTAAACTCAGACATGTCTGATTTGAGCTTGTTCTTGTTTCATTTCACCATGGGACCAGATTGTAAATATGTTTGGCTTTGCAGGCCATGAATCTGTTTTGCAACTATTCAATTCTGCCATTATAGTGTCAAGACACTATAATGCAGCCTAGACAATATGCAAATAAATGAGCTTGGTTGTTTTGCAATAAAACTTATTTATGGACACTGAAATTTGAATTTCATATAATTGTCTCATGTCACAAAATATTATCCTTCTTTTGATTTTTCAACCTTTATAATGTAAAAGACATCCTTCAACTTCAGCCAGGTCATCAAAGTTAATATCATCAGTGAAAATTATGTTAATAGCCTATCAGTAACCCTGATATAGGTGATGGGAATGGCACTTTACATTTATGGTCTTCCTTCCCCAAACCTATAAACTCTATCTAACTATGAGAAAAACATAGATGTAATGTAAGTAAAGGGCATCCTGTAAAATACCAGACCAGTATATCTCAATATTGCCAAGGTTATTAAAAACAAAGAAAGTATGAGAACTATCACAGCCAAGAGGTGCCAGAGGAGGCATGGTGACTAAATGCAATGTAGTATTTGGATGGGGTTCTGGTTAAGAAAAAAGGACACTAGGTAAGAAAGAATGAAACCTGAATAAAACATGGACGTTAGTTAACAATGCATCAATATTGTTTCATCAGTTGTGACATTTGTATCAAAGTAATGCAAGATGGTAACAATGAGGAAACTAGCAGGTGGGACAATGGGAACCTTTCGTATTCTTGCAATGTTTCTGTAAATCTAAAACTTTGGAAATATTAGGTTTATTCAATGTTAGAAAATATTATAAGCATGCTCTCTAAAACAAAACACAAACAAAACCTTGACTCAGACGTCACACAGATTTGGCCTGCGAACCATAGCTAGCTGTTCCCTGCACTATATGCTACTCTGTCTCTCCTACCTTATTGAGTCATTCAAAGGAGATCATGTACATAAAAGTACTTTGTAAGATGCAAGCTGTTATACACATTATGGCTTTATTCATATGCTTATTTATGTTTATTTATCTAACCAACATATACTGCATGCATATCTAACCAACATATACTGCCTACATGCATAATAGTGTGACTATTATGCACCAGGCACTTGTCTAAACTTTGATCAGTAAAGGTAAGTACAAAAGCCCTGCCTTTGAGGAGCTGGAAATTTACAGGAGGATTTAGGCATTTATGTTACTTGCCGCAATGACACCAGACAAAATTAGTCCATATATATGCATACCGGCTACAAAATATTTGCAGAGGAAAGGGTGATGAACTCTTTCATCATGATTAGAGAATACCATTTCAGAGAAGGAAGTAATGTTTGAACTCAGCCTTAAATGGTAAATATGAGCTAAGTGGGAGTATCAAGGTTGAGACAGAATGGTAGGAGATGAAGGGCTCAGGGGACAATCGAGACAGAGGGAAGAGCCTGAATAAAGGGCTGGACATGTGAGAGACCGTGGCATGTTTTGAAATCTGCATGAGGTTTATTATGCCTGGGGCACTGTGTGATTACGGTGCTTACTGAGCACTCGCTCTATACCAAACACAGTGCTAATGCTTTACACACGCAACCTCTGCAGTCCTTATTGTCTGGGAGGCTCTAAAGTGCATCTCTGTTATGAACTGAATTGTGTCCCCCCAAAATTCATATAAAGTTCTAACTCCCAGTTCCACAGAATCTGATAGTGTTTAGAGATGCGATCTTTAAAGAGGTAATTAAATTAAAATTATGTCATTAGGGAAGGCACTAATTCAGTATTACTGCTGCCCTTCTACGAAGAGGAAATTGGGACACTGACAGATACAGAAGAAACTAACCCTGCCAATACTTTGATCTCAGACTTCTAGGCTCCGGAGTAGTGAGAAAATAATTTTCTGTTGTTTAAGCCACCCAATCGGGGATAGTTTGTTATGGGCAACCCCAGAAGAGGAATGAATTGCTTGATCTATAGAGAGGTTTTATTGGAAGTTGATGAATTCAGCTTTGAATCAACTAAGTCTTGCATCTTCTGGGACATCCCAGACATTTCATCACTGATTTTGGAAGACAGAGTGTGGCAGAAAAATGTATTTGCAAATCATCAGTTTTTGGGTGGTGGCAGACACTGTGAGAATGGATGAAATTATTCAAAGAGAGACATAGCATAAGAGAAAGAAGGCCAAGGATGGTATCTGGGGACATGCCACAGATCTGAATAAATGTGCATGTTTGCTCATAGACATGTTTGTACATACTAGCTGCAGTTGGTCACCAGAGAGAGCTCATTTACAGAGATAGAAATTTTGGAGAGAGAATCATTTGTAAATGAAAAATGCCCTGTAATTATTCTCAAAATGAACAATTTTCTTATTTGAGGCAATTTATCCCTATGATCCATCTGAAAAACACTTAACTTTAAAAACTGGAGACAGCCTAGTGCTGTCGCTCACATCTGTAATTCCAGCACTTTGGGAAGCAGAGGCGGGCAGATCACGAGGTCAGGAGTTTGAGACCAGACTGACCAATAGGGTGACACCCCGTCTCTACTCAAAATACAAAAAATTA
>NW_016107556.1:2888234-2970862 GCF_001604975.1 Cebus imitator
AAAAAACAAAAACAACTGGATAGAAATAGTTTGAGCTATTTCTTTCAAAGGAACTATATAACTGGCAAAATAAAGCTCTTGTTGGAGTATAAGGTGAATTGAACATTTAGGCTCCTGAAATCTGAGGTCTTTATGGGCTGAAAGTGCCCTGCTTTGAATACCTCAGAATGCTGTGCTTTTCATTGGTAAGCTAAGAAATAGGAACATCTATTTAAAGCTAGTTTGAAGAAAGAATAGAAAGGCTTTAGTGAGAAAGAATAAAATTTCAGTCACATTTGAAATAATAAAATATCACAGGTCATTTTCAAGTTTAAAGTTAGCTCACTCTGTGTGTGTGAGTGTGTGTGTGTGTGTGTGTGTGTGTGTGTGTTTGTGTGTGTGTCTGTCTCCTGTGGCTCAACCTGAGGCTACCAGGTGATACTGTATTTAAACCTACAGAACTGCTTTCTGAGGGTAATCGGTAGTATGATGTAAGCTTTTTAAGCATCATCAGCATATTGAGGAAATTCCTGCAACGTCGCCATGTGGAACAACTCCTACTGCAAATGTCCTGGCATAATAGAAAATAGAAAGCTTGCATTCAATTTGTGTTTTCTTCTAGGTTTCTCTCTCTCCCTCTTATGTTTTCCCATCCTTTATTGTGCTGAAACTGCCTTTGCAAAAATCATAACTGAGAAAATTATGATAGTGAGAGAAATCTGATCTGAAAAACTCCATCTTGCTTCTGACCTCCCTCCAAGCTGTCCTTATTCATTCCTGGGCACAAGCTAAACTAACTTTGAGAGGACCCTAGTTTATAGTGTAACTTTGAAACAAATATGATAATATCCTTTTCCCCAAACAAACCCCCTTTTGGCCTGGGGACCAGATTTCCTTTGTAGGACTAATAAATTAGCCAGTAAGAACAGAAATTATGGAAATTATGGTTTAGGTGTTATGCAGCTAGAGGCCACAAAATTTAAAACCTCCCCAATTGCTCACGGAGGTATCATCACTACTGTAAAACCTAAGATTGCTGCTTGACAGATTTTTCAGACCCTGAAATTAAATGGATTAGTTGATGTGATCCAGATGGATAAACTGGTTCATCTGAGCTTGTGACCCCCACCCAGCAAATGACTCAGTGCAAGAGAACAGCTTCTACTCCCTATGATTTCATCCTGACCTGACCAATCAACACTCCGTACTCCCTGGATCCTACCCGCCAAATCATCCTCAAAAAAACTCAGTCTCTGAATTTTTGGGGAGATCTACCTGAGTAATAACTCTGTCTCCAGTGTGCGTGGCCGGCCTTGGATCAGTTAAACTCTTTCTTTACTGTGGTCTTTGTGCAGCTTGCAGGAAGAACCTGTCACGTCGTTCCAGCAGTTTGCCTCATCTCCTTCTCTTCCCACTGCAGTAGGGCCTCTTTCCTTTGCCCCTGGATTCTCTGTTTCTTTGCTAACTAACCGTCAGCTGTGGGCCACAATACACTGATAGCTTGAAGGAACTTTAGAGCTGTATTAAACTAATTTCTTCATTTAACATCTGATGAGTTTCGTGAAAGGCCATATAACCATTTAGGATGTGACCTGGAACAAGCATCCAGGCTTTTTTCTTCTCTAAGCCCCCTCATACAGATGTTCTCTCATTCCACCCACATTACCTGCCCTGCAACCTGCAAACGCATATACTCTCTGAGCTAAAACTTTATCTGCTTCTTCCGTAATTATATCTATCTTGCCTCTCAGTAGTTTTCCCAATGCGGCCAATTCTACCTATCTTTACTCAGTTCCTACCTCTCATCTTGGGCTTGGGGTAAAAGTAGAGTAGTATAACAATAATAAAGTAACATACACTGAGTAATCACAAGGTGTCCTCCATTAGATGTTTTATATCCATAAACTCCTTTAATTTCCACATAGCTGCATAAAAGGTAGATACTATTGTTTTCCTTCTTTTATAAATGAGGTTTAGAGAAGTACTCTGTCTTAAGTCATATTGTTAGTAATTAATGGAAATATGATCGAATGCAGTCCATCTGATTCCAAAGTTACAGGTTTTATCTGCAATCGCCTGCCATACTGATGTTTCCACATCTTGAACCATAGTATCATGTGGCTGACAATTTGTCCAGTCTAAAGGCTAAGAAAGTCTAAATGGCAAATGAATATTTGCCTTCATATAAGGACTCAAATAAGTTATTCTCTGCCTTCATCTCATTTTTGCAATTCTAGTCTTAATTGGAGTACTCAGCTCAGAATGTTAATTTCAACCTCAGCACTGAAATTGGTGAAGAAAAGAAAGGAACCATATGGCAGACTGTGGTGAAAAAAACAGATGAATAGGGAACAAGGATAATTGGGATGCTGGAAGCCAGAGTACAGGTGAGAAGTAGAATGACTGTAAAAAGAAACAAAAATTTGAACGTGACTTTCCTAACATTGGTGACCCAACTGATTCTCCTTGTGCCACATCACCCTTTTGCTTGTGTTTTCCATTTTCTTACTACTCCGAGATCTTGGTAATATAATAAAATAAAATCCAATTGTCCAATATAAAATATAGCTTATATTGGGGGAAAAAGATCTGGGTCATCATAAAACCTCACCAAATCCCCATAACAGATATTGCAGGTGGCTGGCAGGCAAGAGAGAAAGACCCTGAAATGCAACTAAGTTCAGGTCAATAGGAGGTATTTGTAGTTTGAACTCACGATTTACAATAAAGAGGAAATATACTGGCTATAAGCAGCAGAAGCATGCAATAACCCAGTCCCAATACATTCAAACTTGCTTTTATTGAACTCCAGCCATCTATAATATGCTCTCCAGGGCATTCTCAGACAGCGATAGATGTGTGTGTGTGTGTGTGTGTGTGCGCGCGCGCGCACGTATGTATATATATGTATATAAGTATATATGTGTGTATATATATATTTTGAAAAGCTGACTGTTTTCAATAGTTTAGATTTAATTTTTTTCTCAGTCTATTAGGTACATTAAGTCGCGGTATTTTAAGATATAATAGACAAATGCTTTCAGTAGGTAAATTAAAAATAGAATATTTAATAACTGAAACAGTGTAACTAAAAGTAGAGATGGAACAGTACTATATTAGAGTATAGGAGTTAGCAGACAAAAGATATCAGAAAATTCAACAGAGCAGAACTCATGAAAGCTACACAGAGGAATAAAGAAAGGTGAGAGCATTTCAGCAAAGCTTTCTGGATAAAATTACGGTTTTTCTGCGCAAGCCAGTTCTCTCTGGATAAGTTGAAAAACAGGCAGTCCAGGAAGAACAAATGAGAAATGAAATGTCTTCACCCACGTTCCTTCTCCCACTTTGCTCTTGGGTGGAGACCACTTTCTTAGGATGCACTTCTATAGCAGTTTTGTTGAGCTGGGTAGAGCCGGGTGCTCTACTTCCCAGGCTTCAAGAAGAAGCGGTGGATAATTGTGGTGATGAGAACTTTCTTGAAGTTCTCCCACTTGTGTGACCTTGGCCAAGTTATCCAACTACTTGAAGCTCAGTGTCTTCATTCATAAAAATAAGGATAATATTAACACTCATCTGTAGATCTGTACACAGAGCCAATCCAATACTTACCCTAGGGTACAAAAATGTAGATAATGATATACAAAAGATTATCACTTTAAAATTAGGTTTACATGCTCATAGCACATTTACCCATTCACAGGACAGCTGGGTCTACCACGTAGTCATCAAGAATAACTTCTAAGAGTACGGTGTCACTGGAGGGCACGCAATATTGTGAATACATGTCTGTGAGCCGTATCATCTGCTAGAAAATTGGCCTTATGGCATATTTCACGTGTGTTGTTTGCTTGGAATACCTACGTAGTTAGTTTCAGCTTTGCCTCCTTTGCTAAGTTTAAATGAAAGGAGAATTTCTTTTTCAGAGCAACAAGATGATATAATTCTAAAAAATTTAGTAACATTTTAAAAAAGGCTTGCTTCAATCCATGAAATTGATTTTAAGCTTCACTAATGATTCATGACCCACTATACAAAAGCCTTGATACTGGTAATAATATCCAATTACTCAAGGAAAACTCAGCTTCTGTGCACATGGCAGTTTCTGTGCCTGCTTTTCTGTTATAAAAAGCCTTTGATAATTCCGGACAGAACATGGTGATCCAAGTAGAGGGTTTAGTTGATGTGGCTATTCTGCGTGTGCTTTCTCTCATAAAAGGACACTGGTCTTTCAAGTGCGCTGGCTTTAGTGACCTCCTGTGGGACGGACTGACCTCTGAGGAAGGGGAATGGTTAGCTACTTTACAAAGGATAAGCAGGGAAATGGAAGTGGTTTGGGCACTGTTTTCTTTCTCCTTTTGCTGGAATTCTGGCCTAGATGAGGGAGTGGGGGTTGGAGGGTGGGTGGAGAGAAATCATGGAGAACGGCTGGAACCATTGGAAGGTAAATTAAGAGAGCTTCAAGGCCCAGTTACTCCAATTATTTGTAGTTAAAACGTTATGAGCAGTTAATGAGCAGCCATATGGCACATTTCTAAAAGTCTAAGCAAAGCAATGACTAGATATTGTTCAGCAAGGCTACTCTCTCCACATCCAGGTAGTTGTAAGCAATACAGTCCCACTTGGATGACATTAAAAAGTGAAAACAACAAAATGCAAAGCAACCACTTTCCCCACAACACACACACATCCTCCCCTCAACAATGACATGGATGATTTCACTTATTATATAGAGTTATGAGACTGATAATTCAAGATACAACCCTTATTTCCATTAAGATCCGTGATACAAACCACATATGCTAATTCTGGCTCACTTGAACAACAAAAGTGTCATTAGAAGGCTATGAAGGTGGCTGCTGACTAAAGAAAAGTCTTAAAATAACAGTTGTTCCAAAGAGTAGTTTCCGGAGTAGCTCTGAGGGATCCCTCTGCATGAAAAACTCCAATTGTGTGTGTGTGTGTGTGTGTGTGTGTGTGTGTGCGCGCGCGCGCGTGCGCGCGTGCGTGCTATGTTAAAATTTTGTATTTGTATCTGGATTGAATAACAGTGGTAACAATACTAATTCAATTAAACCATTTAATTGAGTGACCATATCTTTTGCCAGGAAGTGTTCTAGGGGCTTGAGATACACCAGTAAATAAAATGAACAAAGTTCCCTGCTCTTATGGGCTTATATTCAGTATTTTCATAACCCATCCTAAAGTACAGTCCTAAGCAATTCCAATTAAGATGGTCAACTTTTTTCAATAATATTTTTTTGATAAATTTACTTACTCAAAATTTATCTACAAATATTTTATACAGAGGTATGTATTCTTTCATCTTTAGAATGTGAGACAGGTTACTAAAGTATCCTAATTATTGAAAAATACACAATAAACATATACCAGTACTTATATTTGGCTAGATGTTACACAAAATAATAAACTGTAATCCTACCAACAACATATTTACGACTTAAGGTTGAGATGTTGCATAATGAATTCAGTTTACTTAAAACTGCTCTCTCTACTGAACATAACACTTTTTAAAAAACATTATTAAACAAACCAAAGGAACTCCCTAGAGTAAATGATTAGGATAAGAATAGCCAGAGTATACCTCAATGTCTAATTATCACAATAACCTGGACACAGGATCTTTTATAAGTACTTTGGGAAGCTAAAAAAAAAAAAAAAAAAAAAAAAAAGTATGATTAACTTCAACTGCAGAAGTTATCTTAAGAGAGACAATTGCAGTTTAAAGGATAACTTTTATGTAGAAACTCATCTTCATTAAAATCAAAACAAAGGATATAACAAGGTAACAGAAGTTAACATAAGGCAGCTTGTGAATTCACAGTAGGTAGTTCCAGTAAGACAAAATGGTATTACAAATACTGAATTTAATTTAAATAAAAGAATACACTTTCTTCCAGTGAATCATCAAAGACGTTAATTTGCAGGACAATTGTATTTTGAAAAGTTAATTTTGTGTCTTCCTCTCTCCCACTTGCCCCTGTGAAGAGCTGAATATAGGAAAACAAGAGAGTGTCCTACATTTGGAAGCCTGTTCTCTTTCCTTTCTTACTTCAGAATAAAAAAGAAGGATTCCCTGTTTATTTCTTCATCACACATCGCACATGGCTGTGCACAGGGTATGGCGGCACACCACTGTTACTGTTAATGCCACAGTGCCCACTCCTGCTGTTTAGCTGCCAGAAGAGCTCTTTAACGAACCCAGGAAAGCCAGATCCCATGCTGTTTTTAGCTAGTCCAAAGGCATTGTTTAATATAACCTTGGGATTTCATTGCATTCAACTAAATCTTTTTCTCAGTCAAAGGCAAATAATGATGAATGTTATAATTAAACATTGAAGCATGTCACAGTGTACTTTTTGATAAATAACCTGGTTATTTTTTGTTTTAATTACATAGGATGATAAGGAAATACCTCTTTAGAATTAGAAATACATTCCTAGCCACCTTGATTTTGTGAGTATCTTATCTTTGCTGCCTAATAAGAATCTTTGGTCAAGTGGAATGCATGCTGTGAATTATTCGTAAGCCTGCACAGCCCTAATGACGACCAGTGACACCATCCATCTCATGCACCATGGAAGTCAACCCATGAGTTCAGAACAGACATTTATCTCTACAAAGGCAAAGAGGAGGAGTATATTTTATATTGTTGCGATTTTTCTACCACTTCCAAACCATATCCTTAGACTGTAAATTTCCCCTCAGAGAGTGGCAGTTCTTTCTGCATGTTTGCTGCAGGAGGAATAGGCCCAAATAGTAAGCCCTCTCACTCTTGTATAAGTAATACTTTGACATTGACCATTTTTCTCATGAAAGATGATTTGAGATAAGGTCACAAAAGTCTCAAAGGGCCTGAGTCAGGATTTTTAGCTAGAGGAAACCGTATTCACCAGCTGCCATTGACCAAGTCACTTCTTCACTTTGATACATGCACACCCAAGAGAATATTTCATTTGGCACTTTGCAACTACACTAGGGAAATTCATTTGTGTGGAATTTTTTGAGTTAAGAATTTTGAACCAACTGTGCTTCCTGAAGCTAGGGAAATAAAACGGATGGGGCAAGCCTGGTAGCAATAGCCTGGAATCAATAGTTAGAAGGCCTGAATCTGACCCTAGACTTACGTGCTGAGAAATAATCTTGGAAATTACTCAGAGATTAATTTTCTTGTACATAACAATACTAAACTTAGAGTTTTCAGTGCATTGTGATTCAAAACATGGTGCTTATATTAGAATTGCATTTTCTGAAAATTATTACCTGTGTGGCTAGTTGCCTACCCTCTTTAAACTTTATTTTCTTCCAAGGAAAAATGATACTTACCATTAGGAGTTTTTGAATTAATAAGTGAGATAATCCAAATAAAATTTTAAGACAATGTTCTACACATTGCCATTGTTGATGTTGCCATTTTCATTATGATTATTATGTAAAAGTTAAATGAAATAATGGATGAAAAATGTCCTGTAAAGGGTAAAGTTCTATATACACTATAATTATTGCATAACAATTTCATATTAATAAAGCAATCTAATCCATTGTCATTTCAGCCTCATAGCAACTTGCTAGGAATGTAAAATTTAAATTTCTAATGAATGGACTTCCACACTGCATTCCTTGGTATATATTTTACTTACCATCTCTGTGGAGCTTATTACTAGTAAGATCGCCTTTTATAAATGTTTGGTTTGTGCCTAGGGAAATCTTATTATTTTCAAAATAATACCCAAACAGAATTTTACCAAGGTATAAGCAATCAATCATTATTGTGTTTAATAAAAAAAAAAGTTACAATTCATAAATTTAGTAACCCAAATCTGATACTGTGACACTTGATTATGTGGAATTTTGGATCATAGAAGTGAAGCTTTTGTTTTCAATTGTTTTTGAAAGAACTCTTTATACATTGTATAATTACTTGCTTTCTTAAAAATATGGATTAAATGTGCCACTTTCTCAGTGACTCCAAAGAGCATGACGGCTATTGGCAATTGCATTAAGTTCTATTCCGGTAGGTTTTGTTTTTCTCTTTTTCGTTGTCCACCCATCAACTCTCCCTTCCAGGGTTCATGAACTTGCTTCTTATGGCCATCTGTCTCCGAATTTACTGTTTCTAATCTGCTGAGCTATGAGAATTCAGGTGACTCAGATATTTATTCTTGTCTGTAAATGAAGAGACTATTTTCTTGTTCCACAAAATATTAAACTTTTAGTACAAGGGAATTGAGCAGCTATTTTAGGAGTTAAGGGTTTTCGTTCCTTTATTTCTGGGTTCTCAACTGTTCTGGTAGTAATTAAAATTTCCAGAAAAAAAAATTACTTCTGGGAACAGAAAGAACCAAAATGCAAAGGATTTGGGGGTAACCGCATGCTTTGTTAATATGGTTTGGCTCTGTGTCCCCACACAAATCTCATTTCAAATTCTGATCCCCACATGTCAAGGGAGGGAATTGGTGGGAGGCGATTGGATCATGGGGGTGGTTTTTTCCCCATGCTGTTCTCATGATAGTGGGGGAATTTATTAGGGAGAATTGACTCACATGATCACAAGATGAAATCCCATGATAGGTCCTCTTCAAGCTAAGGAGAAAGGAAGCCATTAGTGGCTCAGTTCCAGTCTCAAAGCCTCAAAAATAGGGAAGCCTACAGTCTGTAGCCAAAGGCCCTAGAGCCCCTGGCGAACCACCAGTGTAAGTCCAAGAGTCCAAAGGCAGAGGAACCTGGAGTCTGATGTTCAAAGGCAGGAAGCATCTAGCATGGGAGAGAGATGAAAGCCAGATTTAGCAAGCCAGTTTATCCCACCTTCTTCCTCCTGCTTTTCCTAGTCACACTTGCAGCAGATTGGATGATGCCCACTCACACTGAGGATGGGTCTTTCTTTCCCAGTCCACTGACACAAGTGTTTACGTCCTCTGGCAATGCCCTCACAGATACACCCAGAAACAACACTTTGCATCCTTTAATCCAATCAAATTGACATTTAATATTAACCACCACAGAAGATAATTGTGTATTTCCTGATGACCTATAGTTGATAATATTTCCCAAATTTTCTAATGTAATAATAATAACCATGTTGAATGGCTAATGTATGCCATTTTAAAATTTTACATAGTTCATTTGCTTATTTATCTTATTTAACAAATTCTGATGTGCTTATATACATACCAGATACTCCACTAAGCCATATACAAATATTAACTTATTAAATGACATAAATTTTTACACGTAAGTACTTGCTTCTTAAAAGTCGCATTATTCTTGCTTTATACGTGGGGAAGCTGAGCCTCTGAGAAATCCTATAATGTTCTCAAGGTCTCAGAGCTATTGACTGGAACAGCCAGTACCAAAGACAGGATCCTATGTTTCTAAGAACATGATCTTATACCATAAACACTCCAACAGACAGCTAACCATGAAAATAGAAGCATTCATTCTGAGAATGTGAATCCAGTATTATTTAATGGTTCAGGAAAAAAGTGAGATAATTATCAAACTGGCAAAAAACACATGGGGGGAACCGACCATTTAAGATAAAGGAGAAGCAGGTTTGGGAGTTATTGTTAGGAGTGTAAAACATCCACTTTCCCTCTGATTTGTCTTCATCCAATTCCTAATCTGGACTATATAGGACACGATATGTCAGTTTTCTGCTTATTTCATTACTTACGTGGATCAAGAGCACAGGATCTGAATTCAGGTTTCTTGGTTCAAACAAAGATACTGCTGTTTGAGTGTGGGGAATTTACATTTCCTGAGATGTTTCCTCGTTTGTGAATTGGTGTTAGAATAGTATCTTCTTCATAAGGTTATTCTGAAAGTCAACTAAAAGTTCTTAGCAGAGAACATAGCATATATTATATGCTTGTTTTTAATATTTTGAAAATGTGTTCCATAGAAAGTTGTTACAACAAGCAGCTCACTGAAAAAAGACTGCCTCTATTCATGCATTTGGGAAATGTCACTTTCTTTAGTTTCTTCATAGAGTCACAATGTAAATTGTCATAGTAAACGTGCTTTCAAAGTAAGTGATAGGAAAAGTGTTAACTTTATTTAGCTCAGTACCTCTCAAAGTTGTTTGTCCACAGAACCTATGTATGTATGGCGTTTGTGCACATGTGTATGTAAGCAATTCAGTCCACAAAACTAGTTTTTCATGGAACACATTGCTGGGAAATTCTGTCCCTCACTAAAATATCCGAAATTGGAGTGATGAGAAATGTGTGCAGTGGTGACTAATGTGATAATTCCAAATCTGGATCATGTCAGTAAGCCTCAAATATTAGCATGTCTATTCATGGGACTAAAGCACTTGCAGCTTAGATTTTCTGATGGTAACTTCATGGGTTTCTAGGAGAAACTGTTGGTTTGGCCCTCTGAATTTTAATCATTACTGCCACCGTCATCGTCATTGTATCATCATCATTACTGCCTGCATGTATTTAGTGGTTGAATATATGCCAAGAACCTTGTTAAGTGTTTTATTTGCATTAGTCCTAATGGCCCCCCTGTAAGGTAGGCATTCAACTCTAATTTTTATATAGTGGGACATGGGCCTCAAGAGGTTATGTGCCCAAGATAAAAGGGTTAAATATAGATTACTCTCTTGTGTATCTAACTCTCCTGAAAAGTGGCTTGACATATTACTGATGAGAATAATTTCTAATGAAAAAGTTGTAACAGTAGCTCACTTGGGGGTGTGCTAGTATCTGTGACTGGGCATTTCAGAAGTGTGCCCTCTTAGGAGGCAAGTTTCCTCAAAAGCTCTACCATTGCTGTGTGGGTCAGACAAATGTGCCCTCAAAGGCCCAGACTATAGAAAATCTAAAAGTAGCAAAGCAGCAGGAAGGAGTGTGGCCTATTTAGTGTTGGGAATGAGTTTGCTTCATCACAGAACAGTCTCTTTCTTTTTAATTTTGAAATAGCGAAGCTGAACGCCATCATGCTGCTTGCATTAAGGTCTGTTACAGGTTTTCATGGTGCGGTGAAACAGCCAGGCTTATTCCTGGGGACCGTCACTTAGTACCTATAGATGATAGGAACAGAATTATGTAGGACACGGGGTCTGCAAACTATGCCTGTACAGCCTATCTGGCTTGTCCCCTATTTTTGCGTGTTTGTGAGCTGGGAATGATTTAAACATTTTTAAATGATTACACAATATTCATGCAATATCCTCAGTTGTGTTTCTTGGCTCGCAGCTGAAAGTATTTACCACTTGGCCTTTAAAAAAAAAAAACATTTGCTGATCCCCAATTCAACATATTAATTTCATGAACTGTCCAGTGTTCACGGTTAAAAAATAAATACATAAAATCAAGCACCAACTTAGTTTAAACATTATTGTTAAGGGAGAGGTTAACATTTGCTGCAGAAGGAATCCCAGAGAATGATAAATTAGTGTTTTATTGCAGATTTAATTTATATTTTAATAAATATAATATATAATCTAAATATTTCAAAAGCTGGTAGCCATAATGGTTATACGTCTTCTTGCCTTTCCTTCACCATAGTTGATAGAAGCTGAGGTGAAGAGTTGACAAGTTATGTCAATCAGACTCTTTTTCCTGATGGACCAGGAAATAGGATTACAGTTAGCATCTGAATGTGGGTTGATTTTAGGCACAGTTAGATACTCTTGCTGTGTGAGTCAGCAGTTTTAAGCATGCCGACAGAGATCAGAGAAAGTTGGTTTGCAAAGGAATAAGAATATGAGTAGGGAGCAGAAGAGAATTAAGCAGAGAAACTGCTATCTGATTACAGACAGCTTTCCAGTTTTTGGTTTCAGGAAGTTCCAGAACTACTTTCCAGCATGGTAATCACCTGTGGTTACTGAGCCCTTGAAATGTGGCCAGTCCAAGTTAAGTTGTCTGCACATGTAAAATATACATCGGATTTCAGAAACTTGGTGCAAAAAATAATTTTAAAATGTACTAACATTTTATGGTTTTTCCAAGTTGAAATGACAATATTTGGGATATATTGGGTTAATATCAATTTAACTTTATCCCCTTTTACTTTAAATTTTAAAGTGGCTACTAAGAAATCTAACCTTATTAGTATGTTTCCTATCATGCTTCTATTAGATAGTGGTGCTCTAGAGATTCAGTTAATTTGATCCTAAGAAATAATGCTACCTATAAATTACATTCCTCTATTCTACCTTATTTTACTTTTGCTGAACCTAGATCAAGTTGGTTTTAGTTAATGCAAAAAGACTTTTGATAAAACAATGAGCCTTTTCAACATGCTTAACAAAGTATATCATGCACTGGAAAATTTTTGCTCAATATGACAATTTGCCAGAGCTAAAGACCTTACCCTTCAGACTTCTGATTCTAAAATGGCAGTGTAGAAGAAAGTTGGCTTCATTCCTACCTCGAAGAAAATGAAAAACAAATATATAGTGCTGAGTTTATCATGAGCAGTATCCAGTCAGTCAAATAAGAGAATGAGATAGTTTCTAGGGCCACAGAGAAGTGAAGCACATCTGATCAGATGGTAAGAGAATTGGATTTTCATATTTGTAGATTTTCATATTTGTGGTGGCCCTTTTCCCAGTATGCCTGGCACAGAATGCACAGAAATCTTCCCCCTAACTCACAGTTTCCAAACTGGAAAAAATGAGATCAAGGTGGACAGGCAGTTTCCTACTATCTAGAATTTCTTGTCAGGGGGCCAGTCCCTACTTCAACCCACAGGAAGCATTGGGAGTGACTAAAGGGAGAAATATCCCTGAGCATAGCCAGAGACAAAGTGGGAAGTAGATGTATCATCCAGAGACCTGGAAATTCTGCCCTGTAACTAGTCCGTAACCAAATCCAAGTGGCTCTTTGGCAGCACCGTACTATAAGACATTTTATCCACAGTTCCCACGGACAGAAACCTCAAGCCAACCTTCCACAGTATCAAGATATCTCCTTTGGGACCTGTCCCATTTGGGATGGGCAGCCCTCTGTTTACTAAAACTAAGGCCAATGTGGGCTTAAGGTGCCAGTGCCATCTAGTGCTCAAAAGGAGGCAGTAACCTAGCAGGAAAAAAAAATGGAAAGAAAACCAGCAGGTAAATTACAAAGAACCTCTAAGCAAAGCTATTGAATAAAAGATAAAACAAGTCCAATAGAGGGAAGTGGAACAAATAACTAATCCTGCAATACAAAGAAACAGATACACATCCCCAAAAATCAAGAGAAAACAGGGACCATGACCTTCCCAGATAAACAAAGCAGAGAACTAGTAACTAGCTCTAATAAGAGAGCAATGTGTAGACTCTCTGACCAAGAGTTCAAAACAGCAGTTTTAAGAAAATTCATTGTTCTTCAAAATTACATAGAAAACAATTTAGAAATTTATCAGAGAAATTTAACAAAGATATTAAAATAATTTTTAAAATCAAACAAATCTTGCAACTGAGAAATGCATTTGCTGAACTGAAAAATTTGTGAGAAGACATCAATAGCAGGAGGAATCAAGCATAAGTAATCTGTGAGCTTGAAGATAGGCTACTTGAACATAAACATTCAGAAAAGAAAAAAGAGTAAAAAATAATGAAGATCACATACAAGATAGAGGGTTACTTTAAAGACTGAATCTAAGAATCTTGGTGTTCAAGAGGGAGTTAAGCAGGAGCAAAGAGTAGAAAGCTTATTCAAAGAAATAATAACATAAAACTTTCTAAAATTTGAGAAAGAGACAAATATCCAGGTACAGGAATATCAGAGAACACCAAACAGATTCAAAACAAATAGGACAACCCCAAGACTATAACGATCAAATTCTCAAAGGACAAGGACAAAGGGAGGATTCTATAAGCAGGAGCACCAGAACAAAAGAAGCAAATAACACATAAAAGAGCTCCAATTATCAGGCAACAGCATTCTCAGTGGAAACTACAGAGGCCAGGAGGGAGTGAAACAACATTTCAGAGTGCTCAAAGAAAAAAAAAAACCTGACATCTAAGAATAGTGTATCCAACAAAGCTATCGAAATATAAAGGTGAGAAAAAGGTTCTTTTAGACAAACAAAACCTGAGAGAATTCACCACCACCAGATTTGTCTTATAAGAAATGCAAAAGGGAATTCTTAAATTTGAAAGAAAAATTGCCAATGTGCCAAAAGAAAACATTTGAAGTCACAGAGCCCACACTAGTAAAATTAAGTACATGAGCAGATACAAAATGTTGTAATACCATAATTGCAATGTATAATCCACTCATAACTCTACTGTGAAACCCAAAAGACAAATGTATCAAAAAAGTAAAAATAAAACTTACAGCAACCTGTTAAAAATAAGTAATATAGAAATATGTAAACTAAGACAAAATAAAGCCAAAATGTTTGTGGGTGATGGAATTAAACTATAGAAGGTTTTTCTTCATGTTTACTTTGTTTTTATTCTTTTCTTTGTGAACTAAGTTGTCATCTTTTAAAAATAACTTGTTATATCCATAAGATGTGTTTTGTAAACCTCACAGTAACCACAGTTAAGAAAAAAAAACATATAATAGACTCATTAAAAATAAAAAGTGCTGAATTCTAGTGTTATACCAGAGGAAATTGCTTACACAAAGGAAGGAAGTGTCAAAGGAAGGAAGAAAGAAAAGATTACAACCAACCAGTAAACAAACAACAAAATGTCAATAGTAAAGCTCTACTCATCAATAACACTGAATATAAATGGATTGAATTCTCCAATTAAAAAGTCTACAGGAAACCCACTTTACCTATAAAGACACATAGAGACTGGAAGTGCAAGAGGTGAAAAAGATATTCCATGCAACTGGAAACCAAAAGAGTGCAGGAGTAGCTATACTTATATCAGATAAAATAGACTACAAATCAAATACTGTAAGAAGAGACAAGGTTACTATATAATGAAAAAGAGGTCAAATCAGCAAAAGGATATAACAATTATAAATATCTATGCACCCAACACCAGTGTTCTCAAGTATATAAAGCAAACTTTAATAGATCTAAAGAGAGAGAGAGGCTGAAATACAGTAATAGTAGGGTACTTTAACTCCTCATGCTTGGTAATAGACATCATCCAGACAGAAAACCAACAAAGAAATATAGATATTCACTACAAATAGTTCTAAGTGACATTTATAGAATGCTGCTTCCAACTGCTGTGGAAGACACACTCTTTTCATCAGCAATGGGAACATTATCCAGAACAGACTACATCTTAGGCCACAGAGCAAGTCTTAAGAAATTTGAAAGAGTAGAAATCATATAAAGTATCTTTTCTGACCCCAGTGGAATAAAGTTAGAAATCAATAACAAGAGGAACCTCAAAAAATACCCCAACACAGGAAACTTAAACAGCATGCTGCTAAATGACCAAGTGGTCGGTGAAGAAATTACAAAGGAAATCAACTTCTTAAATGAAAATGGCAATACAACATATCAAATCTATGAGATCCCATAAAAGCACTGCTAAGGGGGAAGTTTATGGAAACAAACAGCAGAAAGACTTCAAGTAAACAACATAAGGATGTATCTCACAGAGCAAAAAAGAAAAGAAAAGAAAAGAAGAAGAAGAAACAAAACCAAATCCCCAAATTAGTAGAAGAAGGAAATAATGAAGAACAAAGCAGAAACAAATAAAATTGAGACTAGAGAAACAATATGGAAGATGAACTAAACAAAAAGTTGGCTTTTTGAAAAAAGAAACAAAATCAACATATCTTTAGCTAGACTAAAAAAAAAAATAAATAAGTAAAATCAGAAGTGAAAAAAGAGACAAGACTGCTGAGACCACAGAAATACAAAGAATCATTAGAGACTACTGTTAACATAAACAAATGCCAACAAATTTGAAAACCTAGAATAAATACATAAATTTCTGGACACATAAAACCTGTACCAAGATTGAACCTTGGAAACTAGAAAATCTTACCAAACCAATAATAAGTAATAAAACTGAAGCTGTAATAAAAATTCTCCCACCAAAGAAAAGCCTAGGACCTGATTTTTTCACTACTGTATTCTACTAAATATTTAAAAAATGCTAATGCTAGTCCTAATTAAACTCTTCAAAAAAAATTGAAGAGGAATACTTCCAAACTCATTTTACAAGTTGGGCATTATCATAGTTCCAAACCAGACAAGAGCAGAACAGCAACAATAAAAACTACAAGTTAATATCCCTGATAAACAGATGCAAAATCCCCAGTAAAATACTAGCAAACTGAATTCAACAACACATTAAAGAAAGTATTCGCTATGGTTGATTGAGATTTATCCCAGGGATGCAAAAATGATTCAATATGTAAATAAATAAGCATGATACATAACATTAACAGAATCAGGAACAAAAAAAATATGATAATTTCAATAGATGGCGAAAGAACATATGATGGTAAAATTCAACAGTCTTTCGAAATAACATTTTGTTATCAAACTGCATGTAAAAGGAACTGATCTCAACAAAATAAAGACCATATATGACAATCTCACAGCTATCATTGTACTAAATGGGGAAAAATTTAATGCTGTTCTTTTAAGATTTAGAACAAAAGAAGGAAAGACACTTTCACTGCTTTTATTCCACACAATACTGGAAGTCCTGGCCTAAGTAATTAGGCAAAAGGAAGAAATAAAGTGCCAACAGCCTTGGTGGCTTATGCCACTAATCCCAGCACTTAGGGAGGCCAAGGTGGTTTGATCAGTTGAGGTCAGGAGTTCGAGAGCAGCCTCACCAACATGGTGAAACTTCATGTCTACTAAAAATACAAAATTAGCCAGGCGTGGTGGTGCATGCCTATAATTCCAGCTACTTGGGAGGCTGAGGCAGGAGAATCACTTAAACCTGGGAGGCCGAGGTTGCAGTGAGCTGAGATTGCATCATTGGATTCCAGCGGGCAAAAAAAGCAAAACTCTTTCTGGAAAGAAAAAAAAAAAAAAGCAAATTGGAAAGAAATAAGTCAAATTAGGTCTGCTGGCAGACAACATGATCTTATATTTTGAAAACCTAAAGATTCAATCAAATAGAACCAATGAACAAATTCAGTAAATATCCAGGATAAAAAACTACATACAAAAATTAGTAGCATTTATATATATACACAACAAACAATCTGAAAATGAAATCAAGAAAGCAATCTTAGTTACAATATCTACAAAGAATATAAAATACTTAGCAATCAATTTGACCAAAAAAATTGAAGATTTGTACAATTTATACAAAGAAATTAAAGATTTATAACAAGGAAAAGTATAAAACACTAATGAAAGAAATTGAAGAGGATACTAAAAGCTGGAAAGATATCTCATATTCATGAATTGGAAGAATTAATATTGTTAACATAGCAATTCTACCTAAAGCAATTTACAGATTCAACTTAATACTTATCAAAATACCAATAAAGTTCCTCACAGAAATAAAGAAAAAATCTAAAATTTATGTGGAACCACAAAAGATGTCAAATAGCCAAAATAATCCTGAGTAAGAAGAACAAAGCAGAAGGCATCACATTGTGAGACTTTAAAGCATGCTGTGAAGCTGTAGAAACTTCAATCAACATAATACTGGCATAAAAATGGACACATACGTAACCCAGATATATATCTGTGTATCTAGAGCCAACTCATTTTTGACAAAGTTTCCAAGAACATACAGTGGGAAAAGGAGTGTCTTCAAAAAATGGTACTAAGGAAACTAGATAACCATATGAAAAGAATGAAACTAGACTCCTATTTTTTACCATATATGAAAATCAAATCACAGTGTGTTAACAACTTAAATCGAATACCCGAGACTTTGAAACTACTAGAAGAAAACATTGGGGATAACCTCTAGGACCTTGGTCTAGGCAAATATTCTTTTGTGTGTAAGACCTCAAAAACACAGGCCACCAAAGCAGAAATGACAAAGGAGATTACAACATGCTAAAAAGCTTTATACAGCAAAGAAAACAAATCAACAAACTGAAAAGGCAACACACAGACTCGGAGAAAATATTTGCTAACTGTCTACCTGACTAGGGACCAACAACCAGCATATATAGGGAACTCAAACAGCACAATAGAAAAAAACCTGATTTAAAATGGATAAAATATCTGAATAGATATTTATCCAAAGAAAACATAAACACGACCAACAGGTCTATGAAACATCAATAATCATCAGGAAAATGCAAATTAAAACTACAATAAAATGTCATCTCACCCCAGATAAAATGGCTTTTTTCAACAAAACAGGCATAACAGATGCTGGTGAGGACGTGGAGAAAAGGGAAACCTCATACACTGTTGATGGGAATGTAACTTAGTATACCCACTCTAGAAAACCGTATAGAGCTTCTTCAGAAAAGTAAAAACATAACTAGCCTATGATCCAGCAATTCTGCTACTGGGTATATATCCAAAAGTAAGGAAATCAGTAAACAGGAAAGATGTCTGTACTCTCACGTTTATTGCAGCACTGAATTCACAATAGCCAAAATATGGACTCAGTCTAAGTGGAACTAGAGGTCATTATGTTAAGTGAAATAAGCCAAACACACACAGATGAATATCACATGGTTTCACTCATGTGTGGAGCTAGAAAAGGTAGATCTCATGAAGACAGTGATTAGAATGATGGTTATCAAAGGCCAGGAAGGTTAGAGGCGGGAGGATGAAGAGAGGTTGATTAATGAGTACAATATAGTTTGATAGAAGTAGTGCTTGTTAGATGGTAGGCTGAGTACAGTTTATGATAAAACAGCTCACAATTGTTTCTAGCGTAAAGAAAAAACAAATATTTAAGGGAATGGATATCCCAATTACACTGATTTAATCTTTACAAATTATGTGAATGTATTACATTATCAGTGCACCCCCAAATATGTACACCTATTATGTATCAATAAAAAACAAAAAAACATTAAAAAGAACATACGTATCATTCCTTAGTACATAATTATATACTATTAAAAGCTATCATTTATTGGGCATTTACATTGTGTCACTGAGGCTGGTACGTGATTTGCCCAAGGTGACATTGCTAATAAGTGTTGGTGTGGGTTTGATAGAAATCCTCTGCTCTTGAACTTTAAATTTCTTCTGTTATGAATTGACGGCATTTGTGCCAGAAATAAAGTTGTGATATGATTTGTGTTGACTTGGTTTGCATGTATAAGGAATATAGTGGGCATGGAGGGTTGTGAAAATCCCTAGTAGAACTAAGGGAAGTGAAATACGGGCTGCAAAAAAAGTAAATAAATAAATAAACCACTCCTGGTTCCCTCTCCCCTACTGTGTGCTCAGGTAATTTGCCAAAAACCTAGGTAGATTATCAAGTCCCTGATGTTTCTGCTGTGTCACTCTTTCTGCAATCTTTGCAGGATGTATTGGAGTAATCTAGCTCATCAGGAGGCCCAGACAGATTGGAATACTTGGGGAACATGCACTAAGTCAGAGCAGGAGCTTCTGTGAGCTTCAGGAGACAGATTCCTTTTGGTTAAAGAGTGGCCTCACAATCTTCTGCTGCCTGGTTGCGGCCTCTGCTGCTGCATTCACATTAGAATAAACTCCCCAGAGATTATGTCTTCGCAGAGCTTGGAACAGAATCCTGTTCTCCAGGAAAAGTTAATTCACATCATATGGAGGAACAAATTATTCCCAGATAGTAGATTATTTTCTTTGTCTTTTCAAAGAAATAATAAAAATCTTAATAATGATGATAATGATGCTATAGAAATGCAAAGTCTTTGGATTGTTATTCTTTCACAGAACCACTTAAGAATCCTAATTTTACTGCCTACTTATATTGGCCAGGCAATTGTTTAGTTTTCCTTCATCATATTCTTTTGTCACTGCTGTATTGAGTTTCCAGATGCTTATTGTACTCTGACTAATTATCGACACAATTACATTAACTACTCTATCACTTGAAAAATAATTTTAAAAGTTTAAAAAGAAGAGTCAGAAGATTATACTGAGTGCCATTTCAAAATTTTTTGGAAATGCATATTGAAATTATTAGAGAATAAACTGAATGAAAAGAAAAAAATGTAGTGAAGTCACCTAACTTGGTATTTTATGAAAGATTCTATAAAAGACACAAACGACTCTTATGTTAACCTTTTTAATCCAACCCATAATAATGACATTAAAGTGAGGTGGGGAAGAAAACTACCTGAAGCCAGGGGAAAATTTGTGGAAAATGCCTCTAGAGCCTTCCACACATGTGTTACATCTGCAGTGCACACGCATTAGCAGAATACAATCGAAGAAGATCCTCTGCAACACCAAGGAATGCCCTTTTATTCTCTGGTGCAGACTTGTCCTTCCAGAAACCAACCACCAGTTTCTTTGGATTGTTCATAGTCCACTTTCTTCGGAGAAACACAAGACAGGTTTCTGGTTTATATTGCTCATATATTTCTCCTCCAGTTCTGCAGCCAGAACCCGTGTATATTTCACACTCTAAGTGGGATCAGACTTCTGAATTCCAAGTGAACTTTTCATGAGTCCAAAGTGCAGTTTGCAAATATTCTCTTCTTCCACACATCTGCATTCTTTCTAAGGCAGGTGTGAGGTAGGTGAGTTTAATCACTTTGTAGTACGTAAGGGATTAAAGGTTTATAGGCTTTTCCTGGGCTGGAGTTCCATAGTCTCCTTTTTACCTCTCCTTCTCTCCTCCCTCCCCCATTGCCTCTGCTTCTGCCATCCCCTTGCCCAGTCCAGGGCCTTTGGGGTAACTCTGTTGCTTTCTGATATGATTTTTTTTTCCGGCAAATGAGTTACAAAGTTAGTTGAGACTGGCTTTATATTTCCTCTCTTAAAAGTAAAATCAAAATGCAAAATCAGCCCACAGGAAGAAGTAATTTCAAAAACCATGGCTCACGTTCCATAAGGCTCTTGAGCTTTCTCATCTGCCCCCTTAACAACGCACCCTTAGGGCCCATCAAAGTGAGGCTTTCCAAAAAGCCCAGTGGAAGTGGCAAGCAGCTCCTGAGTTGTTGTCCTGTCAGAAAAAAAGGGGTTCTGGTCACTTGTCATGGCAGTACAGACTCTTTCAGAGTCTATTTGGAAGCTTTTGGCCTCTACCGCCAGGAGAGACAGCGCTGAACTCTTGGTGTGGCTGGACAGTGAAATGGTGACTCAGTGAGAGGAAACGTCAAGGAATTTAACTGTACTCATCTCTCTTCTCTTTACAAAAAAAGATTTTCTGGTTGTAAGTTTCAACCCACATAAATGAAGTTGAGAACTGTGGGTAATACAAAGGAAACAATTTCTTTGTGTGTATGGTTTTTTTTTTTTTTTGGCTACCTAAGTATATGTTGGGTGTGGCTAGAGTTTTAAAGGCTGGACTGCCCCTCCTGTTCTTAATGTCTCTGCTGACTTGTAACAAGGAGTATGATTTTCAGCCTGAGATACAAGGAGTATATTTCCTACAGTGTTACAAGGAGTATGACTTTCAGACTGATTCAGAAAACTCAAAAAGCAAGGTTTTGAGCTACACTTTTTGTGACAGAGTGTTACAAGGAGTATGATACATAAGCGTCTTGTGATTGAGATACATGCAGATTGTTAAAACAATTTCCTATGAGCTTTAGGTACATTCAATTAAAGGAATAGTACATGAACGTTCGGAAATGGAAGAAAGTAAAAACAAGCTATACATTGCAGTGTGTGCATGTATGTGTTTGTATAAGACACCTTACATTGTGATTCTAAGGTGTATTTTTTTCCAGTTTTAAAATTTCAGATATTGGGATACACCATACAGTCACTGTACTCTGAAGGAACTGTGTCAGAATAATCAGCAGTGTCTTTTCCTCTCTTAAGGTCACACAAAATATTGGGTGAGTCTTTCAATTGATCAGAGTAGAAAATCCAGGGAGGGGGTGATAGTCGTGGAGTGGGTGGCACAGCTGGGGCTTAGAGAGGAGAAATTCTCCTATAAAGGAGAAATTCTTGTTACCTGAGGCTTCTGGCACTTTGCTTGTCAGTTGCTAAATCTGATCTACCATCACACTATGGCAGGTAACGTTACTGACACACACAAAAATTTCTCTCCCCTTTAGTAATAATGTAAGGCTGTCTTGGAGAAGTGACAACCCAAGAGGAGACCGTCCTTCCCAGAGTTGTCCTCCAACACTGTTGGCCTCCTTGTATCCAGAGGTGGTCATGTGATTGATTTTTTTTTTCCTTAGGATGTAAACAGAAGTGATGAGTATCTAGAAAAGAGTTAAGTCTGGCCAGGCGCGGTGGCTCACGCCTGTAATCCCAGCACTTTGGGAGGCCGAGGCGGGTGGATCACGAGGTCAAGAGATCAAGACCATCCTGGTCAACATGGTGAAACCCCATCTCTACTAAAACTACAAAAAATTAGCTGGGCATGGTGGCACGTGCCTGTAGTCCCAGCTACTCAGGAGGCTGAGGCAGGAGAATTGCCTGAACCCAGGAGGCAGAGGTTGCGGTGAGCCGAGATCGCGCCATTGCACTTCAGCCTGGGTAACAAGAGTGAAATTCCGTCTCAGAAAAAAAAAAAAAAAAAAAAAAAAAAAAAAAAAAAAAAAAGAAAAGAGTTAAGTTACAAGTATTTCTTCTCCACACTTCTCTTTTTCCTTTTATCCTTTGGATACAAACAACTATAATGAAACCTTGGGGAATCAGAGAGCCAAGGGATGTGAATCTCCTAGCTGTCCACAACACCAAGTCAAAAAGAGCTGCCTGCCAGTAACATGAGTGATAGATAACCTTCTGTCTTATTTAGGACATGATACATGTTTGAATCCATTTGTTACAGTTGATATTACTCTTACTCATCTATTCACATTAAGATATCAAATGCAAGGCAGGAAATTAAGAGTTGGATGTTCTAGAATGTGAGGAGGAGGCTTATTTTTTTTTAGAATATCCAGCCAAAAGAAAGAAAAAGGAATATTTAGGAGGTCCAGATATATGTGAAACCACTTGAAAAGCAATTCTAAAGTAGAAAGGATGAAAATTTATTTGAGTCTGCATGGCTTACCTATGAATAATGAGTGAAAGTTAGGATAGTTTCAGCTTAATTTAATAAACACATTCTAATTAATTACTGTATTCCAAATGGCCTTGCCAAATAGCACTCCCTGGCACTAATCTTGGATGAACACCTAAGGACATTCATGCTTTAGACAGAGTGCAGAAAAGATGAAGTCTGAGTCAGCGTTCCTCTCTGAGTGTCTAGTATGTATGTATAAGTAGCACTTTGATGTGGTGGAAGGGGTGTTAAATGTAATGCAGTCTTGATGACAAAGACCAAAATCTTCTATATGGAAATATTCTGCTAGACAAGTAAAGAGAATGAATAGTTTCACATTTTCTTGACTAGATGGGTAAATTTCAAAGTCAGGAAAATGTCATAGGATTCTTCAGGTGTTGCTCCACCAGCTGGAAACCTTTGTGGCTGGTGGTGTCTCTGCTTGAGTTTTGCTTGCACCCACTGGGCTCGTTTTACCCACTTCGCCCAGCAGGCTGTGCTTGGCTCATGCTATCGGCCCAGATTCCATGCCTGCCAAGGGTGAGCCAGGCACAGAGTAGTCAGGGGTGTGTGAGTGAGTGAGCACAGGGTCCGGCCTCTGTGTACAGCCAGGCATGCCAGCTGCTGTGGTGGGGCAGACAGCTCCAGGTGCTGGCACACGCACTGGCTCCATACATAGCTGTGGCTGGACCAGTATCTCAAGCAACTTCCACTGCGGGCACCAGGATCTGGATGAGGGGAGTGCAATGATGCCTGAAAGTTTGGAGATGCCAAGAACCACAGAGCCACAAGGAGGATGTGAGGACATTACAACATGTCACAGCCCTGGATCATGGAGTCTCAAGGTCTCGGTTTCCAGAAGGGCCACAGCTCTTCTGTCCTTCTTGCTGCCTGCAGCCCGGCAAGTGAGGGTGGTGGTGGCCTGTGTTGAGGGGCATGTTTCAATCCATTTGCATTATAGCTCTTTCAGCCCCACCACCCCGCTCTGGCCCACAGTTCCTGGGCTGGCCTGGACCCACTGCTGCTTTTTGTCACATGGGGAAGCCACCTGTCACTGGCAAAGGGCAGGAGGGCTATAGTGTTACAGCTCTGGCTCAGGGAATCCCAAGGTCTGGGCCTCCAGGAGGGTCACTGACATGGTTTAGCTCTGTGTCAACAACCAAATCTCATCTTGTCGCTCCCATAATTCCCACACGTTGTGGGCAGGACCTGATGAAAGATGATTGAATTATGGGGTGGGTCTTTCCTGTGCTCTTCTCATGATAGTGAATGAGTCTCACAAGAGCTGGTGGTTTTAAAAACAGGAGTTGCCCTGCACGAGCTCTTTCTTTGCCTGCTGCCATCCACATAAGATGTGACTTGCTCCTCCTTGCCTTCCACCATGATCATGAGGCCTCCATAGCCATGTGAAACTCTAAGTTCAATAAACCTCTTTCTTTTGTAAATTGCCCAGTTTTGGGTATGTCTTTATCAGAAGAATGAAAATGGGCTAATACATTAAATACTCACCACTCCTGCAGTCCACCTATAGCTTGGCAAGTCAGCCAGGAAGATGTTGCAACTCCTTTTGCTCCTGCCGTTTGATGGGTCTTGAGTTCTCATCCCACATCCTAGTAAAAAGAAAGAAGTTAAGCAGACAACTGGAGGGTGAGCAAGGCAGAGAAGAGCTTTATTGGATGACCAAAGAGCCCCTGGGGAGAGGAGGCCTGAAGTGGGTAGGTCCTATCCACAGGCAGGTAGTCCCAACCAGTGTCTGAGTCTGGCTGAGTGAGGGTTTTTCGGGCTCAGAATGGAGGAAGGGCCTGCTGATTGGTCACATAAGCAGGAGAAAGTGCATGCTGATTGTTCCATGGGTGTGCCCAGAAAGAGCACCCCTTGAGTGGCCGGAAAGCATCAAGAAAGTTCTCACTTCAGGTCGCAGACTTCACCTGGAAAGGGCAGCCCTTCCCCCAGGCTTCAGGCTGTCCCTGGCTGAGAGGTTGGTTTTTACTGGGGACCTGCCCATTCCCACCTAGGAACCTCTCTGTCTGCCACCACCATCAAGATGCCATCTACAGTGCCCAGACTGTCTGTGCTGAGGGCTGCCTGCAGGCCCCTCTGAGCCTCCCTCAGGCCTTCCCATCCCCTGCCATATCCTCACTCTCATGCTAGTTGGTCCCCAAAGTTTTAGCCTCAGAAGCAGTTTCTAGAGGGAGCTGAGCCAGTGGGGAATCTGGCATGTCAGTGCTGCCCCAACCACATGTACAACTGGCCAGATCAGACAGTGCCCAGGCTCAGCTATTGAGACATGTCCACAACTTTGCTTTTGCAGGCGCTGGAAGCAGGGAGAGGCCAGGGGGTGGGAGCAAGCACTTCCAAGCCTGTGGGGACAGGGTGCTTTCCAGGCTCCCAAGAGTATATGGAGGCTTGGGTTTGGAGCCACGCTGGGTGGTTGCAGCCACTTTTGATAGCACAGGCTTCTTCCCCTCACCAACTTGGTAGGATTCAGGGATCCTGCTGGGATTACCTGTTTCCAGCCCCGCTGGCTCTGCAGAGTGTGCCTACCCCACTGCAGCCGAGGTCCTGCACAGTGGCCACTCCAGACAGACCACCATGGCCATCAGAAAGACAATGAAAAGTTATTGTTAATAGGAAACCCTTTAGTCAATAAACATTTACTAAGCACTTAGGATGTAGATGACACCATCTTACGCAAGTACAGAGCATGGCTCCTGTTCTCAAGGACATTATGATCTATTGGGGAAGACAGGGTTTGTTCCTTTTGAATATTTATTATTATCCATTCTAAGATCACCATGGCAAGTGGAGCATATCAAGAAGGCAGCATACTAGAGGGAAATAATTGGAGCCCCTAGTTGGGGTCAAAAAAGCAAAATTCAATGTTTGTTTCTGCCTCCAACTGGTTATGAGGTTTTTAGCAACTCATTAATATTTTGATAATTAAAATTTTTATTTTTATTATAAACATAAGGCATACTTATATTTTAAAATTTGAAAACATTCACAGCTTTATAACATTTAGTGAACATCAACCATTATTTCTTGATTGATTTAATAATTGATTTAATAATTTTAATAAGAGAATGATTTAATAATTTTCGGTGGTCTCTTCCAAAAAATATTAGGCAGGTATAAAAATAGACTATTTTATTATGTACAGATTTGAAGTTATGAGTATTCTTACGCCAGAGATAAAACTTATATGGCAGACAGATGTGAAAGTAAGCGTGATTATAGATAGAGATCACAAAGAGGATTCCCAAGCAGGCCATCCTGAACCTCCAAGCAGTGCCAAGAGAAGTAGCCTTGGTGGAGAGAGGAGGAGGCAGTGCCTTGACTCTTTATATTTAAAAAAATGAAAGAAGGAAAGCATGAATAAACCTTTCAAATCATCCTAAAAATCCGGAATGAGAAAGAGGAAGAAAATTCCAACCCAACATTTTGTGACTTTTCCTACCTCATACCATTTTACTCTCACAATAGTTCTGTATGGGTGATTACTGTGTTATTGTCCCACAATACAGAAAAACATATGAAGAAACAGAGCTCACGTGACTTGTATGTTCTGGAGGCTGAATTTGAAACTACTCTTTATGCGTCCCAAACCCTTGTTTTTCCCTCCAACGTGACTCACAGAAATATCCTAAAACAGAGGGAAGTGTCTTCCACTAACTGCCTTCATTTCACCATGAAGAAAAAAAGGGTATGAAGAAATTCATGAACTGTTTCTTTCTGTTACAAGCCTCTCCGTTACAAGCGTTTGCTTAGCAAATTGTGTATTTTGGATTGGGTTGAAATGCTTAATCACCTTTCCATTCTCTCCTCGCGCTTAAATAAGAGTTAAGCAGAAGGCAGGAAAAACATTTAGTCAGGCAAAGAAGGCAACTGGTACCTTCTTAGCATTAAAGAAACTATTTCCTTCTGTACCTGGAAGAGGAACATAGCAGAAAAATTAACTAGTGGGCTGTTTGTCCAGGACCTCCATGTCTGAGTAAATCATTTATTTTCTCTTCACTAGGAAATTTATGTAGGGAGCCAGATAATTCTTTCTCATAAATTGATTGTAACTAAGGTTGTCAGAGTTAGCAAATAAAAATTCAACAACATGGATGAAACTGGAAGACATTATGCTAAGTGTGAACATGCCTCCTGTAAGTGAAGTATTTGGTCTTCTATGACTGGCTAAATGGCTACAGTGAGCTGTAATTGCACCTTTGCAATCATGGTGAAATATCTAAAATAGTTTAACTAGGCCAGGTGTGGTGGGTCATGCCTGTAATCCCAGTGCTTTGGGAGGCTGAGCTGGGAGGATTACTTGAGATCAAAATTTTAACATCAGCCTGAGCAACACAGTAAGACCTTATCTCTACAAAAATAAAAAAAAAAAAAAATTAGACAGGCATGATGGCGTATGCCTGCAGTCCCAGCTACTTGGAAGGTTGAGGCAGGAGGATCACTTGAGCTGAGGAGTTTGAGGAAGTGAGCCATGATTGCACCATTGTACTCCAGCCTGGGTGACAAAGTGAGACCCTGTCTCATGCTCAAAACAAATAAATAATAAATAAATAAATAAAATATTCCGATTCACAGAAACAGAGTAGAATGATGGTTGCCAGAGCCTGGGAGAGAGGAGAATGAGGACTTGTTCAATAGGTTTGAAGTTTAACTGTTTTAAGATGAACAAGTCCTAGAGATCTACTCTGCAATATAGTACCCTTAGTTGACAATTTAGTATTGTACATATAAAAATTTAATAGCATCTCATGGCAAGTGTTTTTACTCCAAAAAAAAAAAAAAAAAAAAAAAAAAAAAAAAGGAAAGAAAGAAGAAACTTTTATAGGTGATGGATGTATTTATTACCTTGATTTTGGTGATGGTTTCACAGGTGTATGTATATCTCCAAACTCATCAAATTGTACAAGCTGAATGGGTCTAGTTATTTGGCATATCAATTATACCTCAGTAAAGCTGTTTAAAAATAAATACAAAGGGCCTAGTTATATTTGAATTTCAGATAAACAATTTTTTTTTTAGTATATCCTACATTTTTAGTGTATGCGCCAAATTATATACTAAATGATTATTTGTTGTCTATCTGAAATTCAGTTTAACTTGATGCCCCCGTATTTTATCTGGCAACCCTAGTCGTAATTGATAGCCATTCATCATGGCTAGCTACTGCTAAAATCCAAAGGAAAAAACAAAGAGTGAAGAACCTCAAAATGTCAATGCTGCCCAGGCCTCGCACCTATCTCTGCTGGAATGTGAGCTCGAAGCATGACCTAAAACTATCCACAGGTTCATCTCAACTTCTGGCTAGTTGATCTTCTGGGATGTTCAGCCCAGGCATCCTAATTTAAAGTGCTTTCTGTGGTTATAGTTGGAGGAAAAAATTGTGCTTATAACTCAGTGTAAATAATAAAATCAGTCCCTTAATTGTGCTCTCTGAAATAAATTCGCAGTTTCCATCTCTGTGTGTTTTATATTTATTCATAATTTATTACTACCATATTGATAATGTAGGAGTTAGCAGCTTAGATGACAGCATAGTTGTACTTATCTCTGAGATGATGAAAACAAAACATCTTGTTAATTAATCATCCTGCTAGATATTTCGCCAGATTCTCTCCTAAGAGAATCTCTCCAGAGCCATGTCATTACTAAGAGAGAAAATAAAAACAAACCAAAAAAGGGCTTGTTATACATGGACTCCCATTTGTGGTTCTCCCAAGGTCACAGCCATTTGCTAGTGAATGAAGTTTCAGGACTTACTCCTTCAACCTGCTTCTGCTCACTGTTCAATTACTGAAGTACTAATCAGTGAGTAAATGTATTAACCAGATATTTGCAGAGTCAGTTTCATTCTTTTTATTGATTTACCCTTCATCTTAAAGAGGATAGATTTTACAAAGCCTTAGGTATAACTGGAATGCCATCTGGGAAAATAAGTAGTCTTGAGGCTGCAGGATTAGTAAAAACTTTTACACCGAAACTTGGGCTATGAGAGGTTCCAGAAATTATTTTACAATCATGCTTTCTAATTAACTCAGAGTGTTTATATTGCTTGGTCCTCAACCAAATGGCCACACCTAGAGGAAAGCTCAAAAGGGGCCAAATTTTATTTAAGTTGAGTTTAAATAAGATAAACACTATCAAACTAACAATTTAATAGGTCTTTACAGTTAACAAATAATTTCACTTTGAGATTGTCATAATTCATCTTTTGTGTTCTCCCCAACCCTCCCCTCTGTTATCCTTACATATAAAAAGGTTGAGATTTGGCTGGGATAAGGTTACACAATGAACACATTGCTCCAGGCGCCACACTTAAATAACTTTATGTAACAAAGACAACAAAGAAGTCTCTAATGATGCATGTAATAGTAAAATGTACGATTAACAATTAACAAGCGGTTACTGAGGCAGGAGAATAGGGTCTGGAGGCAGGGAATCTAAGGCTGACTCACGCTGACTTCCTAGAACTGAATCAAAAGCAAAACCCCACTTCTCCACACGCAAGTAACAAAAGGCTCAGTTACCTTGGCACCAAGTTGCCGATGCAAAATGGAAGGTATCTCTGATTGGTCCCCACCTGCAACCAGTCAGATGGGCCTAGGGCCACTTACTTGTTCTTCTGTAACTTTGTAACTTCACTTCAGCCTCTTATTGGTTGTCTCTTGTACCCAATATGATGTGCTGGACCACTCCTTCATTTATAGAGGGTGTAACCAAGTACCCAGTGGGAAACTTCTAAAGGATATTTAAGCCCCAGAAAAGTTTCTAACCAGCTCTCTTGAGCCACTTGCTCAAGGCCACACCTAGTCTGTGGAGTGTACTTTTACTTCAATAATTCTGTGCTTTCATGCTTCATTCTTTCTTTGCTTTGTTTGTGTATTTTGTCCAATTCTTTGTTCAAAACACCAAGAACCTGGATGGCTCTAGTCAGGACACTCCACTGTTAACGTTACTATATCCTTGGCCCTGTTGTAAGGATTGGAGTGTGTATTGTTATTCACAGAAGCAGAAAGAGGCTCAGAGTCATGAAGACATTTTCTTGCATTTTCAGAGCTGGAAAGAAGTGGAACTTGGATTTAAACACAGGCAATTCCAGAGTCTCAAGTTCCACTACAATTATTATTAGAATATTAAAACATTGCAGCACAAGGAAGTGATACATGTTTGAGGTGATGGATATGTTAATTACTCTGATTTAATCATTACGCAATGTATACGTATATTGAAATATCACACTGTATTCTATACAGGTGTAAAATTACTATATGTCAACTAAAAATAATAAAAGAGAAAAAAAGAAATCCACCATAAGGCTCCCAGATCCTATCTCAGAATCCTATCCAAGAATGTCAGACCCCTTCTAACTGAAGCCAGCCCCCTTCAGTATCCTAAGGACCATCATTTGAGCAAGGTGAGCAAGGTATTTGTTGGCATTTGTTACATTTGCCCTTTCCGATTATGCTAAAGATACTAACTCTCATGTTTCTGGCACATTTTTTTTTTTCTACTTGTGATTTGCACCTAATTTTGCTGTGGTTCTTGAGGCATACAAGGTTTTTTTTTGTTTGTTTGTTTTTGTTTTTTTTCAATATGTAGCTAAAAAACAAAACATTTGGTGGAAGGAAATATCTTTTCCATGCCACTATAGTATTTGTTTGGTAAAACAGTTTCCAGAAATATTTCCCTATGTACTCATGCCTTCCTTAAACAGATGTTTGCCCAGGTCCTCCTCTCTGGGACTCTGGGGACACAGAGATGAATGGAACCTCTAGGATGAAGCATGGTGGAGCTGGGGAGCTGACGAGGAAGCAGATCGTTTCAGTGCAGCCCAGGGACACTATAGTGAAATAAGAGGACACCCAGAGGACAGAGCCATCTCTCTGGGGAAACTTGGGTGAGGCTGGAACTGGGGAATGATGAGGTGACATGAGCCAGGTCTGGAATAAAGGAACAAATAGATAAGTGAGGGTAATGGGGGTTTGTGCCCAGGAAGCAGCTGGTGTAAGAACTCAACCTAGGACACAACATGGTACATTTACAATATCACAAGCAGGTAAGTGTAACCTGGAGCAAGAAGGGCTAGGGCTGTGATGCAGAGATTTAAGGTGTGGGATGAGTCACTGGGCAGGCAGTGGCTTCTGTGACATGCATCCACATTCACCTTTTAGATAATTAGAATACAGTGAGATTTTAAGTAGGCAAATGACATGCTTATATTTGTATTTTGGAAACAGTATCACCTAAGTATTCAGGAAGGTAAAACTAAAGAAAGAAACCCATTTTTAAATGTGTAAAATCAGTTAACTTTAGATATCATTCCTCCTTAATTTAAAATGATAGGGATATCATCAAAACGCTTGACCTAAGAATTATTCTTTTTGTTTGTTTGTTTGGTTTTGGTTTTGGTTTTGGTTTTGGTTTAGGGCAGTTGCCTGGTTTTTCTGAAACTCTCTTAATTTCCTTTTACTGATTTTTTTTAACCTGTATTGAATACTTATTATTTGTTAGGTATTGTGTTGGTGAACACTGTGGTTATCTTTTTTTTAAAGGAAAAAGGAGTTGAGATTTAAAGAGGTTAAATTATTTGCCTGAAGTCACACAGTTAATTAGTGATAAAGTTGAGTTTTAAACTGTGAAATTGTAGAGTTTGCTCTTTATGCTATTTTTAAACTATATTATCCTGATGCTGCCTGTGGATAAGAACTTGCCTTGCATTTCAATTACACAGTGGAGGCCAGCAGAGTACCCACTTTTAAAAATAATCTGCCTGTAGTTACTACTTGACCGTACTTTATATGTGAAACAGAAGCTACCCTCCGTATTTTAATGATATTTTAAAGATACTCAATCTTTTCTTTCTAGGTGCTAGCCAAGGTTGAGCTTCTGGCATTGACCCTATGTTAACAAAGTTGAAAAATATAGAATATAATGCAGATTTCACAGCTGAAAATGTCCTTGGGAACAGTAATTCCAGTTTTCCAAAGTGAACTCTAAGGTCCCATCACTATGGGATCTTAACAAGTGTTAAGTGATGAAATGTTTCTGTGACCAAATAATGAGGGAAACATTGGATTTAAACATAGTTGACAGCTTTTCCTCCTTTTTGGGATTTTTGTAGAGAATTTAGTATATAGCCGTCTTTGCATAACATGGTTTTATTCAACATTGTTTTGCAAGAATAAGAAAAAAATAAAAAGATTCTCAGCCAGGGCTACTATGTGGAGCTTACAAGTTCTCCCTACATCTGCATAGGTTTTCTTCAGATACTCTGGTTTCCTCTGACATCTCAAACATGTTCGTATGATGTGACATAGACCCTAACGTGGTCCTCTTTTGAGCAAATATGTGTGTGGGTGTGAGTGTCCCCTGCCATGGGATGGTCTGCTGCCCAGGGCTGGTTCCTTCCACTCACGCTGAGCTTCCAGGATAGGTTGGGGCATCACTGCAATTCATGATAATGAACTGAAAAAATGAGATTAATAGTTACCCTGCGTGTTTTTTATTAACCTTTTAAAAATGCAGATATATCTCACATTGCAATATTTAATATTAAGAGTGTTTTTGGTCTTTAGAAGTTTGGTGGTGTTCTTGTGACAAGAAATATGCTGTAGAAACTTATCTCTTATTTATAGCAATTAGTTTGTGGTAAAATTGGCTTTGTCATACATCATTTCCCTTAAGGTCTTTGTTTCCAAGAACCTATTGATGACATCAAGTGAGGACTCATAGTACCAGACAAGATTGTGAATCCTTAAGATTCAGAAACACGGTGTCTTTCAACCTATTCGTTTCCTAAAACCTCTTTTCTCACCTCAGCTTGTTTGAGACATACTGCCTTACCTTTGCCCAATAACTGCAACTCAGAGAAAACAAGTGACTTAGATGACCTCAGACATTCTGCCTCCCAGGCCATTCCTCCAAATCATGGCATGGATGCCATGTGCAGGAGAGGACTCCTTGACTCTATCTCAGTCTAGGAATTGCCCCTCCCCTTTGAGATGGTGCAAGAAGAAAAGTACTACATGGTAACTTGCTAGAAGAAAGCAATTTTCTAAACAGCCACAAAGCAAGAAGGGCAATATCCCAGGAAGAGCTAGATTAAACTCAGTTTTTATATCCCAAACACATTAACAACCAGGGTACTGGGCCTACCGAAATGTCCTACTTGCACTTTCTAGTCAAAAGCATCTGGCGGAGGCTGCTTTGGGCAATCTATTTTCTTTTAAATATTCATTCTGTTAGTAAATTTAATCTTCGTCCCTGGAATTCTCTGTGTTTTCGTAGTTATGATGAGAGTGAACAGCTGGGCCATTTTGTTCACCCTGTACCCAGTGTTCAGTTGTGTCCCTAGCCCCCACTCCCCTTTTTTCCCAGACAGTGCCTGGCTCACTTTGTCTGGCTACTGTCTGACATGTCAGCTCACACTACCTCAGCTCCCAGCTGTTCTTCTCTTTCATACTATGGATTGTTCTTTACATTAGACTCAAGCATGGTTTTGCACTTCCAGAGGGCTAATCTGTTTCCATGGCAACTTTTAAACTTGAGTAATTTGATGCAAGACCTGTCTAAAACTTTTTTTTGCTAAAAGTTTTTGCATGTGTGCATAAATACATATGTGCACTTCCAAGATTAGTGCTGCTTTCAGGCAGAAAGTTAGAAAACCTGACCATATTTTCGATTAGCAGAAACGTTCTGCTAGCTTTCTGTGTTTTTTTTTTTTTTTTTTTTTTTTTTACATTTTTTTTTTAAGAATTTGAGTAAGAAAGTGTATTTCATGAAAAATATTTAGACTAAACATTATAAACAGAAAATAACAAACTAGAGACTCTTTCATGTCAGTTTCAATATGACCATATTTAACAGATAAGACCTGAAAACTTAACAAGATAGCAATTGAAAATGTGGAATATATAAAAGTTGCAGTAGCTAATGTGACTATTTGGTGCTTAACTTGGATACTGCCTGTTCATCTTTAATGTTGGATGGCTTTTCAGCAACATAATTTTCTGTAGGTAACTTAAGCAAAAATATTAAAGTTAGAACATGTAATAATAAAAAATTATATACTTTAGGCTGGGCACCGTGGCTCATACCTGTTATCCAACACATTGGGAGGCTGAGGGGGGCGAATTGCTTGAGCCCATGAGCTTGAGACCAGCTTAAGAAGCATGATGAAACCCTGTCTCTACAAGATACAAAATAAATAAATAAACCAGATATGTTGGTGCACACTTGTAGTCCCAGTTACTCAGGAGGCTGAAATAGGAGGATTGGTTGAGCCTAAGGAGGTCGAGGCTACAGTGAGCCATGATAACGCCACTGTACTGTAGCCTGGGTGACAGAGTGAAACTCTCTCTCTCTCTCTCTCTCTCTCTCTCTCCCACACACACACACACACACACACACGTATATAATTATATATACATACGTATATACACATATATATGTGTGTATACAGATATATGTATACAGATATATGTATATATGTGTATGAATTAAATGTATTTTCCTCCCATCTATGTAATGTGTTTTAATTCAACTTAAACATTTATTTAAGAAAGAGAGACATACGGAGAGAGAGAGAGTTTCATTCTGTCACCCAGGCTGGATGTGTATATGCATATACATAGTTTATAACAGGTATCAACTACAGAAAATTTCATTCAATGTATTACACAGCTTGGGATGCACCTGTATCAGGCTGATGAGATTCTAAAAGTCATCATTTTATGATATTTTATGCTTCTTGGTGTCAGGATCTAAAACTTCATATATTCCCAGCCACTAGCATAATAGCTGGGACACAGCTAGTGCCCCATAAATGTTTATTTGTTTGTTTTTTAATAGAAATGGAAACTGAATTTTAAAAAATGTCTCTATGGCAGTGGGTGAGATAATTATTCACAATTATACCACCCACTTTCTTTGTAGCTGGGTACCCTTCCTGAGTCATTTATTTTTGCTTGGCTCTGTGACTGACTTTGGAAATAGAACTTTTGGCTTGGCTATGTGACTAACTTTGGAAATAGAACATGAGAAGCTTTCAGAGACATTGTAAGTTTCTACCAGTACATTTGTGTTTTTGCCTTCTTCCATGAGCCAGCAGGTCCCTCCATATGGGTCCTAGATTAAAGAAACATGGGCTAGGTCCACACCCACCTGCAGTCTAGAGCAGAGCTACAGCCCACTTCTTGCAGCCCTCATGTAAGGTGAGCAAGAAATAAACATTTGTGTCCGGGCGCGGTGGCTCACGACTGTAATCCCAGCACTTTGGGAGGCTGAGGCAGGTGGATCACGAGGTCAAGAGATCGAGACCATCCTGGTCAACATGGTGAAACCCCGTCTCTACTAAAAATACAAAAAATTAGCTGGGCATGGTGCCGCATGCCTGTAATCCCAGCTACTCAGGAGGCTGAAGCAGGAGAATTGCCTGAACCCAGGAGGTGGAGGTTGCAGTGAGCCGAGATCGCGCCATTGCACTCCAGCCTGGGTAACAACAGCGAAACTCGTCCCCCCAAAAAAAAAAAAAATTTAGCTGGGCATGGTGGCACGCGCCTGTAGTCCTAGCTACTTGGGAGTCCAAGGCAGGAGAATCACTTGAACCCGGGAGGCGGAGGTTGCGGTGAGCCGAGATCGCACCATTGCACTCCAGCCTGGGTAACAAGAGTGAAACTCGGTCTCAAAAACAAAAACAAAACAAAGAAAAACATTTGTTTTCATAAGTCACTGATATTTTTACAGTTGATTGTTACTGCAGCAAAAACTAATACATAGACCAAGTACCTTATATATAATATGTATATCACATATATATAATATACATATATATTTCATATCTTATATATGATACAGAAAATACTAATATAAAATATGATTATTTTATATATACATATGATATATAAGGTACTTTTATATGAGTATTATTTTCTCTATCATATAGAAGATATATGCTACGTATAAGTATATATGAGTATCATATTACATATACTATATATTATATATATATAATTTGTATCTTACATATTAAATATATAGCAATGTGCCATATAACCACCTTTGGTCACTGATGGACTACATATAAGACAGTGGTCTTGTAAGTATATAATACTGTATGCTTAGTGTATCTTGTCTATGTTAAGATATGTTTAGATACACAAATACCATTGTGTTACAATTGCCTATAGTATTGAGTACAGTAACATGCTATACAGGTTTGTAGCTTAGGAGCAAAAGGCTATATCATATAGGCTAGGTGTGTAGTGGGCTGCACCAGCTAAGTTTGTGTAAGTGCTCTCTCTGATGTTCACACAGTGGCAAAATCACCTAGAACACATATCTCAGAACATACCTCCCTGTTAAGCTTTGCATGATTGCATTACATGTATATGTGTGTTTGCATATGTATCTCATGTATGTAATACATACAATTTTATATTTATGACATATGTTACATATATTTCTGATAACTCCATGAGATGAATATGATTTTCTATTTAATGGAAGAAAAAATGATAATTAAAATGTTTGGTATTTTATATAACTTTTTAATAAAGTGGTGGGATTTGAGCCCGTAGTTCTTTGGCTTTCTGCCTCCATCATGTTTTCCCTTAATATCAGGCTTACAAAATATATTTAAAATGCAGATTCCATCAAAGGCCTCTTTATACTTATATTTGTATTTATTTACATGTAGAACTAAAATGCGTTTTCCTTTCATCTATGTAGTGCGTGTGTCGGGGGGGGAGTTGTCTGTTTTGTTTTGTTTTTTTCTTGAGACAGCGTTCCACTGTGTCACCCAGGCTGGAGGGCAGTGGTGAGATCTCAGCTCACTGCAACCTTCGCCTCCTAGGTCCAAGCAATTGTCTTGTTTCAGCCTTTTGAGTTGCTGGGACTACCGGTGCACACCACCATGCCCGGCTAACTTTTTTGTATTTTTATTAGTGATGGGGTTTCACCATATTTGTCAGCTGGCCTCAAACTCCTGACCTCTGTTTAACCTCCTGCCTCAGTCTCCCAAAATGCTGGGATTTCAGGTGTGAGCCACCACGCCCGGCCTGTAATGTGTTTTAATTCAACTTAACAAACATTTATTTAATATTTTCTGTGTGCCAGCCACTATATGTCAATTCTTGGAGGAATAGTGATAAATCAGATACAATTCTTACCAGCAAGAGCTTGGCTAAATAGCTATTATAGCCACCAAATATTAGACCTAGCTTGACTAAGAACTATTTTAAATAACTGAGCTAAGTGCCATACTTAGGATAATTTCTTTAGGGTTGAGGTTCACTCATCAAGAATTTATTCTGAATCAATAAAATTGCCTTTTCCTATATTCACATTATTCTACACTAATAGCTGTTTATGAGCACTTGTGTGTATACTTGGTCTGGACTAATTGTTGTGCGTATACCCTTAAGAAATTCATATTTGGAAGCTGGATGCCAAAGAAAAAGAGAAATCAGTTTAGTGCTTAAGAGAATTGACTTAGGAGTCAAATAGGACTAGAATGAATGTAGGTTCTGACACTTCCATACAGGGGAACTCTGGGCAAATCATTCCCTTTTAATCAGTTTCGTCATGTATAAAATAAATATAATACCAACTTTGCTAGCTATCTGTGTGGTGTGAATAACATTTATCTGCAAGGCAGGTAGCATAGTGCCTGGCAGATACTTAGTATTCAAACATGAGAACCATTATTGTAAATGAAATGCTGAATTGAAGGCACTTAAAGAACAATGTGAACAAAAGATAGATGTGAGGGGTTAAGCTTAGGATTGATAAATAAGCTCCGATGTGGTTGCGTGATTGTGCTGTGACACACCAGAGTTTGGAGGGTGAGTGGTGTGGACAGTCCTTTGGAACCCTGTGAATACACACGATGTGGTCTCTACCCAGGTGTATCTTCTGCCACTGTATTTTTAGTTCCTTGTCTGCTGCATCATCACCAGCAAAGACCCCATTGTTCTTGTTCCACCTTTGTGAGATTGCGCTGAAAATCAACGGTAATTCAGGGCAGATGGGAAAGGGATTATGGTCCAATTATTTAAGCCAAAAAGAAGACAGAGACCAAATGTGGAAAACCCTCAGCCCAGAAGGAGAAATGTCAATAAGTGATTAGCGTCAAAAAAGAAAATTTAGAATAAAAAACCATCTTGCCTCCTAAACATATCCTAACTTCTGAAATAGAAAGAAAAGCAAGTACAGAAGTGACTTCTTGGAGTCTGGTAATCATTGTTCAAAGACTATCTGACTTGACTTTCCCGGATAAGTACCCCCTGAGCCAGCAGGCATCCAAGCAGCCTTCTTTTCTCCCTCCAGTGTCTCTGAGCAGAATGGCTCTGTGTACAAGTGTTGGACTGCAGAGGATGATTTCCTTACTGTGATTCAAAAGTCTGAAAAAAATAACATCTTCCTTAGTTAAAATCAAACTCAAACTCTTCAAAGCTGGCACTCAACCTCTTTCTAAGCAGGGTGAGTATGGGGATATGAGGGCATGGAACTGTTCTCCTTTTTTAACTCAGATCAAAAATGAACCAAAGCCATTTTCAGAGATCCCCATAGCCTAACTATTCAAATGAAGGAAATGCTGAATCCTTTTTAAACAAAAAAAGCATATTAGTATGCCTTTAGTAGCCAAGTATTGGAAAACATCTTATACTAAATTGATAAAAATTTATGAGGCTCTATCAAGAAGACCAGAGGAAGGCAGATCTTTGGCATGACGTGATCAGAAATTCAGTGATGCCATACAGCTTTGTCTTCCTCCCTCTTTTTGTTTCTCCATCCTCTTTATATTTGTACCACTTAGAGGCACATAATTACTACAGCAACTTCAGGAGTTATTTCCAAGCATGGTGATGGTCAGAGGAAGAGGAAGGCAACCTTTTCATGTGTTCCTTTTAAAGAGCAAGAAAGTCTTTCTTAAAACCCCTCAGATATATTCTTGTGTCTCTTTGGCCAACACTGCCTTATACGTGCATTGATTACCCATAACAAAAACGATTCTCTGCATGATTACCTTGCCCCAATCAGCACTCATTTCCTGAGACTCCCCCGAAACACATGGAAATATGACACAAGTATGAGACAAAGTCAGAGTTTTGTTAGGAAAGCAGAATGCATGTGGGAAATTGATTTTCACAGGAAAAGTCAAAATGCAAAATAAATAAAAATCTCAGAGGTAACAAAAAGCCAATAGATACAGAATGCCAGATATTTAGAGGACATATTTCCAAATGTGTTATACTTATTTTCCTGAGCTTGCGGTCTTTGTGCCATCTATGTGGAACTCTAGAAAAACATCTCTCTCTCTCTCCCTTTTTATTTCAGGATAGATTTCACCTAACAAACACTATCTTAAAACTACCCTTTAAGGTACCTTTTCTAATCATTTAGACTAAGAATCACCTCGATTCTTTTCTTAAATGACAATTCTAATAAATAGAAGGTAGTTGCTTAAGTCATTGTGTGGAAAAAAGTATATATACTATGTTAATCGTGTCTTCTAAATGCTGCAAAGATTTAAATAAGGAGTCATGTTCCAGGGACTTGCCATCCTTGATAAATTTTTGGTCTAAATACAGACCAAAAGAAGTAGAAAATTTAGCGTTCCTCATGATCCCTGTTTCCTAGCCAAAGACTCATCACTATCAGGATGACTGACGCTAGGAAATGACCACTCTCTGAAGGAAGTCACACCCATTAATGATAGGGATACAGGCCTGTCCTTGCATCTCTCTGTAATGGAGTAGCCACCCTAGGATAACTATTCATACAACAAGATACATATTACAAATCAGAGGACTATCTCTTTATTACAGAGGCATCTGAGGAGGGCATCTTCTGCTCAAAAAATATTTTATTTCCAACCCTATGTACTAAATTCTTCCTAAGGTTGAGTTTTCCAAGTATTCTCCTTATGTTTCTCTCCATTAAGAAATGAGCTAAGATAAAGGAATCAGATTGGCTTCATTTAATAACCTGGAAGTAAAAAACTTATTTTCAGGAAGTCTTTGCCTCCTTTAAGATCATGAAGATTTTCTCTTAAATTTTCTTATAAAATGTTATTTGATGTTTTAAGTTTAGCTTTGTTATCCACCCTAAATCACTGCTTGGGAATGATGTGTAATCAATGTTGTTTCTTTTTCCCCCCATGTACATGTAATTTTTCTAGCTGTGTTCCCACCCCGATCTCATCTTGAATTCCCATGTGTCATGGGAGGGACCTGGTAGGAGGTAATTGAATCATGGCAGCAGGGCTTTCCCATGCTGTTCTTGGGATAGTGAATAAGTATCACAAGATCTGATGATTTTAAAAAGGGGAGTTTCTCTGCCCAAGCTCACTTCTCTTGTCTGCCATCATGCGGGATGTGTCTTTCACCTTCTGCCATGATTGTGAGGCCATCCCTGCCATGTGCAACTTTGAATCTATTAAGAGCCTTTTGTAAATTATCTAGTCTAGGGTATGTCTACCAGCAGGATGAAAATGTACTAATACAGTAAATTGGTATTAGTAGAGTAGGACCCTTCTGAAAAAAATACCTGAAAATGTGGGAGCAACTTTGTAACAGGCAAAGGTTGGAACAGTTTGGAAGTCTCAGAAGAAGACAGGAAAATGTGGGAAAGTTTGGAACTTCCTGGAGACTGCTGAAGGGCTTTGCCCAAAATGCTGATGGTGATCTGAATGACAAAGACCAGGGTGAGGTAGTCTCAGATAAAAATGAGGAACTTGTTGGGAACTGAAGCAAAGTTGACTTGTTACGTTTTAACAAACAGACTGGCAGCATTTTACCACTGCCCTAGAAATTTGTGGAACTTTGAACTTGAGAGAGATGATTTAGGGTATCTGGCAGAAAAAATTTCTAAGAAGCAAAGCATTCAACATGTAATTTGGGTGCTGTTAGATGCATTGAGTTGCATAAGGGAAGGAGAACATAAAAGTTAGGAAAATTTGCAGCCTGGCAATGCAATAAAAAATAAAACCCCATTTTCTGAGGAAAAATTCAAGCCAGTTGCAGAAATTTGCATAAGTAACAAGGAGCTGAATGTTATTATACAAGACAGTAGGGAAAATGTCTCCAGGATAAGTCAGGTGTCTTCACAGCACTCCCTCCCATCACAGGCCCAGAGGCCGAGGAGGAAAAAGTGGTTTTGTGGACCAGGCCTAGGGTCCCTCTGCTGTGGTCAGTGTGGGGACTTGGTGCCCTGCATCCCAGCCACTCTAGCCTTGGCTGAAAGGGGCCAACAGAGAGCTCAGGCTGTGGCTTCAGAGGGTGCAAGCCCTAAGCCTTGGCAGCTTCCACATGGTGTTGAGCCTGTAAGGACATAGACATCAAGAATTGGGGTTTGGGAACCTCAACCTAGATTTCAGAGTCTATATGAAAATATGTGGATGCCTAGGCCAAAGGTTGCTGCAGGGGCAGGGCACTTATGGACAACCTCTGCTAGGGCCATGTGGAAGGTAAATATGTGGTCAGAGCCCCTGTATAGAGTCCCTACTGAGGGCACTGCCTAGTGGAGCTGTGAGAAGAGAGGGCCACCACCCTCTGGACCCCAAAATGGTAGATCCACCAACAGCCTCCACCATTCACCTGGAAAAGCTGCAGACACTCAACACCAGCTTATGAAAGCAGCTGGGAGAGAGGCTGTATGTACCCTGCAAAGCCACAGGGGCAGAGCTGCCTGAGACCATGCACCCACCTCTCGTATCAGTGTAACCTGGATATGAGGCTTGGAGTCAAAGGAGCCCATTTTGGACCATTAAGATTTTTCTGCCCTGCTGGATTTTAGACTTGCATAGGGCCTGTAGTCCCTTTGTTTTGGCCAATTTCTCCCATTTAATGGCTTATTTACACAATGCCTGGACCCCCATTGTGTCTGGGAAGTAATTAGCTTGCTTTTGATTTTTACAGGCTCATAAATGCTGAAATGAGTTAAGACTTTAAGGGACTTTTGGGAAGGCATGATTTGTTTTGAAATATGAGGACATGAGATTTGGGAGAGGCCAGGAGCAAAATGATACGGTTTGGCTAGGTCTCCACCCATATCTCATCTCGAATTGCCATGTGTCACGGGAAGGACATGGTGGGAGGTAGTTGAATCATGGGAGCAGGGCTTTCTCCTGATGTTTTTGTGATAATGAGTAAGTCTCATGAGATCTGATGGTTTTAAAAAGGGGAGTTTTCCTGTACAAGCTCTCTTCTCTTGTCTGTCGCCATGTGAGATGTGCCTTTCACCTTCTGTCATGAAGGTGACATGTGAGGCCTCCCTAGCCATGTGGAACTGTATGTTCATTAAATCTCTTTCTTTTGTAAATTGCCCATTTTCAGGTATGTCTTTATGAGCTGCATGAAAACAGACTAATACATCAAAATCCTTTTTATTTTTTCACTTGACTAAATTAATTAACTGTAATGAAATGAATTAACCCTATTCAAGTGGGTCTAAGTACAGAAAATATATTATGTTCCATGATCTGTTTTCTACTCTAATACAAATATCATCCTTAATCCCTGAGATTTTTTTTCACAAATTTTGAAATAAGGTAGTATAGTTAATTTAAGTAATCTTTTTACATATATTGATCTGATGTTTACAAATATATGCAATTTTGGAATTAGCCTGTCAATTTCTTTAAAAGCCCTACAGTATGTTGCACTGAAGTCGCGTTGAGCCTATAGAGCTCTCTGGAAAGAACTGACATCTTAACAACATTTAGTCTTCCAATTCATGAAGAGGGTTTATCTTTCTATTTAGTTCTTCACAAAAAGATCTAACAGTAACAGAAAAGAAAAACCTTGTAAATTAGGTAATATGAAAATTATAAATATTTACTCACCAAAATATACCATTAGCGAAATAAATAGGCAAGTCAGCCTTGAGAAAATATTTGCAGCATAGGTATTTGACAAAAATCTCGTACTGAAAATATGTAAAGAATTCCTATAAATTTGCTATCACAGTGCAAATACCCCATTCAAAATGGGAAAAAACTCAGGGACTATACAACAGATAACATTTAAATGACTCCTAAGCACATGAAAATTTTTCAACATTATCAGTCACAGAGAAACTTGAATTACAATCACAGTTTAATCTCCTTTCACACACACTAACATGGCTAAATTTAAAAAGATGGACAGCACTAAATGTTGATGAGGAGTGGAATAACTGACTTTCATATATTTCTCATGAGGATAAAAATGTGTTATGACCACTTCAGGTACCTTTTTAGTGATACCTAATAAGATGAAAAAAGCACATATCTACAGCCCAGAAATTCCTCTCCTTTGTTTTTACTGAGAGAAATAAAAACATTTATCTACAGATGCACTTGTATAAGAATACACACAGCAGCCTTATTCTTAGTAACTCCAAACTGGAAATACCACTCTGTCAAAAAGTGAGTGGATAAATTCATTGTGGTATGTTTGTATAGTGGAGTATACTCTACAATTAATAAAAAACAAACTACTGATACATGTAATAAAAAGAATGAGTCTCAAAACCATATGTTGAGTAAAAATACTAAGACATAAAAAAATGCACACCATATGATCCCATTGATGTAAAGTTCATATACAGGCAAACAATTCTGTGAATAGAAGTGAGGACAGTGACAGCCTCTTATGAATGGGTATGAGACAGTTGAAAGACAGTGACCTGAGGGAACTTTACATTTATGATAGAAATAGTCCATAACTGCTTTTGGAAGATAGATTGCATTGATATATTTAATAGTCAAATTTTATATAATAGAACATGTAAGATATGTGCAGTTGACTGTATGCTCATTGGATTATAATGTAATAAAAAGAATGATTTTAAAACTTCAGGCATGATAGATAATGATTAAAAAGGCTAAGCAAAATTTTTCTCTTGTAATTTTTAAAAAATGCTATGGAATATTGTCTATATACTGCTAAAATATTAGAGTTAGGGTTGTTTGGATAAGGAGAGAAGAAGGAAGAATGATATTAATAATGCACAAGGGCCTAGAAAGCTCAGTTGTACATGGAGCATCACACCGTAGGAGGAGGTGTAAGCTATAAACCAGGGGTAACCAAACCCCGGACCATGGACTGCTTACCGGTCCATGGCCTGTTCTGAAAACCTAGCTGCAGAGCAGGAGGTGAGCAGTAGGCAAGCAAGCATTGCTGCCTGAGCTCTGCCTCCTTTCAGATCAATGATGGCATTAGATTCTTATAGTAGCACTAACAGTATTGTGAGCTGTGCATGAGAAGGATCTAGATATCACACTCCTTATGAAAATCTAATGCCTAATGATCTGTCACTGTCTCCAATCACTCCCAGAAAGAACCATCTAGTTGCAGGAAAACAAGTTCAGGGCTCCCACTGACTCTATATGATGGTGGGTGCATAATAATAATAGAAACAAAATGCACAATAAATGCAATGTGCTTGAATTATTCTGAAACCACCGGTCCCAGCCCTCTGATCCCTTTTCTTCTGTGAAACTTGTTGCTGGTGCCAAAAAGGTTGGGGACTACTAGAATAAACAATTTAGGAATTGCTTTTATTTTCATATTAAAAAAGAAACAAAATATATAAATCTTTTGTAGTAAGAATAGGGACAATTATTATTATTCTGTCCCTATTGTATACTAAGGAAAGTAGGTCCAGATCAATAACTTTTTTTTTAACATTTGTCTACTTACTCTTTCAATAAATATTTATTGAGTATCTACTAAGTGCCAGATTCTATTTTAAATATTTGTAACATATCAGTTTAAAAGACAAATAAATAGGGCAGATTAAAATCTCTCCTCTCATGTAACTCATATTCCATCTGTGGTAAGGAACACTTAATAAAACAAAAAGTAATAAGTAAACACATCACATATTATGGCAGAAGGTGATAAATGCTATGGAAAATAATTAGAATAGAGTAGGGTGGATTGGGAATGCTAAGAGCATGTTTGTATGTGTGTATGCACATCTGCATGCCAGTTTTTAGTATTAAATAATATGTTTAGTGTAAGTGAGATTTAAGCAAAGATGCATGCCTTTTTGTGTCTTCGTGTGTGTCTAGGAAGCGGGAACACTTGCTGAAAAGGCCCTAGGACAGGAGGGTGCCGGGTGTTTATGAACATCCAGGAAGCTGGCATGGCCGTACAGCTGGAGAACAAGGACTGACAAAGAAAGGAGAAAAAGAGGTGGTCAGAGGAGTATTAAGAAATGTAGACTTTTTAGGCTTTTGTAAATGGTTTTTACTTTGAGTAACATTGAGGTTTTGAGCACAGAGGTGACATTGTTTCCCATTTTAAAATAGTCACTCTGGCTACTAAACAGAAAATAGATTTAAGTGAGTCCAGGGTAGAAGTAGGGAAACATGCTAAGTGGATATTGCAGTAATTCAGGCAGCATGGTTGTGGTTCAGAGCAGGAGAGTAGCAATGAATGGTGTGAGAGGTCTTGTTTTGGATGCACTATGAAAGTAGATCCGGGAAACTTTTCTGACAGATTGGTTGTTGAGTGTGAGGAGGAGAGAGGCTGAAGATGACTTCAAGGTTCATGGCCTGTGACCTAGAAGAATGGCATTACCATCCACGAGACTTGCAAGGCTGTGGATAGAGCAAAGTCTGGAGTAACAGCCAGGGTGTATGAGGGTGCAGAAGTCTGTTAACTAATCTAGGAAAAATGTTCAGTAGAAATTTGGTTATGAGGATCTGGACTTGGGGGAAAGTTTGGGCGGAGAAAATAATTTCAGGAGTTGCTATACATACATTTAGGCTGTGGGCCTGGATGAGATCTCTAAAGAAAATATGCAATGACTGGTTCCTAGAAGGTACACCCTTAGAAGCCAGGGAGAAGTAAAACCACCAAGTGAAAATGAAAGGGAGCACAGAATAGAGTAGAAGGAAAACCACAAAAATGTACTATCTAGGAGGCCGAGTGAACAAAAGTTTTAAGGAATGACTGATTAATGGTCACATGCTTTGTCCAAAATTTATAGAAGGCTTTAGTTGTTTGGAAGTTATTTGGGTCCTGATGAGAGTAATTTTGGGTAGAGTAATGGTGTAATTGGAATATGTCAAAGATCTAGTGGAAGGAGAGAAATTGCAGACAGTGATTACACACACCTTTCCTGAGGGTATGCTAATTAAGATATGGAGATATCTTTTTCTGCATATCAAGGAAGAAAGAGAGTTCATGGCTGGGGACATTCTTGGAATGGAAAAGCCAAAGACAAGTATACCTGGCCATGAGAGAGAATGATAACGTGCTCTCAAGGGCAGCAGGTCTACAGAGACTTAACAGAAGTGATGTGTCACATACACATAAAAATTATGAAGTGTGGTATGGAGTGTGGCATGTAAATCTCCTTTTCTGTAAAATATTTATAAAATCTGTATTACCAGCATATTTATTGAAAATAACTTTTCTAGGGAAGTGAAAGAGTACTGCACTTATATGCTAGTGTATGTTGCACCAAGATAGAGCCAGTCAATGTTGGTGACTTTTGTTGAATGTTTTCTCTATTGACTGTACAACACACCAATGTGGAGACAGTCATAGAGAAAACATTCAACAAAATCTTACATGTCAGTGTCTTCTGAAACATATTCTAGGTGAAGAAAATGTGTGCACAGGAAGAGCTAAAGATGAACAAATTGTACCACGCACCCTCATGGAACTTAATAGTCAGAAGAAATACACATGTACAAAAATTCCCATATGAAAGAGCATGCTTCATGTCAAAAACTAATGTAAAGTGCTGTGGATATTCTCAAGAGAGAGCTTACTTAAAATTAGGGAATCAAGGCAATTGATCGTTTGAACTGGACCTTGAAGGATAAGCACGCTTGCATATGTGGAGAAAAGGACATTTGGGAAAAAGGGGCACCCAGAGCATACTCAGGAAACGAAAGCACAGAGTGTATCTGGAGAACACTGAGGAGATTAACTAGCAAAGAGTTAATGGGCATAATGGATGAATAATGGGCAATAATGAACGTACAATGGGCAATAGCATAACTCAAAGGTGCTGGATAAATGGCATGAACAGAAAAGGAGGGGAAGAGATTGAGAGACCCAGTAAGATGGGCAATGTTTCAACACTTTTTCAGAATTCTTTGTAGGACTCCATGCTCATATATAGCTTTCAGTTGGTGTGCCAGGCATTGGACCAGCAACTAGATGGGATTGGCTTCCTTCCCATTAAACCAGGGCTACTTGTTGCTGCATTGGGGACAACAAAAGCCAGTTTCTCAGCTGGAAAGAAGTGCTGTAATTGAGCTATAAACATGGTACAATGAAGGAACAAAAAATGTATTGATTATTCAAGTCCTTATGGAATACAGATATGCATAGAAAACAACTGGAAGCAAAAATTTAAGATTTGTTATTATTGCTTCTAATTATTCTTAGTATCATGGAAAAAGCCACATAGGCACAGGGGAAAGGAAGTAAAGTTGGGCTAAAACATAGTTGTTAATATAAATTTGGTGTTTTTCACAGTATTGAAATAGTTCTTCCATAAAATATTAAATTCTATGTGTTTTTCATACAATATAAAATATGCAAAATGCACTAGGGGATAAAAAGTTTTCTGTGGTCAAATAAGTTTGGCAAAATGTTGCATATCATGTCCCTCCTTGGAGATTCACCATATCCACTGGCATTTAAAAATCTGTGAGAAGTTCTACCATAGATAAAACTGTTTAATTTTGTTTAACTATGTGCATCCTAAACTAATTTGACCACAAACCCATTTTTACCTAACACATGAAATTTCACAATATATATGTTTCCGGGTACTCACTTTGGATCATGTTGATGACTTGATTAGTAGAAACTCTTGATAGAAGAAAGCCCACAGAAGTGGTAGAAGCCAGTTGATTATTGTGGAAGAGGCCTTCCAGTTGAGAAGATATCACAGTGGATGGTCTCATTTCATGAAGGAAGTAAGCCAACCAACAACTCTGTAAGAAAGTGTACTATATGTGTAGCACCTAAATCAGGGACAGCACTATTCATTGGGACTCAGTGCTTTCTTAATGCAGTGGAAAGCAGCACCAGTCAGAACTCAGCCAATGCCCATGGAAGGAGCATTTAGACCAGCCCTAGGAAGCACTGTCCTACAGTTGTGGTCTCGGAGAACATAATCCATTCAAAGTTTTTTCTTTTAAAATCTATTAAAAATAAGACAAGAACACTGATAACAAACAAAAAAATAAAGCTTTTCAGTATATTGATGTGGTCCTGATTTAGAGGCTGAGTGTTAATTACCTTTTGTTGCTCCCAGTGGTCCTTTCCAATTTATAATTCACTAGTTAGAATTAAGAATTAGTTTATGCCAGGAGCCACGGTGGCTCAGGCCTATTGTCCTGATGCTTGAGGAGGAAAATGATTAGTTTAATCTTCCCCACCTGGAATTCTCAGACCTTCTATGCTCCCTTTAAGTGCTACTTGAAAACCAGCAATGTGTGTGTGTGTGTGTGTGTGTGTGTGTGTGAAGTTCTGAGCTCATCACTTTCTTTTTAAACAGTTGTATCTCGCCCTCATGAAGTTTATAGTCAGATAGGAGAAACAGCATATATGGCTAACTCATTCTTATAGGCCTTCTGTTTTTCAAGTTATTTGCTTAATGCCCAAAATGCATTACATACAATATTTACTTCAAACTTATCACAGGTGATAGTTTTACCAAATATTAAGAAAAGCACCTCAGTCCTTAGAGGTTTATCAAAACATATTTCTTTCTGGCTCACATTCGTGCCCATGACAGGTCTTCAACTTTGCTCCACATCTTCTTCATCCTGGAACCCAGGCTGAAAGAGCAGCTCCTGTTTTGGACTTGTTAATCACATGGAAAACAGTAATGGATAGGGCACATTCATAGTCTTAAAGCTTCTCATCATTTTTCTTCCAGTTACTTTTCATTGACTAAAGTAAACCCCGTGGCCAAGCCAATGTGTCATGCAAAAGTGAATATAACCTACCCACAGGAAAGCACCACAGGGAAGAGGTCACCAGGAGAAATGGCACATATTTGTGAACAAATATACAATCTACTATGCCTGAAATAACAAACACATAAAAGATTTAGGCATTTAACCTTGAAAAACCCTTAGAAGTCATTGAATCCAACCCTCCTTTTCTATAGATGAGAAAACTGAGACTCAGAAATGATTTTTATCATATCAAATTTCAAATAGAATACTAGTTTCAAAAGTCAAACCATTTATTAGATTTTTAAGTTTTTTCTCCTACAGCTTTATGGAAATATAATTAATGTACTACATATATTTAAATTTCAAAATTATGACATATGTATTAACTGTGAAATAATTTCCACATCAAGATAATGAACATAGGGGAGGGGGCAGAGCAAGATGGTTGAATAGAAGCCTCCACCAATCATGCCCCCTTAGGAAAACCAAATGTAACAGCTGTCTACACAAAAAAGGCACCTTTTTTAAATCCAAATATTAGGTGAGTGATTACAGCACCTGGTTTTAAACTCATATCAGTGACAGAGTCACTGTAGCTGGCAGGAAAAACAGTCTGGAATTTTTAACACTACCCCCATGCCCCATCCTGTGGTGCTGAGAGAGTATTTGTGTGTTTGAGAGAGGGCGAGCACAGTGATTTTGAGGCTTTTCATTAGAACTCAGTGCTCGCCTAATGCAGTGGAAAGCAACACCAGTCAGAACTCAGCCAGTGCCCATGGAGGGAGGATTTAGACCAGCCCTAGCCAGAGGAAAGTCACCCATCCCTTAGGTTTTGGCAAGACTTGTCACCACAGGCTGAAGTACTCTGGGGGATCTAAATAAACTTCAAAGGTAGTCTAGGCCACAAGGAAAGTGGCCACAAGGAAACACTAGGCAAGTCCTGGTGCTGTGCTGGTCTTGGAGCCAGAGGACTTGGGGGGCACAAGACCTAGTGAGACACTGGCTGGGCAGCCAGGGCAGTGCTTGCACCATCCTTCACCCAGCCTCGGTCAGCACAACTTGCAGCACCGAAGGAGACCCATTCCTTCTGCTTGAGAAGAGGAGAGTGAAGAGTAAAGAGGACTTTGTCTTACAACTTGGATACCTGCTTAGCCATAGTAGGATAGGGCACCCGGCAGAGTAGCGAGGCGCTAGCTCCTGCATGACATTTCTAGACTGACCTTTGGCCAGAAGGAAACCCCCTGCCTGAAGGGAAGGACCTAGTCCTAGCAAGATACATCACCTGCTGGCTAAGGAGCCCTTGGGCCATGAATAGTCAACAGCAGTAATCCGGTACTAACTGCCATGGGCCTTGGGTGACACTCTGAGATGTGCTGGCTTTAGGTGTGACACAGCACATTAACAGTTGTGGTGGCTATTATGAGAGACTCTTTTTGTTTGAAAAAAGTGGAGGGAAAAGTAACGAGGACATTATCTTGCAGTTGAGGTACCCCCTCAGCCACAGTGGGGTAAAGCACCAAGCATGCTTTTGGGGTTTCCAATTCAAAGTGTTGGCTCTTGGTCAGTGTTTTTGGATATACCCTGGACCAAAGGGGAGCCTACTGCCCTAAAGGCTGAGTTCCAGGCCTACCAGCATTTACCACAATTGACTGAAGAGGCCTTGGGCCTAAAGTGAACATTAGTGGTAACCTGGCAGTAGTCCTTATAAGCTTGGGGTGCAGTTGGACACACAGAGAGACACCTTTATCTGGGAAAAGGGAAGGGAAGAATGAGAAGAATTTGCCTTGTTGTTTGGGTGCCAGCTCAGCTGTACTATGATAGAGTAGCAGGTAGATTTCTAAGGTTTCTGACTCCAGGCCCTGGTTCCCTGATAGCATCTCTAGACCCAGCAGTTCCCAGGGGCACTCCCAGCCCTGAACAAAAAGACACAAGCCTGGATGGCTTTGCCACCTGCTGATTCTAGAGTCGTGGGCCTTGAGTGAACATAGACAATAGCGAGGTAGTGGTCAAAGTGGTCCTTAGATGAGACCTAGTATTGTGCTGGTTTCAGGTCTAACCCAATACAGTCCCAGCCATGGTGGCCACAAGGGTGCTAGTGTCATCCCTCCTGCAGCTACAGGAAGCTCAGCACAGAAAGACAGACTCCATTTGTTTGGTAGAAAATAAGGAAAGAGAACAAGAGTCTCTGCCTGGTAATCCAGAAAATTCTTCCAGATCTTATCCAAGGCCACCAATGTGGTACCCCTATCAGTATCCAAGAAGCACAGCGTTACTGGGCTTGGAGTTTCCCCTAATGCATATATAGCTGCAGTGACCAAAAAAGTAGATTACAACACTCGAATCCTTTTGAATAACTGGAAAGCCTTACCAAGAAGGATGAGTACAACAAATCCAGACTGCCAAGACTACAATAAATACCAAAACCTCAATGCCCAGACACTGGAAGACATCAAGACCATCGAGAAAAACATGAGCTGTTTAAAAAAGTGTAATAAGGCACAAAGGACAAAGTCTAGAGAGACAGACATATGTGACATTTCAGACAAGGAATTCAAAAAGCTGTTTTGAGAAAAGTCAGAGATTCGAGATAACACAAATTTAGAATTCTATCTGATAAATTTAACAGAGATTGAAATAACTAAAAAGAATCAAGCAGCAATTCTAGAGCTGAAAAATGCAATTGACATACGGAAGAATGCATGAGAATCTTTTAATAGCAGAATAGATGGGACAGAATAACTAATTAGTGAGGCTAAAGACTGTATTTAAAAATACACAGTCAGAAGAGACAAAAGAGAAAAATAATAAAAAAGAACAAAGCATGTCTATAAGATCTGGAAAATAGCCTCAAAAGGCAAATTTAAGAATTAATGGCCTTGGCCTTAAAGTAGAAAGAGACACAGAGATACACACATACACACACGCACACACACACACACACACACTAGGCAGCCAGAGAGAGACAGAAAGAGAGAGAGAAGTTTATTCAAAGGGATAATAATTTCACAAACCAAAAAAATATGTCAACATTCAAGCACAAGAAAATTGTAGCACACAAAGCAGACTTAACCCAAAGAAGACTACCTCGAGTCATTTAATAATTAAATTCCTAAAGGTCAAAAATAAAGAAGGGATCTTAAAAGCAGCAAGATAAAATAAACAAATAACACACAATGAAACTCTAGTATGTCTGACAGTAGACTTTTCGATGGAAACCTCACAGAACAAGAGAAAGTGGCATAACATATTTAAAGTGCTGAAGGAAAAAAAAAGCTTTTCCCTAGAATAGTATATCCAGCAAAATATGCTTCAAACATGAAGGAGAAATACTTTCCCAGACAAACAAAAGCTGAGGCTTTTCATCACCACTGGACCTGTCCTATAAAAATTCTAAGGTAATTCTTCATCCTGAAGTAAAATAAAGGGATGAAAAAAGATATATTTCATTCCAATGGAAACCAGAAAAGAGCAAAAGTATCTACACTTATATCAGACAAAATAGATTTCAAGACAAAATTTATATATAGAAAAAAAGAAAGTCATTATATAATGATAAAAGGGTCAATTCAGAAAGAGAATATAACAATTGTAAATATATATGCACCCAACACTGGAACAACCAGACATATAAAGCAAACATTATTAGAGCTAAGGAGAGAGATAGATTCCAATACAATAATAGCCGGAGACTTTAAAACTCCCCTTTCAACATTGAACAAATCTCCCTGACAGAAAATGCACAAAGAAACATTAGGCTTCATCTGCACTGTAGACCAAATGGATGTAATAGATATTTACAGAGCCATCCAGTGGCTGCAGAATACATATTCTTCTCCTCAGGACATGGATTATTCTCAAGAATAGATATGGTGGACCACAAAACATTTCTTAAAACATTCAAATAATTCAAATAATATCAGGTATTTTCTCTGACCACAATAGAAGTAAAATAGGTCACTAACGAGGATTTTTTGAAACTATATAAACACATGGAAATTAAACAGTATGCTCTCAAATAACCAGTTAATCAATGAAGATGTTAAGAAAGAAACTGGAAAAAATTTTTTTAAAACATATGATAATAACACAACATATCAAAACCTATAGGATACAGCAAAAGCAGTACTAAGAGGGAGTTTATTGCCATAAGCACGTGCCTACATTAAAAAAAGTAGAAAAACTTAACCTAACAATACATCTTAAGAAGCTAGAAAAGCAATAGGAAAGCAAACCCAAAGTTAGTAGAAAAATGCATGATAAAGATCAGAGGAAAAATAAATCAAAATAAAACAAAAGTTAATTTTTGATAAGCTAAAATAAACTAAAATGAAAGAAGAGGCAAATAAAATCAGAGATAAAAAAGGATACGTTACAACATTTTCATATCTTATTTTTAGTTATTTTAAGTGGTAAGTCTGGCCCTTGTTGCTCCCTTGTGGTTAAAAACAGAAGTTGAATTTTTAAATTTCTTAATTGTTAGTCTGTTTTATTATTATAGATAGAATTTGCGGAAACTATGGTTTTAGCAGACTTGCTAATGTCAAGAACTTATGCATGCCTGATTTGCAAAGTTAAATAAGGCGATCAAGAGCCTTAGGATAGAGATTCACTGTTAACAGCTGATTGAAACTGGTTGGTACAGATTAATAATGAGAAAAGCAATGATAATGGTAAGGTCAGAATTAAGCTGTTGCTTATTAGAATTTATTTTTGTAATTAAATAAAACAGTATGAATTTTACTGTCAATGTAGTTATAAATAGTTGTGTCAGAGAGGGTGATGTTAAGTCAGGCAGCAAACTGAACATTCATCACCCCAATTTTCCCGAACAAGAGTCTTAAAGTAATTATTTAATGAAAAGAATCAGAAATATTTTTTTTTAATTTTCCCAAATCTAAGAATTTAGAATGCTTTAATGTAGATATAATGCTTTTTCAGGCTTAAGAGTAAGAAACTCTTGTGGTTAATACTTTGTCAGGGTAAAACTGTTGGTCACTGTTGTGGATTAATTATCATAAAAGCTCCAATGTGTTCACACATTCCTGTTTCCATGTCTTTCAATAGTGCCCTCTTAAACTAACTCTGGCTTTGGCCACATGGCTTCATTGGGTCAATGGGATGTTTGCAAATGTAATATAAGTAAGGACTTAAAAAGCACTCGCACATTGGGTCTTGCTTTTCTCCTCTTCTTGGAACCATACTGTCACTCTTTATATAAACTTGGGCTAAACTACAGGATATTGATAGACCTTATCAAGGAGAAAATAGGAACCCCAGTTGACCTGGCAGCTGATTGACCATGGTTGATTCCTGGCCGAAATCTCCTCTCCAGGCCTAGATTAGCTGAGCCTAGCCCAAACTGCCTACTGATGGAATGTTGAGTTAAATTATTTCGTTGTAATTTAAACCAGTGCATTTTGGGGTTGTTTGTCATGCAGCAAAACCAACTGATACACTCTCTTAGCTGCTGTGAGTCTAGGTGAGATAGAAAAAATGGCTCTACTTCCTGTGTTTTGCAGAAATGGTACTGGAATTAGTTGGGTACTCCTGGTTGAGTTTTGGCTTTTATTCTAGCAAAAAGCTATTCAATTTGCAGGATATTCTGTGTTTTGGTGCCTTCTCTAAAAAAATGAGAAAATAGAGTTAGGCAGGGTGTTTGTAATTTATTGTAACTCAGTGTTTATTTTAGTATGTTCTTGGGAGGTGGTAGCCTATTAAGCTCACCACATGACTGTTTAACACATTCCTCTGTAGTTTCCACTGTTCTATTTGTATAAAAGCTATTTTCTACAGAATGTAAAAAAAAAAAAAAAATGCAGAGTATTTAGGAGTCCTAAATGTTTGCCCCTTCTCCTGTATATTTTATCTTAATCCATGGCAGAAACATCTATGTATACATAGAAGCTAGAAAATTCAGAGCTATTGTCCTTATAATATCCTCTTCTTTCTATCCAGTCATCAAATCTTATTGTTTTGCCTTAAAAATCCCCTTTATATCTAACCATTCCACATTGATACCAGTTACAAACCTAAATTGGATTTTGCTATTTCCCTACAGAAAACCTTTTTGAGTGCAAAATTTCATTGGTCCTTATCATAGATATTTGCATCTTGTCTCAGTAGCATCCATTCTTAATTTTTGCCTTTTGAATAGTACCCTGAATTTTTCAGTGAAGAGATTTGGGAGGCAACAACCTTTTGCTTGGCTCTGAGAATGAGATTTGATTGGCTTAAGCAAAAGCAAATGAGCCTGTCCACAAATCCCTCCCACACTGATCGGTTTAAGAATGGGCATGCTTGCCAATTCAATACATGGCCAAAAAACCTCAATTCTTTGACTTTAGTTGAGTTGTTAGAGAATAAAATTTTCTTTTATTCTCCACTAAGCATAATAAATAAGCATGTAACCTTGAAGCAAGGCCATGGAAAGAAACCAACCTGTAAAAATATAGTTCAGAAAAGATAAAGGGAAACTGAACATTGTCACATTGTTTGAACTCCACATTCAGTCTTATCTGAAATTATAATTACTCTGGACTATTCCCTCAGGTGAATCAGTTAGATTCTCACTCCCTTCCTCCCTTTTTCCAACCCTCTTTTCTTCTTTTCCCTCCTTTCTTCCTCTTCTTTTTTCCAATTAAGTGTTTTGGAACAAAGCATTCCAAATAATTTAGTTTTTTCATGGTTTAGCTGAGAATTTTTTTTTAATTTTAGTAACATCTGCTTATGCATTTCCTCTAATCAGTCTACAGCAAACAAATAATACCATAAATGATAATTGAATTATGTTTGTACAGCTGGAATAAATACTATGAAGGAAAAGTGGAAGATTCCAGTAAAATCTATAGTAGGGAAACTAAGTCCTCTTTGGGTGTCAGGGAAAGCTTCAAGGAAGAGTCACTTCAGTTCAGACCTGAAGGCCTATGGACACCCTCACTCTTGTTAGTTTTGCTGAAGTCACAGCTTTCCTTGTATCTCTCAAGCCTAAAAGTCAAGAGAAGTAGCTTTATTAGTGTGAATACGGAGTATCCAAGTAGGTACAGTTCACACAGGGAATATTCTTACAAAGGGACATGATAGTCATATGGAGATCCTATTCTGAGTGACACTTTTTTTCTCTCTGCTTATGCTTTTGAAACACCTTTAAGAAAAATATCTTCTTTTTCACATTTCTTTTTAGATGTCAGCTGCTATTTGGAGTTGCTGGAGCAAACATAACCAATTTTCAGTTGCAAGTTAAAGATGCTGTGTTCCTTTTCTTCTCTGGTAGCTTCTTTTTACCATCACAATTTCTCCCTGTTGGGGATAATTCTTCACCACCTGCATATGCAACTGATGTTTTCCAGGTCTCAACAGAATACCTTCATTAAGCACACTGATGGAAAGTTTGGTTCTATTATGAAGGAAACATCTGTCAGCTACTTCCAGAAAGTGAGGGTTGCCCTTCCCTCAACTGTGGCAGGGAGCTGAGGATACAACATCACAGACTAACTATTCTAACGAATAAACTTGGGTTTAAAATAGAAATTTCAGCAAACTACATCACTTTTAGCAAGTAGCAGTCAGTATCATCTAGCACTGAATACAAATATGACTTCCCTTAGTGAGAACCTGTGAATGTATCAGATTTAGAGGGTATCTGTGTAAATGATATTCTAAATTTAAATGTTCTGGGAGCATAGATTGAACTAACTGTCCGGAGGGATTTGTCTCAGAGAAAGCCAAATCTTTGTGGAAGACTTCCACTCTGTCAAATGTGGCCAAGAGATTTCATATTCTAATCCATTTGGGTGGTGGCTTTTTATTTCAAAATCATTTTGGCTTTCAAAGCATGTTTGTAATTTTTGTAACTTCTTTTTAGCCATCCAATAAAATAACTCCAAGAGACAGGAAGATGACTTGACTACTCTGATTCCTATCCATAGTGGAGAAATCAGTGCTGAACTTTCTGAATTTTATAAGAAGTTTCTTTCATTGCTCTTTTGATTCTCAGGAAAACTGGACCTTGTTTGCCTTTAGATGCATTCTTGCTAGATATGCAGCATCTGCTTAGTGACATTTACGTTTTCTTATAACCAGTTATTTTACCCAGACCTTTTTGTTCCTGAAGCATTAATATTTCCTTAAATGAATTTTGCCAACAAGTGTTTTTCCCCCCAGATGTGTTTATGAGTGATGTTTTATTTGAGGTGAACATTTTATGCTTGATTAGATTGCAACAAGCATTCCACCTGGAAAGGCGGTGCTTGGAAATTTTATGTTTCTTGGAAATTAGCTTTAAATAAAAATTATGTAACAAAAAAAAAAAAAAGATAACCTTTAGGAGTTGTTTATTTGTATGGTGACATGCATGCAAGAATTGTTCGTGGGTATGAACTCTTTCTTAGAGCCACTCAGCAATAAGAAAGATTGAATTTCCATGGGCCATTTGCATATAAGAACAGATTTATTAATCTGATAGAATGTGATAGTGCAAAATTAATTTTGTGCTTAATGATAATTCATTAGAGAAATAGGAAATACATTTTGCTCTTATTTCACTTCTATTTTGGATATTATTAGTTTAGATAAATAAGGAATGCTTTCTCTTCACTTGCTCTTTGAGTAGACATTGTGAAGCGATTTTGCTCTCATGATTGTTTAAAGTAGATTAAGGTTTTAGAAATATGAGATGGTTCAAAGGGTTTTCAAATTCTTTGAAGGGAGTTTTGTTATCCAGGTATCTCTGGAAATTCTTTCTCAGGTACATGAGAAAAAATTTTCTCTCTCGTGTTAAATTTAAAACATGTTTTAAATCTTCTAGTGGTCCAACGTGGGCCAAACCATTCCATAATATCCAGTTTGACAGAAATGTTAGGGAGCTAGTTAATTTTGGAAATAATAGTGAAACAACATGCAAAACAAAATTTGGAAGAAACTACCTGTGACTCTATAAAGTTCAAATTTTAATGTAAAATTCTCATTACCTTGGGGAAAAAGTTATTTCTGATTAATGGTGGAACAGGACTTTAATGGTTAGACTCACTGAAGAGGGAAAATTTGAGGCCAGTGTTTCTTGAAGGATTTTTTGAATGAAGTCATTAAGTGGCTGCTTATTTCTTGATAGAGTCAGGCCAATTAATTTATACTCATTGTGATAGAATTTTAAAACACCTTGCATGTACAAATACGTGAATAGATGAGTTAAAGAATGAATAACAAAAGTGTAAATCTAATTAGTGAAAAGTGAATTACGGAAGATTTTGGTATAATTGTTTTGTTATAGAAGCATGAAAAATAGAATTTTCTACCAGCCAAAGGCTTTTTAAATCTGCTTTAAAAAATAACTTAGAAAAATTTATATTTAGTATATATTTCATACTTAAAGATTTGTTTTTAAGGCAGTACTATTGAAATACTTGAAAAGCGTTTTTTCTCTTTAGAAGGTCAAAGAGTTGCATAAGATTTACTTAGCTTGTATACATATTTATACCTATAAATAGTACAAAGCTTTGCCTTTTTGGAATAGTTACAAATCACATAGATGAATTTTAATGTTTTGAAAACTGTTACCACATGTGAAAGAATAGTAAACATGGTAGGGTGGAAGTGATTATTTTTAAGGAAGTCAGAAGATACATGGAAACGCAGATGTCCCCAAGGGCCTTTGATTCAGCCACACTTGAGTGACGTCCGGAGTCCCCGCCTTGTGTGTATAAGCATAATAAACACTTATTGTTATTTCCATTCTAATACAACTGCATTTACTTTTTTCTGTTAATGTCATCTGTCTTTGGAAAACTACTCCTTACATCCTTCCATGTGGTTCCATAATGGATCCTAAGCCCTTTCCATCCCCTTCAAACTAGCAGGTGGGCCATTTTCAGCACTTCGCCAGCCCATTGTTGGGTCCAAGCGTGGGTATGCATCAGAATCCATCCCCAGAATATTTCAGTCTTGAGTGTTGGTTATGTTGAGGCTATGTCCTTTCCACTTTAGTGGTAAAGACGGGGAATCTGACCTGTTCATAGCCTTATTCCCTGCTCATGGACACTGTTACTGTGCAAGAGGAAAGGATGCAAGGTTGTAACATAAGAGAATTTCTGGTTTTATTTTCTGCTGTCTTTCCTGACTTGTGGTGGTGTTTTGTTCTTCCTTTAATTTTGTGACTACCCCTTGTTTTCTTCAGATAAATGAATTCTTCTTTCCCAGTGACATAGTAATTAAGTATTAAACTGGCTCAATTCCTATCTGCATCCATGATTTACTAGTTCTGTTGGTGTGGACAAGTCTCTTGAGTTCTCTGAGCGACATTTTCTCATCTGTCAAAAATGAGACAAAGAGAATAACTACCTCATGTGTGAGAAATACTTAGCTAAATGCTTGGAACACAGTAAGTTTTCAGTGAATGTTAGTTGTTGCTCTGTTATAGTTTAAGGTATCTTCCATTGAAATTTTGTCACTTCCACTTACAGGAGTCGTGACGCACAGAATAGTAGAAAATATTTGCAAACTACCCATCTGACACAGGATCAACAACTGGAATATGGAAAGAACTCAAACAACTTTATAGGAAAAAAATCTAATGATCCAATCAAAAATGGGCAAAAGATATGAATAGACATTTCTCACAAGAAGACACAGAAATGTAAAACAGGCATATGGAAAGGTGCTCAACATCATTGATCGTAAGAGCAATGCAAAATAAAACTACAATGAGATACCATTTCACCCCAGTTAAAATGGTTTTTATCCAAAAGACAGGAAATAACATGCTGGCAAGGATGTGGAGAAAAGAGAACTCTTGTACACTGCTGATGGGAATATAAATTAGTACAACCACTCTGGAGAACAGTTGGGAGATTCATCAAAAAACTAAAAGTGGAGCTACCATTTGATCCAGCAACTCTATCCCTAGCTATATCCATAAAAGAAATATAATAAAAATACATAGAGATATCTGCACTCCCATGTTTACTACAGCACTGTTCACAATAGCAAAGATTTGGAAACAACCTAAATGTCTATCAGTAGATGAATGGAGTAAGAAAATGTGGTACATACGTACAATGGAGTACTATTCAGTCTTAAAAAAGAATGAGATCCTGTCATTTGCAACAACATGGATGGAGATGGAGGTCATTATAAGTGAAGTAAGTCAGGCAAAGAAAGGCAAACTTCTCATGTTCTCATTTGCGGAAGCTAAATATTAAAACATCTAATTTTACGAAGATAGAAAATAGAAGGATGATTACCAGAGGCTGAGAAAGGTATTTGGAGTGGTAGGCAGAGAAGTGGGAATGGTTAATGGGTACAAAACATTAGTTAGATCAAATGAATAAAATCTCATATTTGATAGCACAACAAGGTGACTGTAGTCAGTAATACTTTGTGCATTTTAAAGCAACTCAAAGTATATAATTATATTGTTTGTAACACAAAGGATAAATAATCGAGGTGGTGGATACCCTTTTTACCCTGTTGTGATTATGACATATTATATGACTTCATCAAAATATTCCACATATCCCATAAATATACAAACCTACCTTGCATCCTCAGAATTAAAAATTAAAAGTTTCTGTTAGTCATACACTTTAATCAAATATTTGCTATCCCTGTTGCCTTCCATATAAATGCTAGATTCATAGAGTCTCATTTAATGAAGTATTCTTGTACTGCATTTAATGTGGTAGAAATCAACTTCCAATATTTCCAAAATGGAAATTTCACCCCAGAGTAATAAATGACTATTCTATAACTTCAAATGTAATCCTGGCAATTATAAAGAAGGTATAATAGTCTAATCTGTGATCTAACTGGGACATTGGAAATTCAGGAAACATAAAACAGTATACATAATTTATCTAGTAGGCAGAATGGGTGCTGAGCACCTAGGGCTTTCCTTTTATAAAGTCTCTAGATGATATACTGCAGTGAAATTTTATCACACTCGATGGATGTCTTTACTGCGGATGAACTGTAAAGTTGTCAATGCAGACATTGTATTTATGTGAGTTTTCCCTTTAGGTCCACAGACACATGACATGCATTTCACCAAAAGAGGAGGAAAGAGAAATGATGGGAACGTAAAACATTGAGCAGAGCTACAAAGAGAATAAGACTTCTCTTTGACACATATTGAATGACATTTCCAAAGTATTGGGAATACTTTTGGTATATTTAACTGGTAAAATATTTTTTAAAACCCAGTAACTCTTTGCTTTTTTTCTTTATCAGTGACAATACATGTCTGGGCTGACATTACTCTGCACAACTATAGCTTTAATTACATATCTAATATGTCTCCATGAGTCTGCTTACACCATCCTGTTTTCATGCTGGCTTCTACAATCTTTAAAAAATATTAAAAGATGACATTTTAAGTCCTATTTTGGTTTCTGGAGTTAGGAATTTTATACACTGAAATTTATCAAGGCAAAACACTTTTTTACTTTACATTGATATCACCCTCTCACATCTTTCTCTAACTGTAAATTTGCAACACAGATTAAAGATGGGTCAAAGGATCAGGTTTGACAAGGAGGATTTATGCTGAAGTTTAGTTAAGCTTTAGAACAGATATGGTAACTTTTTATGAAAGACTAACATAAATTGACATATAGAGAGCCAGAAAAAAAATTAACGGTATAGAAAAAACAGGGCTACAATAATGTGATATGTTAATAACACACTATTGGCTTTGCTTGAGGAGATGAGAAGGTGTAAAAGGATATGTGTGTGTGTATTTGACAAGTGTAAATGTGTCTGTGAAATAATGTGTGTTAAGAAAGGAAGCAGAACAACATATTTTCAAGTAGTTTTATTTTTTTCCTTTAAGAACATTTTAGATTCACAGAATCTCATTTAATGCGATATTCTTATACTGCTCTTAATCTTGTAGAAATAAATTTCCAACATTTCACAAATAAGAATGTCACGCAAGGGCAGTGAATGCTGCTGCTTCTGTTTCTACTAACTTGAATAATCTATTAATAGACTTTTGTCATGTCATCTACTGACTAGTTGATTTACTAACTTACATATGAAGAGGCAATTATTTGCCTGTAGAAATCATGAGTATCTGAAATTGTAAAAGTCTATTATGTTTAAAACAAATATAAAGATTCTGGTGTAATTCCAAATTGATATTGTTACTTTCCCTTTCTTTAGGAAATAGAAAGTGAAGTATTCTATGGAATACTCTCTCATTAGTGTAACACATATTATTTTATGAATTCTAGTGAGGGATTTGAAGATTTGAAGTTTTACCACAAATTAGCTTTGTGGCCTTGCACAAACTACTTACTTTGTTATTCTCTGTGATTTTCAGTTCCCCTTATCAATCAAATGTAATAATAATATCACTCACTTCATGGGGTTTTAAAATAAAGACCAAATAATATATTACATGTGATTTGCCCACTTTTTTTTTTTTTTTTTTTTTTTTTTTTGACACAGAGTAAGTGCTCAATATAAGAAACTGGATGTTCTGGAAAAGCTTGGATTATGTCATTTTGGAAACAGAATTTCTCTTGTCTTGCCTTAACATGACCTTTTTCTGAAGTGATTCTCCCCATGGAAACCCCCAGCCCTGGTCTAAGAAGTCAGAATTTGCAGCACATGTTTAGAATGTTTAGGGAAATAAATCTCTCCTGCCTCCTGCTTCTTTTTTCTTGTGCTGTTCCCTGAGGAGGGCTACTTAATGGTCTTTTTTCCTTTTGTTCGAACTTCCATTTGGCTACTAGTGCCCAGAGTCAACTGGAGCCTGCTTCCTTTTCTGAGCACCCAATAACCGGTGTGATTCCAGATGTACTTAACATGGTAAAGACTTTAAAAGGTCCTGGTGGCTTACAACTTGTCAAGTGTGCATTTTTAACAGATGGTTCCTATATTTCCATTTTGTCAACTCCGTATCGGCCTTCCTCATCAGGACTCTGCTCCTTTTCTTTGTTTTTATCCCTTGGGCTCTATATGGAAGCTATCTCTTTGGGTTTCTGCTTGTACATACTTGCAAAAGGTTTGGTTAATTACTATATTACAGCTCTCAGTTGCAGAGTCCTGCTTAGAATTTGGAGCTCTGTTAATAATAGAAAGAAGGTTAAAATTAGTTGGTTCTCAGGTTATTTTAGAGGCCTTTGAAGGCCTGGGCACTACATTGAGTTCTGAATTCTAAGAGCTATAGGCCATTTTGTGCAAAAAGAATGAAAGTGTAGAAGGCGGGGTGACTACTTCTTTTTTTGATATAATGTGATTTGTGGAGAACATATTAATTAGCTGGGCAAATATTTTCTTAACATCATCCCACATCCCACTATGTTTTTCTCCTCTTCTACTGCCTTTCTGTCCTGAAACCTTATGTCTTCTTTCACTTAAATAATACTTCTTCATTCTATAGCACTCCAGGAATTTTTTTCCTCTCTTCTATTAGAATTTTCATTGCCTCAGTTATTTTTTGTATTAGTGTTGATGAAAGAGTGATACCAGAAAACGAATCCGTAGTACTATCATTAATAACACTTCATATGTGCCAGGCATTTTTCTAAGCAGTTGCCGTAGAGTAAATCACTTTAAAATTTCCCAGATATCCTATGAGGTAAATTCTGTTTTTATTGTCATTTTGCAGGTGAGTAAATTAATATAGAGTGATTTAAAATTACTTGTTTGCTGCATAGCTTACATAGTACAGCTGAGATTGAGCTTGTTTTACTCCAGAGTCGATGTATTTAACCGTCATGTTATCCTGCTCCATTTCAGAGTAGGGCTGATTTTCTTGAAGAAATCATCATTTTATACATTTCATGCATATTGGAGAAAGCATTTTGGGGAGTGTGGGCTAACATGTTAGGTTCGGCCTGGATCTAGACCTCAGGGTCAACTGCCTTTTGGTATTCCTGTTTTTATATCTTCCCTTTTCACTTCTGAACTCAAAGAACTCTACTTTCCAAAGCTTCAGTGATGAACTGGTAGGAACTCTGAGGTGAGGTAACCAAATCCTTTTTAAAGTATTTTGCGTAAGATGAATGTTTATAAATTGGAAATCCTCCTGTTTGACTTTGAACCCAACTTTGATGTCCTAAATTGCAAATAGAGTAATTATTATATTCCTAAATCTACTTATACTTTTAGAGCCTTCGTTACAGTTGTAGAGGATGTATTTAATAATAGAACAGCCTAATTTACTTGGATAAAAATGAAACTCTATAGACAGAGGCTTTTGCAGCCAAACCCTATTACTGCAACAAAATGGGAAGGAGTAATGAGAAACTGCTGCAAAGATAAATCCTCCAATCTTTCCTCTTTAAATTTCTAATGCTTATATTAAGTGTTAACTATGTTTAGTTTATGATTTTTAATTTCCTTTGAATGGTTAAAGGAGAAATCACTTATAAGAGAGACAAAACTTAATAGAAAACCTTCTATGCATCTGTGAATTTTTCCGATCTTCTTTGAAAGAAACATTACTCTTTAGGTAGCTCCATGAATCCCGATTTCAGAGAATTAATATCGAACTGTAGAAATCCAGACAATGTGTCAATCATTATTTCAGTCTTCACAATATGAAGGTGTACTAATTAGAGATCAAAGCCAGTGACTTGAGAGAATGCATCACTAAAATCATAATAAAACTCAGACCCCCAGTTCCACGTGTGATAGTCAACTGTTACCCACCAGTAAAGGAGTAATGAATTTTCATAGGTAAAATTTCTCAGATAGTCCCATGTAATCCTCTATTGAATGTTTACCATGCTCTATAATACTGCTTGAGTCTAATTAGTTACAAGATGTATGCTATTGAACAATAACAATTTCCCCTGAGTGTTCATTGAACTCAAATGCGTATGTATACATATACGGCCATATTTCAGTATTCTTAGTATTCATGAGGGATTGGTTTCACGACCCCCCTCCCCCACCTCGGATACCAAAATCTAAGGATACTAAAGACTTTTATGTAACATGGTATAGTACTTAAAAATAGCCTATACACCACACATCCTTCTGTATACTTTAAATCATCTCTAGATTACTGATAATTCCTGAAACAAAGTAAGTCCTATGTAAAGAATTGTTATGCTATATTTTTTAGGGGCTAATGACAAAAAATTATGACTTTTCAGCAGAGATGCAACCATCCATCTTAAAAAATATTTTTGATCTGAGATTGGTTGAATCCATGAATGCAGAACCTACAGATAGCTATGGAGGGTCAACTCTATGTATATCAAATTAAAACCATGGATAGGAAAAGTAGAAATTAAACTCAACTCCAAACTCAGACATATTTCTGGCTCTTAAGTGATAAAAAATATATTCAAGGCATAGTATATTCTTAGGTTGGATAGATAATAAAATCATGCAACTTGTTGATTTATTTTACATTGCACATATACATATTGCAAAATAATACTGATTATGGAATTTGAGATGTTGGTGATTAAAAAAACTGGCACAAAATATTACTACAAATTGAGGATTTGAAATCAACGAGGTTTGTGATAAAAACTGGTTTCTTGGTTTAAAAAAAGCAAGGTATGTTAAATTCTAGCATTGCTAAAATACATAAACAGAACTCTATTTATTATATGCCACTAATTAGACATATATAAAACTGTTATATTAGTCATTATGACTAGTCACACATAAACTCATTGGCTATATACATGATTGCTCTTATTTAAATGAGATTGTAAAACCAGTTTTTTAAAAACAAACAAGAAAACAAGCAAACTTCATAATTATAGGTCACAATAAATGCTAAGAAGAAAACAGAAGCATGATGTGATTGGAAATGACAAATGGAGTATGGATATTTAGGGTGGGAGATTTTAGTTAGGAAAGTGACATTTAAATTACAACCTGCCTTAAAGGAATGCGTAGTTTATTGTAGGACGCAGAAAACAATAATATATAATTCAATTTGACATGTATTGCTACAAATCTATGAGTGTAGTGATGAGGGAACAAAGACGTAGGAGCGACTAACTTTGCTCTGGAAAATCTCCAGAGACCTCATAAATATTTGGACTGGGACATGAAGAATAAATAGGAGTTTATTAACATTTGAATTCTGTATTCTTTATTCTTAGTTAACCAAAGGGTTCATGGAACAGACACATAATAGAGTTCTTACTTGATGGTGTATTGTATCACTTAGAGATAGTGAACACCATGCAAATGAGTTGCTTTTTTGTAAATTCCCTCACTGAAGAGAGCCTGTATCCAATAACTGGTCAATTAGAGAGGATGGGCCAGAAGAAGTGGTACAAAAGGTCCAGTTCCCTTGCCTCCATATGAAGGTTTCTCCAGTTTTGGAGCAAGCTGTAGAAGGTATTATCAGTTAAAGCCTTTGTTGTGACTTCATCGCAATTCAACTTCTTCCTCTGTCCAATCCTGTTTACTTCATTCCCAAACAGGTGTTGATCTTCAATAAATTCCTGCATGTAAATGATCCATCTTAGTGTTTGTTTCCAGGGAACCTGACTTTACAACCAATTCTCAATAAATACTTATTGATTTATTGCCTGAGATTTATTCGGGAATAAAGAGAGCAATACACTATACATTGATAATTATTATGGATGGCTGCAAATATCAAAGGTAGCATTATTATGATTAGGATTCATATGCCTCAGTAGCGTTCATTCGTGTGATGTGGTCTGTTGTGTATTTTGTAACTGTTTTGAGGAAAGTTAGCTCCTCCCTTACATGTAATTATACACATAGGTCTTGATGTTTAAGAATAATAAATCTAATTATTCCCATCCTGTCTAGCCTCCATCCCACATTCTTGAAACCAGTTGCAGAGCAGCAAATTACACTCTTCTCTGATGGAAAATTTGCTTTCATGCATTATGAAGCATTTCCATGAGGTGTGGTGGAATTTACACTAGAGGAACCATTGTGGTTCTCGGTGAACTGCAAACTACCAAAACCCAAAAGTGGATGATCATGTAAGTGTAGCCAGATACAGTAAAATATTAACTTTAGTATTTGGTCACCTTTCTTCTAAGTCTGTATTTTTCTAGGAACAGTCTTCCTTGTCATGATAGCGGGATGTCAGATATTTTGAATACATGAAAGAGGAATTTCAGTTTGTTTAAATCACTGATATCCCACAGCAGTTTCTTATTCTACTGCATTTCTGACTGGAAGTGTTAGCACTGATACTTTTGATTACATAATTAGAGATGCCTCCCCAAAGCATTGTTACTTGACTTTCCTTCCAGCTTTTTGCAGATTATGAGAGATGTCTGGCTTCCCCTAGGTGTGTCTATCAAACTCTGTTGATTGTTATTCAGTGTGAGGCTGAGATGACTGATAAAATAAATGAGTAGAATAAACAGCAGAATTAGTTTTTAATTTCCTTTTTCTCTTGATTGCTCACAGTGTGTGTTTGCAAAGGCATGAAATTATGGCTCCTCTTTTGTATCAGAAATGCCAGGAGCTTGCTTAGTTTGCAGTGCTAAAAATGATTTTTCAAGACCCATCACAATGAAGGCAAAATGAAAGTAGCATTTTAAGGGGCAAAACGAAAACAAAATGACTTGTGTTTTGCTTTTTTTAAGCTCTATTCTATACAATCGAACTTTTATTTCCTAATGAACATTTGTAATGATAGATGGGATGTAAGTTTTTCAAAGGTTTAAAAGGTTTCTTCTGTGCTTTTCTCATCTTGTTCCTCCTTCTTCTCTTCCTCCCCTTTCTTTTGAGGTGGTATTTTCAAACCTGCCATTAATCTGGATTAGTGATCAAGGAGATTGTCAAAATGCAATTTGCAGGAAAGATATTAATTTTCCTTTCTCTTGGTTCATATTCAGATTAACTTATCCCTAATATGTTAATGTTAACATTGAGACTAGTGTGGCCTCTTTGCTAGATTTTCTGATTCCTTGGTTTGGGTTTTTTGTTTTGTTTTGTTTAGTTTTGTTTAGTTTTGTTTTTAGAAGGTCTTGCTTTGCCTTGCAGGCTGAAGTGTAGTGGCATCATCATAGCTCACTGCAGCCTCAAGCTTCTGGGTTCAAGCAATCTTTCCACCTAGGCCTCCAAAACTGCTGGGATTACAGTTATGATCCACCACACTTAGTCTGGTTTGGTCTTTTTTTTTTTTTTTTTTTTTTTTTTTTTTTTTTTTTTTTTTTTTTTTTTTTTTTTTTTTCTTTTTCTGTTGTACTAAGGGGCTATCCAAGGCATAAAATTCGTTGAGAAATTGCCAAACTGCTTTCAACAGAATTACCATTTGACACAGCAATCTCATTATTGGACATATACCCAAAGGAATATAAACCCTTCTACCATAAAGACACATGCATGTGTATGTTCATTGCAGTGCTAGTCACAATAGAAAAGACATAGAATTAACATGACTGTCCATCAATCATAGATTGGATAAAGAAATGTGATACGTATACACCACAGAATATTATACAGCCATGAAAAAGTACAAGAACATGTCTTTTGCGTCAACGTGCATGAAGAGGGAGGCAATTATGCTAAGTGAACTTATACAGGAAAAGAAAACCAAATACCACATATTCTCACTTGTAAGTAGGAGTTAAACATTGAACACACAGGGACCCAAAGATGGGAACAATAGACATTGGGGATTACTTGAAGATGGATGGGGTAGAAGGATAAGGATCATGAAGCCACCTATCTGGTACTATAGCTTATTACCTGGGTGATGACATAATCTGTACAACAAATCCATGTGACATACAGTTTACCTATATAGCAAACCTGCACATGTACCCCTGAACCTAAAGTAAAAGTAAAAAAAATAATAATAATAAAGCATAAAGGTTGGATCTAGTAGCTGTGTACCCTTGGGCAAGCCACTTACTTCCTGGATTTTACTTATTAGGAATGAACGAGGTCTGAGGCATTTTGGTGGGCATTAAGAATAAGAGGGTGAACAAAATAGCATGAAACCTTGCTGGTGGAAATTTTAGCCTAGGGGTAATAGACAATGGGGGTAGACTAGTTAAGGTGATGCTGGCGGGATAGTCAGGAGCTTGATTCTATAATAGCTTCCAAGTATATTAAGAAACTTTGTCTTTATGATAACAGGGATGGGAAACCTTTGTAGGATTTTAAGTATAAGAGCTACATGATCCGATTTGTATTTTATATAAACATGGTTCAGGTTAGATTTGAACTCTGAGGAAGCACATGACCAGCGACGTGTAAAAATGAGAGATGATGATAGTGTAAACTGGAGGCTGGCAGAGGCAGTGGTGGTGTTATTGAAGATGGCGAGAAATAGATGGGTTTAAAAGATTTGAGGTAACATGAATGAGACTTGTTGATGGAGAAGGGGAAATAAAAGAAAAACTAGATTCCCGACTTGGGCAATGGGATGGATAGGTAATCCTGACTTCTGAGATGGAAAATAATGAGAACCAGGTTTGAAGGGGAAGATGAATTCAGTGCTCAGCATGTTGAATTTGAGATGCCACTGAGATGTCAAGGAGGTAAGCTGGAATACAAGTTTAGGGTGCAAAAGAGATAGCTAGAAATATAAATTCAAAATTTAATAATACATGGATAGTAAGTGATGTTCTCAGCATAGGTGAGACCATCTTGGAAAAGAGTATTGTGTAGTATTCAAAAGGAAGGGAGGCTGGCTCTGGTGGCTCATGCCTGTAATCCCAGCACTTAGGGCGGCCAAGGTGGATAGATCTCCTGAGGTTAGGAGTTCGATAACAGCCTGGCCAATGTGTTGAAACACCGTCTCTTCTAAAATTACAATAATTAGCTGGGCATGGTGGAGTGTGCCTGTAATCCCAGCTACTTGGGAGACTGAGGCAGGAGAATCAGGAACTCAGGAGGTGGAGGTTGCAGTGAGCAGAGATTTTGCCACTGCACTCCAGCCTCGGCGACAAGAGTGAAACTCAGTCTCAAAAAAAAGAAAAGAAGAAGGAGGGAATGTAGAAAGGAATCTAAGACCAAAGCCTGAGGATCACCAACATTCATAAATTCAACTTCCGAGAGTTTCTGGTTAAGCTACAGTTGGAGGATGTAGGGAGGTAACTCAAGTTTTCATCTATTTTTTAATATGAGAGAAATTAGAGTACATTTAAGTGCTTATAGAATGAATGGAAAAGACAGGGATATTTTGAAATATGGAAGACAGGAAGATTTTGAAATATGCTTCAAAGAAACATAAGAAAAGTGATTGAACTTAGGAAATGTGGTAACTGTCCTCGTGTACTGTGAAGAAGTAGATGGGGGACAAATGGTACAGACACTGTAAGTGTCTAAATTCAGCAGGTGAAAGTGTAGGAACCTGAGGAGTTTTCCATTCAATCATGTCTCTTGTTCTTCCTTCTTCCCTCCTTCCCCATTCCCTCTGCGTGTGTGTGTGTGTGTGTGTGTGTGTGTGTGTGTGTGTGAATTAAAGGTAAAGCTATCAATTGAAGTAAAGGAAAATCTGAAATGTTCAGGGTTTTGAAGAGAATTGAGGAGTTCTGAAATAGTTCTTGCAGAAAGTGGGTAAAGAATTAGCTAAAGAAACAGTAGAACTGTTTAGGGGTTTAGAAAGCCTACTAAGGTTATTGATGATAAATTAGTATGCAACTAATCTATTATGTTAAGTAATTTTCTCAAAGCAGTGTTTGACTTTCTAGGTACAAGAACAGGGAAAACAAGTTTAAGGAGGGATGCGATGATGTCAGATGAGTTTTATTTGAAAAAAAAATAGAAGGGGTGGGGGAAAGTAAGGTTTGGCAAGAGAATTTTCAACGGAAGACTTCTAAGCTTGGGGTAAAGGTAAACGAATGCAGGAGGAGGGGATAAAATTGCAGTTTGAGGCTAATTAAAGGAAGGTACTGATATAATCCACTTAACTTTAAACAGGCAAGGTGGGAAGTTAGAAGACCATGGTTAGAAAGCAAGAAACTTGAATAAGCGGTTTGGGAGACAGAGAGATTTGGACAAGAGAAAAGCACAATCATGACTGTAGGAGTGGGTGGCTGGGAAAAGTGCAGAAGGCTTTGGGCATGATGAGGCCAATAAACTGAGAAGTGTAGGTGGAAAATAAAGTCACCCAAGATAATTGCAGAAATTGTTTAGTGTAGACCAATACTTTTGGAGGTGACATGAATAAAGGGAGATGGTATGGAGGCAATTAATTTGCATTAATAATAGATCAATAATCATAGTTGAAATAATTATTAATATCTACTGATCACTTTCGCACTGCCAAGAATTGTTTTATATACATTATCTCAATCAACCTTTGCAATAAAGGCTAGGTCATTGTTCTCCCCACTTTAGAGCTGAGGAAACTAAAATTACATGGAATGTTATATACAAATAAGGGGCTCTGTGACTAGAGAATTTATAATTCTCTAGTTAGTTTACAATACTGATTCAACAAGCTATTGCAAGGATTAATTGTGATATGTAAATGTGAAAAATGTAAGTGAATTTGATTGTTAAACTCTTTAATGAATACAAATGTAAAAATGTCAGGCATTGTTAGTATCATGATTGTTTATTTGCTTCTCCAAGCTAATTTCTTCTCTACTGAATGTTCAACTAATTAAACCCATGCTTGGATGAATAAAATCACAACCCGTTAGTCTACAGTGAGAATGTGGGCTTTGGTCAAAAGAAGTAGGATATCTGGGTCCAAAAAGAGAGTCAGCAAGTATGTCTTTTCATTCATTTCAGAGGAGTGTTCACAGCCCTAATTCACACGTTGGTCCTTCTCTTGTGGTGGTGATACAGAGTTGATGAAGATTAACAAAGCCTGAGTTTCAGGAAACATTTTATCCCTCCAAATCACACTAGTCTGAAAAGCAAAAGGAACTCCCATGAATGACTGAAAAACAATTAAATGCACACTATGCTCATAAGCTGTAGATGAAATTTTGTTGTAGATGGCAGATGAGGATGATTCAAAGTCAGGAAAGCGTTCCTGTAGTAGATGGACCATATGCTTGACTTTGAGTGGTGAGAAGGATTTAGATAAACCCTGAGAAGCACATAGGGCTTTTAAGGCAATCAGTGAAGTGGTGCTGTATCCTCCATCACGGGGCACCTTTAGTACATTCTTACTGATTTATCCAGAGGGTTGATGCAATTGGAATTTTTGATATCTAGACTTTCTAAAATTATAGGTTATATAATTTTCTTCAGACTCTCACGTATGGGAGAAGATAGGGCTTCAGATATTTTTTCTGAGTCTCTAGGATATTGCACAAGGCATTTCTCAGAGAAATATATATACACATTCCCAGTGAGTAATCTTCCTTATTTAAACCAGTGAATTTGCCAACTGATTGACTCTGCAGAAGGAAAGATGTATTTACTGTGACATTGTATTGTATTTATTGGTAAGTCTCTTTGATGCACATACTGCAAAGACACTGGTGGTGAAGCATCTTTGTAGCTTTACGGTAACAGTTACGTAAGTCTGTCCATTATGTAGCTGATGTTTCAAGGATTTATACCTTCCAGTTGGGAACTATCCTTGGCAAATCATGCAGATGACTGAGGGTCTCAGTTTAGAATGCTTGAAGAAAGCCACCTGATCCTCTTTTTTCTCTGTCCCTTTACACGCACAAACAAACATGCATGTATGCACACAAACACACAAACACTTAAACACCTTCCCCTAAACAAATGAAACAAAAAAGATGTGAATCCACTCTTAATACCAGAGGTAATACATGCATATACTATAGCTTCAAAAATAATCAAAATGAAATGAAATTTGCTAGGCCCTTACTTCTGAACAGGTTTAATGATGATGGACACATACATGAATATAAAATTTGAAGGATTTAAATTTAAGCATTCAGAGCCTCCATTCTCTGAGCTATTATTTCACTGGGATTTGAAGCATGAAACCTAAAGAAAGTATTTCTTTCCCCTTGGAAGCAGGCACATAGCTCCCCTTAACTCCAGCAGGAGGAATTATACAGGAGAACGAGGGCAGACAATAGACAAATAAGTATGCATGTGCAGTTGCTAGATTAACCCAATAGCCTATGATAGATCTTTGAGAGCCTTTATAGTCTATGAGATCAATAATCCATTATAGCTCATACTGGTGACTAAATGACTTTGGGGATTGGTAATGGCATCTAAAATCTTTTACCTTTAAGCCATGGCTTATAATAAATCCTAAGTTCCTCCCAGACATCACCACCTGGTTGCAATAAGGTAGTCTCAGATTCAGCAGCTTAAGGAGGGCAGAGTAAATGGTAAGCACTCAATACATATTTATTAGATGAAACAATGAACAAAGAGGAAAATAATACTATCTCCACTGTCATATCTCATCTGATTGTTGCCTCTTCCTTGGCTGGGCCTATTCAAATTCTACCTGATATCGTGTGATATGGTTTGGATATTTGTCTCACCCAAATCCCATTTTGAAATGGCGTTCTGAGTATTGGAGGCAGGGCCTGGTGGGAGGTGTTTGGGTGATTGGGGTGAATACCTCATGGCTTGGTGCTGTCCACATGATAGTGAGTGAGTTCTTGCCAGATCTGGTCCCACCACCACTCCTGCTCTTGCCATGTAACATGCCTGCTCCTTCTTCAGCTTCTATCATGAGTAAAAGCTCCCTAAGCCCTTCTTAAAAGTTAAGCCAATGCCTACACCATGCTTCCTATACAGCCCGCACAATCATGAGCCTATTAAACTAAAATTCTTTACAAATCACTCACTCGGTCTCAAGTATTCCTTTATGGAGACACAAGAATGGCCTAATACACCATGTCGTCTCTTCTCATCTCTGATCTGATACTGGTTACATCTGCTTCTCTCCTTCTGTTAGTCATAGTGTTTCTTCTAAATTAGGATATACTTTGTTATTGGACTTGCCGATCAATGACACATTTTTGAGAGAAGGAAATGGGAGGAATGCAATCCATTTAACTCTGTGGATGAGCAACATTACTAATGTTCAGACAAATGCAAATCAAAACCGCAATTCGATACCACCTTACTCCCACAAGATTGGCCATAATTAAAAAAAAAAAAAAATAGATGTTGATGTGGGTGCAGTGAAAAGGGAACACTTCTGCCCTGCTGGTGGAAACATTAAGTAGCACAACCACTATAGGAAACAGTGTGGAGATTCCTTAAAGAAGTTACAACAGAATTATTATTTGATCCAGCAATTCCACTACTGGGTGGTGGAAGAAAAGAAGTCATTATGTGAAAAAGATACCAAGAAAAAAAGAAGTCATTATACAAAAAAGATACTTGCACACACATATTTATAACAGCACAAATCACAATTACAAAAAAGGGGGACCAACTCAAATGCTCATTAATCCATGAGTAAGATTAAGAAAATATGACATGTATACATATATATACGCTACTCAGCCATAAGAAGGAATGAATTAATGTCACTCATAGCAGCCTGGCTGGGATTAGAGACTGTTACTCTAAGTGAAGTCACTCAGGAATGAAAAACCAAACATCATATGTTCTCTTTCATAAGTGGGAGCTAAGCTATGAGGATGGAAAGTCATAAGAATGACACAGTGGACTTTGGGAGCTCAGGCGGAAAGATTGGGAAAGGGGTAAGGAATAAATGACTGCAAATTGGGTTCAGTGTGTACAACTCAGGTGATGGTTGCACCAAATTTCACAAATCACCACTAAAGAGCCTCATGTAACCAAATACCACCAGTTCCCCAAAAACCTATGGAAATAAAAAATGAATTAACTAGAGATAAAAGACAAAAAGAAATACTTTTGCTCTCTATGTTAATATTCCCATATTGTTTTTCTTTTTAAAATTTTATTCTTTTTTATTATTTTATTTTATTTTTAGAGTCTCACTCTGTGACCCAGGCTGGTGTGCAGTGGCGCAATGATCACAGCTTACTGTAGCCTCCAACTCCTAGGGTCAAGCTACTCCCACCTCAGCTTTCTTAGTAGCTGGGACTACAGGTGTATGCCACCACACCCAACTACTTCCGATTTAATATGACTCACTTTTAAAGGAATTACGGACCCAGTGCACACTGTGATTTTCTACTAATGGGGCTTTACACAATCTCAAGATTTGATCTGTGATCATAGAGAGTTTATAGTTTTGTTACAGAGATAAAACATGATCACAGGGAATTATGAAAATGACATCAGGTAAATAATGATTACTACCTGTTAAACACTACTGATAAATATTAAACTCTTACGGATGTGCGTACATGTAGGTACGTATACATATCCACATTCTCTAAGGTACATAATTATCGTAGTGACTCTAGGAGACATTGCAATCACCCTAATTATTCAGATGGAAAAACAAGATAAAAGAGGTTAAATAATTTATCCGAAGTTACACAGCTTGTATATGAAAGGCATGGGCTTTAAATCCAAGTTTACCTATGGCCGATAACGCAACTTCTGCCAAGGTGAATAGATGTCAAATTTTGGGTTTCCGATTGAAATAACAATGAGAATACTTAGGCCGGGCTATTAGTGAATGCCATTAACTTATATTTATTTCTAAATAAATAATATATTTTGGATAGCTTGGTGGTGATATTCACATTGAGGGGAAATGGTCATAAGGACATCTGTACTGTAATTTTCCTGACTGCAGCACAGATAAAATCAGTTCACTGAGACCATGTCATTGTAGCAGAGAAACAGTTTAATTGATGTGAGGCCAGTGGGAGAACTGGAATTACCAGTCAAATCAGTCTTACTGAAGGCGTGGAGTTTAAGGTTTTATGGGCAATTTTGTGGGCATGGGGGCTGCAGAATAGCTGCTGCTGATTGGCTGGGGATGAAATTACAGGGGTGTGGAAAACAGTCCCTGTGCTGAGCCTACCTCTGGGTGGAGGCCACAGGATCAGATAAGTCATGAGTTAGGATTCCAGGTGAAGTGACTTTTAAAGATATCTCAAAAAAAATTCTTAGGTTCTACAATAGTAACGTTATCTACAGGAGCAGTTGGGGAAGTTACAAATCTTGTTACCTCTGACTCCTGAGCACTAAAGAATTATAGAAACCCCACCTATCTTGCGACCTCTAGCTATATGACTCCTGAGAAGTAAAGGATTATGGAAACTTCCCTTGTATTTTAGCAGAGTTCAGGCCCCTCATAGGATCATATGTGTGTGGCCTTTCATTAGTCTTCCAAAAGTTCGCTTTTGATTCCTGAGCAAGGAGGGGCTTACTTAAAGGGAAGTACTGATGTTAATCTTGTTGTCAAATTAAACTATAAACTAAATTCCTCCTATAGTTAGCATGGCTTATGCCCAGGAATGACCAAGGACAGCTTGGAGGTCAGAAGCAAGAGGAAGCCAACTATATTTCTCTTATGTCATAATTTTGGAAGGGTGATTTCATTATCTAAAAAGTGAAAATTACAGATTATCTAAATATTTTCAAACTTAAAGTACTTTCTCTGGAGTTAAATTTAATCATTTGAGTTATAGTCTTTTTTCTTAATTTATATGTGTCTATACGGTCTTCACAGTCAAATACTAGCATGTACCATCAAAATGGTAATCTAGGTCCTAGGAATACATATATGAATAAGATATAAATATCCTTTCCCTGAATACTGGGGATATTTCCCCACCCTTAGGGTATAGGTATAGTAAAAATGATTGACTGACCCTGGAGATGGTAAAAATTAACACTACTTCTCCAAATCTCCTTTCATAAGAAACAAAAGCAGTAAGCCACTGAGGGAGGAGTGAAACTTCCTCTCCTGCCTCGCCTCATGCCATTGGGGGAGGGCAGAAGAAAAATCAGTGTGCATTGGGGAGGGATAAGAAACTCCTTTTGTGAGAAACAGACAGACATCCACTGGTTCTGGGGAAACTAGAGTGGGAGCAAGATGATCTGCCCATGGAGGAAGAGCAGGAAAACCTAGGCCCAGGGTCTTGCAGTGATAGAAAGCAGAGGTCTATTACTTCTAGGGGAGTGACAGGAGAGTTTGGCTGTCATTGGGAAGAGAGACAGAAAAGCTGAAATACCCAACTCAAAATCTTAGGAGCACAAGCCTCATATAAGACTGAACTTGAATCAAGAAAACCAAGTAGCGCCCACTGTCTCCACTATGAGAATAATATTGAAAACAAGCGAGAACAGTTTACCACTGGAGAAAGGCCAAGAAAAGAGATGCTCTCTATGATATCAGGGTTGCTGGAAGCTGAAGGTAGAGCAGGAAGACCAAGAAAATTCTTCCCATCACTGAAATAATTTGAACTTGATATAAACCAGGGACCTCCTTTTTAGGAGCAGTGCTTCCCAAGCATGGAAATGAAAGAAAATCCTGAATTCCTTCGGGGAAATTCCAGGCACCTAGCAGGCCCTGAGAAGTAAGTAAGCAACTTGTTAAACAAGAGGGTAATAGTAGCCTAAAACAATAGTCAAGGAAGGTAGAGTCTAGAAGCTTTCGGCTTCCCTATAGAAACCAAGAGATATATAGATATATATGTTTATATCTATATAAAGATAACATCTTATGTTCTTGAATTGTCTTTGAAAAACTTGGAGCCCCCACAGCCTTCACAGAGGACCCCCACGGAACAGATCCACTGGCACACAGACCTCAGATAAAAGGGAATTGAAGACTGAACTCTGACTACCGTTCTTTGTTCCAAATTTCTTCCTGTGGGGCTTGGAAGGAGTCCTATCCTTAAGCCAGTTAACTTTTTTTTTCCTGGCCTCAAATAGGTAAACAAAGCTTTTCTTCTTTTACCAAATGCAAATATATATATATATATATATATGACCTGTAAGCCCTACATTTCAAGGTATTTCACCCTTTTAGGCTGAAATCAATGTATAACTTCCATGCATTGATTTTTTATTTTGCCTGTAGCTTCTGCTTTCCTGAAATTATCCCTGACTTTAAGAACTCTTACTTGAAGCCACTGGAGAGGCTAGAACTGAGCTGCCTGGTTCTCCCTGCTTGGCACCTTGCAAATAAATGCCTACTTTGTATTGCTGCAAAAATCCTCAGTGTGGATATCTGGTTTTATTGTGCCAGGCAAGTTGCCCCCAGTTCACTTCCAAAACAGTCTATGATGCACTAAGGATAATGATACTAATAACCGTATTCAAACACAATGGAATCTCACATACAAATGACCTCACAGGAAAAGAAACATAACGATTTTCAGGACTAATTAGTATTTCCCTCAATCCCTACTCTCTTTCTGCATATAATATATATATATCATAATCAGTCAAAAAATATGACACCCAAAAGTGTATTATAGTCATTATCAAGTGAAAATGACCCTCATGAATACAGACATTAAAATTTAAACAAAATTTTGGAAGATCAAACCCAACAATAAATATAAAGATGTATTTATCTTGTCTAGGATTTTTTTAAGAAAAAATTTAAGACTGACTCAACATTCAAAAATCAAAAAATATCACTTGCCATATTAAAAAAAAATTAGTAGATACAGAAAAGTATTTGACAAAATTCAAGATGCATTCGTGACAGAAGCTCTCAACCTGTGACGGGCATTTATTTTAAAACCTCAGATATTATTTTTAACGGCAAAAGACAATTTTCCTCCTAATATTAAAAACAAGGCAAGTGTTTTAGTCTGTTTGCACTATTATAACAAAAGAGATTCCACTGAGTAATTTATAAATAATAGAAATGTGTTGCCACATTCTGAAGTCAAGAAAGACCAGGATCAAGCTACTAGCAGATTCGGTTTCTCTGAGGCCAGAACTCATTCCTAATTTTGCATCGTTACATGACAAGAGGGCTATAAGATTTTTGCAAAAATTTATAAAATGCTGAAGGAAATTAAAGATGACAAATAAATAAAGAGACATATTGTGTTCAGGGATTGAATGTCTTAATACTGATAATATGTCATCTTTTCTCTAATTGATGTGTAGATTCAGTTTAAATCTAGTTAAAATCTCAGCATGTTTTTATGGAGATTGACAAGCTGATTCTAAAATTTACATGCAAAAAAAATACCTAGAATTTCCAAAACATATTTGAAAATAACTAATTTGGAGACTTATATTACTGGATCTCAAGACTTACTATAAGACTATACTGATCAAGACAGTTTGATATTGTCAAAATAATAGAGATATAGGTCAATAAAATAGAATGGAGTGCCTAGAAATAAACCCAGATAGACCCAGATCAATTTAATTTCAGTAAAACTTCCATGTTAATTCAAAAAGGATGATAGTCTTGTTAAACAAATGGTCCAAGAGCAGTTCAACTTCCATTTACAAAACATGAATCTCATAATACAATGAAAATTAACTTGATGTGGGTCATAAACCTACAAGTAAAGCCTCTGTTGTAAAACTCCTAGAAGGCAAAATGGAAGAAAATGTTTCAATCTGACAAACATTTCCAAGGTAGAGCCCAAAATACATTAACTACGAAAGAACAAATTGGTAAATTGGAAATTATCAGTATTAAGAACATCTACTCTTTTGAATGATATTATTAAGAAAATTTAAAAAATAAGCATCATCTGATGCCTCCTTGTCATTAGACATAACCTCTAGAACTGGGAGAGAACATATTTCTGTTGTTTTAAGCCATCTAGTTTATGGTTAATATTTTACAGCAGACCCAGAAAACTAATATGATCAGTATTAAACACAGCAAGCAATAGTGTCTAAAATATGAGTGCAGTATAAAATTGTTTGCATACTTTATATGAATTGGCAGTTTTTCTTGGGAAACAGTAATGTAGGGCAGGTCAGAATGGCCTCTTCTAAATGAAGATCAAGTTGATATATCTAATAGTAAGTTGCCTGGGAATGTGGCTCAGACTTTCAGATCAATCACTCTTGCTGCATTGTTATCCATCTTCTGGACACACTTTGGTTTCATGTGAAGTTCCCTCTAAACAACATATAAAATAAGAAAATATTTATGCAGATATTCCCACATGACGTGAGCATCATTTGAAAGTGAAGCGCTGTGGCATAGCTGCATCAGGGTAGTTCTGAAGGTTAGTAGAGAAAGAAAATCCCTCTAGTGAGCAGAACTTCAAGCAGGGCACTTAGGTTTTATCTTTGTCTGTAAGGAGAGGTGGCCAGTGGTAAAGAACTATGAAAATTCATAGTGGCTAATGATTTAGCCAGATCACTATCTTCCAGGCAGTTGGAAGGACATGGTGGAAAAGCTGATGACAAGGAGCCCTGGAGAAATGATCATGAATTGTGAGAATGTATGTTTCACAATAGAAATGCTAATCAAAGGGCATCCATTGCAAAGAAGAGACTCAATAATGACACACATCTGATGTCCTATTTTGTGTGTGCCCATAAGCCTCCTTCTCCAACCATCCCAGTGTTTCCTCAATGGATTTATGAGGAAAGGTGACTTTCTTGTCAGTTGGACAAGAACACTCAGTCGAATATGACTATGATGGAAGCATGGAAGATTATACATGAGGGAACAACATAGGCTGATATGACATAGGCTGATATTGCCATAGCTGGGTGCCCAATCGGCCAACAGTGGAGTCCAAGGCTACACCTTTTCCTGGGAGTTTCAGGAGGACAGGACAGCCATATAATAGCAGGTTGATAACAGAAGATGCCTTTCACTATAGAAGGGAAATCAACGTGTTCTTGGTGAAATAGCTTTTTACTAAGAAAATGGATCTTCCTTTGCACACATGCATTTTTTTTTTTTTTGGCCTGCATCACCATATTTTATTCTCTGACAGCATTCCAAATAACATTGATTGAATGGATGCAGACCTTAGATCTATGCCTACAAGATTCATAGGTTTTATATATATTCTTTTACCCCAGAATAACCTTTGAGGATGTAGTTACAGCTCAGGTGGGGTAACCACAACTTGCAGAGCTATGGTGTTTCCTTATATGCTGTTTATAATACTCTGACCAGTGACCTACTTATGAAATCATTTCTCCCAAAGCCAAAATATAGTGACCTAGAAAACATGAGTTAGAGGTGGGAGTAGAACCATAATCGATCCACTTGCAAAAGTTTTATTTCTGTCTTCGTGGTATTATAAGTCTTATTAGAGGGAGAAGCCATTATGTCCTGGAGAAATTATAGACAGACTTGTGAGTAGCTGTATGACTTTTTCAGTAGCTTCTCTGACAAGATCCGATAAATCACTAGTATTTTGTACCACTGGAGCCTACTTCTTGGAAGTTCTTGATATTTCCAATACCTTCCTAGATCGTTTTTGATGATCACTAACTTTGATACTATAGGCAACTAAGCTTTTGGTGAACTTTCTTCTGACATTTGTTCTCCAGCTGTTCCAGTGCTGGTGTAAGCCTCAAATTCCCTGTATTAAACCCTTCCTGCTTGAAATACATAGAGTAGCTTCTGTGTTTTGTTTTGTTTTGTTTTGTTTTGCCTTAACTCTAGTTGGTATAGGGTTTTTATGATTAGGATGTGTTCCCAGGGAAAGGAAAAAAAAAACACCAAAGGGGGTACAGGTTAGGGACTGGCATGAAATCGTACATGTAATAAATTGGGAAAAAGCAGTTATAGGTAGCCACAAGAAACCTAGTCTAGTGGAATGAAGCTTTAAGCAAATCTTTATGTCATGGATGTAATGAAGTTTTTACTTTTATAAAGGAAATGTTAAATATTTTCTGGAAAGAGCTATTTAGCATATAAAACAGTTTCACATACATTGCCCCTCTTGGGTTTGAAGAGAGGCCTCATAATTGAGAGGTAAAATATGCATCCTCCATCTCATTTGAATCTACTTAGCTACCTCATCTGTGACAGGCAACACAGGTGCTAAATGCTCTTTAAAAATGATGAAGCTGAAGCTTTGAACTAGTAGGTTTATTTCACTCACTTATTCATTGAACAAATGTACATTGGTCTCTATTTATTTATTTTTTGAGATGGGGTCTCTGTTATCCAGGTTGGAGTGCAGCTGTGTGATCAAAGCTCACTACAGCCTTGAACTTTAGTGTTCAAGCAATTCTCCCACCTCAGCCTCCCAAGTAGCTAGATCTATAGGCATGCACCACTATGCCTGGCTAATTTATTTCTATTTTTGTAGAAATGGGTCTCACTATGTTGCCCTGCTTGGTTATAAACTTCTGGGCTCACGCGATCCTCCCACCTCAGCATCCCAGAGTGCTGAGATTACAGGCATGAGCCACTGTGCTAGCCACACTGGTCATTTAACATGTATCAGGTTTTGTGTTAGACATCAGGGATAAAAGAGTAAATGAGACTAACATCTCCCTGCCCTCATGCCTATTTAGTGAGGAAAACATACATTAAGTAAACGATTTTTAGTATGATAAACGCTTTTACAAATGAGAGAGCAAAGAATGCTATGGAGATTTTTACCTTAGTGATTCTCAGGGAAGACCTTCCTGAGGAGCTTATATCTAAACTGTTCCTGGAACCTGAAGAATGAGTGAGCAGTGACGCCTCGCCCAAATTCACACAGACAGGAAATGTGAAAGTATGGAACGCAATTCAGGTCCCCAACTCCTGCTCTAATGCTCTACCCACTATACAAGGTCAGGACTGTGACTGCTTTTCTGACATGGGAGAGGGAGGCTGTGAGGTGTTTGCATTAATCAAATATAAATACAATATTAAGTCTTCTATGGCTAGGTCACCTTGACTGTTGCTTCTTTATAAAAACTACATTTCGACAGAATATTTAAAGTCCCCAATGTGTAGTGCTCCCCTCCCTGTGTCCATGTGTTCTCACTGTTCAACACCCGCCTATGAGTGAGAACATGCGGTGTTTGATCTTCTGCTCTTCTGTCAGTTTGCTGAGAATGATG
>NW_016107556.1:2971082-2982034 GCF_001604975.1 Cebus imitator
TTCTATTTCTAGGTCCTTGAGGAATTGCTACACTGTCTTCCACAATGGTTGAACTAATTTACACTCCCACCAACAGTGTAAAAGTGTTCCTATTTCTCCACACCCTCTCCAGCATCTGTTGTCTCCAGATTTTTTAATGATCGCCATTCTAACTGGCGTGAGATGGTATCTCAGTGTAGTTTTGATTTGCATTTCTCTGATGACCAGTGTTGATGAGAATTTTTTCATATGTTTGGGGAGCTGGGGAGAGACAGCAAGGGGATTGATGCCAGATGTAGGTGATGGGGAGGAAGGCAGCAGATCACATTGCCACATGTGTACCTATGCAACAATCTTGCATGTTCTTCACATGTACCCCAAAACCTAAAATGCAATAAAATAAATAAATGGGGAAAAAAAAAGTCCATGCGGTGGGGCATAAGCAGTCCCAATACTTTATAAATACTGATTTCTTTTCTAAGGCACATAAACAAGACTAAACTTTTAGACTGAATCCTATGGAATTGTTAATACTGAATCATTTTGATTTCAAAACTGACAGTTTCTATGGTTCTTACCTAATACTGAGCTAAAAAACCCTATCTAGTGTTAAAGTGTTTCAAGCGATTCTTTCAATTCCTTTACAAAGACAAGATATACTTCAATAAAATGTAATTGCTGTAGGTAAAAACAGTATGAGACCCAGATAATCACCAAGTTTAGAAGAACTCAGAAGTTCCAAAGCTGCATAACAGTCATGGAGAGAAATAACTTTTTAGAAGTTGTCTAATTACAAATTGACTTGACCAGGTCAATAATTTGAGAACTGAAGGTGTACAGGATATAATTGACTGTTCTGGTTGAATCAATAACAAATTGACTTGAAAATGGTCTAAATTATAGTGGAAACCATGGTGACAGTTAAAAGCATACTTTCTAAATGTAAATTGCTTGAAAGTCTGAAATGAGCCATTGTCCCGTAATAGTAGGATGAAGTGTGAAACAAATAAATGTTTTGACTCCTGGCATTTGTTACTAAGAAATATTTACAAGCAAACTAATGTAATTTTAAGATTTGCATTGAGAAACTCCCATTTTAGGAAAATTTACATACTTAGTTTCAAACACCATGTTTTCTGGGAAGGTGGGGAAACATGTCTCCTTATGTTGATGATGAAAATTCAAATTGGCAACATCTTTCCGAAGGAGAATTTGGTAATACAAAAAAATACCAAAGAATATTTACAACATACGTTCTCAACATACGTTCTCTACCCATAAGAGGGTGACAGATTGGTCAGGGCATTGAATCTCATTCTTTTAATGTGTAAAGCTTAGATATACATATTTCATATGTATGTACATATTTCTGATGTACATATGTATATACATACATATGAAATATGTATATCTAAGCTTTACACATTAAGAGAATTTCATATGTACATAAAATATATACATATATACAGAATGTTTGTATTATTAAAATTACATCAGGAGGTGGTTAGGAAAAAAGACTAGAAAAACTTCTTGGGAGAGTAATGAAAAAAAAGAAGAGAAACACTGGTTTACACCTTCGGAAAAAAAAATATGTGTTTCTACGAAATATCAATGGAATTATTTTTAAGATGGAGTTACTGATGTCAAGGATGCTCTATACATGGCTTCATTGTATAGGCATGATTGATTAAATAATTGACCATTGGTGATCAAACTTAAACCATTCAATCCTCTCTCCCCTTTCCAGAAGTTAGGCTAAAAGTTCCAATCACGCCAACATTTTTCCATTGACCAATTCTTATCCGGAAGCTCCCTAGGAGCTATCAGCCACCGGCAGATTTAATCCTATGGAGTTGTTAATTCCGTGCAAAAGGCCATCACTTTTGAGGTTCTAAGAATTTTAGGAGTTGTATCCCAGGGAACAGAGACAAGGACTAAATATATATTTTACAATATCATATACCTTTTGAGCCAATAAACCAACAAGTATAATAATTTATACATACAAAAAAAGTCAATCAGACAAGAGAAAGAAATAAATGACATCTAAAGCAGTAAAGAGGAAGTCTAACTGTTGCTGTTTGCTGATGGTGTGATTGTATACCTAGAAAATCCTAAAGACTCATGCAAAAAGCTCCTAGAACTGGTAAATGAATTCAGCAAAGTTTCAGGATACAAAATTAATGTACATAAATCAGTAACTCTGCTGTACACTAACAGCAACCAAGCTGAGAGTAAAATCAAGAACTCAATCCCTTTCATAATACTGAAAAAATATAAAATACTTAGAAATTTACCTAACCAAGGACAGGAAAGGCCTTTACAAGAAAAACTACAAAACACTGGTGAAAGAGCTCATAAATGACACAAACAAATGGAAACACATCCCATGCTCATGCATTGGAAGAACAATATTGTGAAAATGCTTCCCCAAGTAGTATACAGATTCAATGCAATTCCCATCAAAATCCCACCATCATTCTTCACAGAATTAGAAAAAATAATCCTAAGCTCACATAGCCAAAGTAAAATTAAGCAAATAGAACAAATCTGGAGGCGGCACATTACCTGACTTCAAACTTTACTATAAGGCCATACTCATCAAAACGGCATGGTACCAATATAAAAACAGACACATAGAACAGTGGAACAGAATAGAGAACACAGAAATAAAGCCAATTAGTTACAATCAACTGATATTTGACAAAGCAGGCAAAAAAAGTGGGGGAAAAAGCACACTATTCAACGAATTGTGCTGTGATAATTGGCAAGCCATAAGGAAAAGAATGAAACGGCATCTTAATCTCTCATTCTAGACAGGGCTGAGAGCTTATCCCAGAGCATGAACCTCCCCATTGGGAAAGTAAGCAGACTCACAGTTTTCTGGCATATCAGGGAGCCTGCAGGGGTGTTCCAGTTCTTTCAAAGGATCTGTGGATTCTCTTGGCTTTCCTGGTATCTTCCTGTGGTAGTTCGTGGAGCAAAAGTTCATGATAGGTGTCTCCAAAGGCTGCTCTGTCAGAGCAGGAGCTGCAAGGTAGTCCTGCTTCCTATCTGCCATCTTAATCTGATCTTTATCGATTCTTATATGTTAAACCCTCCCTGAATTGTTAGAATGAGACTTACTTGATAATGGTATATTATCCTTCTGATATGCTATTTATTTCTGTTAGCTAGTATTTTGTTGTGGAGCTTTGCACCTATGTTTATCAGGGACATTACTCTGTAGTTATTTTATTGTTGTAACATTCTTTGCTGGCTTTGGTATCAGGGTAATACTGAACTCATAGAATGAGGTATTATTCATTCATAGAATGAATAACTCATTCATAGAATGAGGTAGGGGAGATTCTTTCTCAATCTTTTGAAATGGTTTTAATAGAATTGGTATCATTTCTTCTTTGAATGTCTGGTAGAATTCATCTGTGAAAACATGTGGTCCTAAACATTTTGTGTTGATATTTTTTTTTATTACGGATATAATCTCACTGTTTTTTATTAGTCTACTTAGGGTTTCTATTTCTGCCACATTTAATCTAGGAGAGTTATAGGTTTCCAGCATTTATTAATTTTCTCTAGATAGTCTAGTTTCTGTGCATAGAGGTGTTCACAATAATTTCAAATGAAGTTTTGTATTTCCATAGTGTTAGTTGTAATATCTTCAGTTTTGTTTCTAATCAGGCTTATTTGAATCCTCTCTTGTTTTCTTGATTAATTTAGCCAATAGTCTCTCAACCACATTTGTCTTTTCAAATATCTAATTTTTGTTTCATTTATCTTTTGTATTGTTTGTTTCAAATACATTTAGTTCTGCTCTAATCTTTGTTATTTTCTTCTGCTAGTTTTGGGTTTAGTCTGTTCTTGTTTTCCTAGTTCCTTGAGGTGTGACATTAGGTTGTTAATATGTGATTTTTCAGACTTTTTGATGTAGGCATTTAACACTACACAGTTTTTAATTTTTAAGCGGAGAAATCCAGTGGCCTTATAATTACTGATATGTTGAACATAATCTTTTGTTTGTGACTCAGAAATCTTTAGAATCTTCTTTTTGACCTTTGCATTCTGAAATGTCATAGTAGTATGTCTTCCTGTAATCTTTCTTTCATGTACTATGTTGCGTATTTAGTGGCTGTTATATTCTAAAAGAATGTGTCTCAGTAAAGGAACATTTTCTTGAAATATATATATTTTCAAGCAGTTGCAGCAAACACAGCCCAAGGAGAGGTGTATCTTCTCTGTTTGTGGAATTCTTATTTGAGTTGTATAATAGGCCTCTCACGTTGAGCCTTACTTTTTTATTTAGCTTTCACCTGTTTCTCTTTCAGCTTTCTGGGAGATTTCTTCAAGTTTATCTTCCAACTCTCTATTGATTATTATGTTTTGCTCTGATAACTTTCAGTTTTAGTTCTTCCATATTACCTGTGTCCCTTAAAAAATAGTTTATTCTTTTTAACTTACAAATATCGGCCTGGGTCTATATTGGTTGATTTTGGAAGTTATCTCCACCTTTCTATATTTTGTGATTCTTTCTCATTCCTTTTCCTATTTGCTTCAGCTTTCATCTTTTAGGTTAGTGGCTCTCTTGAAGAATTTAGAAAATGTCTATATATAATTAAGGTTGAACTGGTAACATTTTTTTAAAAGGTGATTGTAAGGTCTTTATACTTGGATAATACTTCTTGACATGTAAGCTTCACAGTGGCTAAATGGGTAGAGACCTGTTTATTGTATCACTTCTAAATATATCTGTAGGTATTTCTACTTGACAGAAATTACTCAGTTTTCTACCTAGGAGTAAGAAACATGTTAAAGGCTGGCAGCCTGAGATTCAAGACTAGAATGGGGGAAGTAGTTTAGCATCACTAGTTATTATTCAGAGTTTCAATAAACGCCTCTGTTTTCAGTAAGGGATTGTCTCTCTTGCTTTCCCTGATACTTGGTAGTACCTAGTCCTTCATCTGTCTCATCATAGCCTCGGAGACAATTAACTGTTTTTCACGCAGCATGGCAGAGGAGAACTGTATTCCAACAACTTCTTGTTTTCAACATATTTTCCTCTTTACAACCTCATAATATTTACTTGCACTGAAATATAGCTGAACCCTTTGATTCCTGGATTTTTCTGTATTTAGCAGAAAAAATTAACTTATTTCATGATAGCTTTCCACCTTCTTGCACAAGCAGATTCAAGAAAAGGTGAAAGTGAGCTATGCTTTTTTTTTCTTTCAAACTTTTGCTGAAAATTTGACTCTGCTACCTCACCCTCTTTTGTTTTTTTTTACCGTTACCAAGTTGTATCATTGCTGTAGCTTCAGTTTTAGTGGAATTTAGAAGAAAATGAAGACAAGATCTTGGGTTTAGTTTACTATATTTGTACTGAAGTTCTTCATAAGCATTTTTACCTAGGAAATATGTTTTAATTTGGTAATTATGATGGTAATACATGTAAAGATTTGTAATCTGTTACACTACCTATAACACCTAGTGTTACCTCCAAGATGTCTGTGAAGATGTAAATAAAGACATAGGTAATCTCTGAACATGGTGTCTGTAATGGCCAATTATTTACTCCATCATAACTGTCCTCTTCTTCTCCACTGGCTCACTGATTGGACCCTACCCTCTCTTTATCTCTCCAATCAGAACAGTTAGTTATCCCTGAATTTCTGAGCAGGTCTACTCTACCTGTGCCATTTCTAACTTTCTATTGTTGCTGAACCTCTATTATTGCTGCATACCTATGTACTCACTTTTATAACCTTCCTTATGCCCATGTCAGATTCTTGCCCACTTCCCATAATGATCATTGCCGTTGCATCAAGATAGGATTTCTGTACTGTTGAAATGTCCACTGGGGTAGAATTATAGGAAGCTAATGAGTACAGGATCGATAAGGAAAGTCCATTTTTCATTACGTTGTATCATAAGAACACTCATGTATCATTAAATCTTGATGTGTTCAAGAAAGCACATAAGAACACAACAAAAACTATGTATTAAGTGATCATCTGTGCTATTGGTTACAATGTGTTATTTTCATATATTTGCATAAAAATTAGGAAGACTTTTTGTTCATCCACTTTTCATTAGGTTTAGGCTTGTTAGAAATAAATTTGTTTCATTAAAATATTTAATTTGCCCAACATTGAAATATTACACTTTCAGTGAGCTCAGCTGAATATACTTTAAACTTATTTTTAAGGATACTAAACACAAAAATATCTTGGTATCAGCTTAGGTTTAATAATGAAAAGCAGATTTACTCTAGGCATTTCAAGTAAAAATTGGCTGATAAAAGTTGTTTCTATGTCTATGAAGGAAAAGGTAAAGTCTCCACCAGAGTTTAGGAAATCACATAATTTCAGGAATCAAAGGCAAGTTTCAATAATGATTTCATCTGCCTACAATATCGAAGAGGATGATACACAGAAAGATGCCTAGACAGCACCGCAAAACGTCACAGTGAAGTCTACATACATATTACTTTGTCAAAAGAACAATGCCTTCTGTTTCCAGATTCTCCTTATTGGTGGAGCCTGCAACTCCACAGTATTACATGTAGTTATTCAGGGAATTCCTTCTTGTATGGGGTTTGGAATTTAGGCTTTCATGTTTAAAAGTTGTTCATACCAGAGTTCCAGAGGTGGTCTCCCTCTGGGATAGTGGCTTGTGATAACAGTGTTCTCAAGAGTCTGATGCATTAATCAAAATGACATACTTTTAAATTTCATTAAGAACTGTAACTGCTCAAGGGAATAGATAATAGTACCAATCTGAGCTTCACCTTTATTCTCCGTGTGCAAGCTACTCAGGAAGCCAAATTATCAGAAGATTGCTGTTTGAGCATGATATCAACAAGGGAAATTAATTATGGGATTAGAATGGCAGAAGGCTGTGATAGCCAGATATATCTCTGGAAATAGTGAGAATGTAGACATATGTTTTCCAGAAAGACCTAATAATCAAATTGGTGCATTTGAATAGTGCCTTTAAAAAGCTCCACCAACCTTAGGTATCACGGAGGGTTTAAAAGTGTCATCAAACCTCTTTCTGATTGACACAATCTTTTTCTATGTTAATCCATTAAGTAAGGTTAATGTCAAATTTTCCTGGTCCTAAAGTGTTTCTGTGAAAATGTCTTTGAGTCAATCATTTAATTCTTATTTCTTTTCTTTATTAATTAAAAAGGGAAATCTTTGCTTCCACACTTATCTATAAGAAATTCTAATAGTTTTTTTTAATCTTGTGTCTCATATACACTTTCATCATGACTTTTGTGCATTATTACTTTTCGTTATTTATAGGGCTCTCTTTAGTGGACTAAATATTTTGAAGAGGGAATCATGTCTTATACATTTTCATTAGCACATGAGGGTGTTAAAAAATGCTGGATGAATGAAAGGATGAGTGGCTTAGGTAATATCTAAAATAAATGGTGGCTGCCTGCTAATGTGTTGATATCTTTGCCTTGGAAATTGTATATATAGAGATTGGATGAACACTTGTTAGAGATGCTGCAAAGTCCAATACCTATATTTAGGGATATACTCTACAGTTCAAGGCTTGACTTCCACATTCATAATCCAACAGATATAAATTTTAAAGTGGTGATTGAAACACAAGGCCATAAATTTGAAGAAAGAAAGATTTCAAATCAATAATGTAAGTATCTATCTTAAGAATCTAGAAAAATGAGACCAAGATAAACCAAAAGGAAGAAGAAAAAATAAAATAATAAAGAGCAGAATCAATTAAATTTGAAACAAACAATGGTGAAAAGTCAATATAATCAATAGATAATTTTTGGTGGAGATCACTTGTATTGATCAAACTCTAACTAGGTCAATACAAAAGAGAAGTTACAAATAATCAATGTTAGGAATGAAGATGAGGCATCACTATAGATGCTACAGATATAAAAAGGCTAATAAAGAAATTAACAGTGTTAGGCCAACATATTTGATAGGTTATGTAAAAGAACTGCATTATTTAAAAGACTACAACTATCAAAGCTCATTTAATGAGATTCAGATAGCCAGATTAAACCTGTATCTATCAAAGAAATTGAATTCAGACTTCTGCCAAGGTGGCCAAATGGGATAGCTCTGAAGTGCAGTTCTCAGTGAGAGAAATCAGAAGGTGGGTTATCTCCGCATTTCTAACCAAGGTACCAGGTTCATCACAATGGGACTGGTTGGACAGTTGGTTTAGCCCAAGGAGGGCAGGCCAAGGCAGCGTGGGGTGCTCCCTCACCTGGGAAGTGCAAGGGTCCAGAGGTCCCTGTTCCTTCCCAAGGGAGGCCATTGGGGACTTTGAACATTCTGGCACTGCAGCTCAGACACTGCGCTTTTTCCAGTCTTTACAGCCTACAGAGCAAGAGATTCCCATTGAGCCCACAACACCAGAGGCCGCAAGTTTCCAGCACAAACTGGGCTGCCATTTTAGCCAGTGCCTGGGATGCCTGCAAGACAGAAATACCCATCCCCTGAAAAAAAGGGGACTGAAGGAAGGGAGCCAAGTGATCTCACTCAGCAGGTCCCACCCCCACAAAGACCAGCAAACTGAAACCCACTGGCTTACGATTTTAGCAGCCAGCACAGCAATTTGAGCTCTACCTGTGAAGGTCGAATTTGGTGAGGGGAAGGGTGTCCACCATTACCAAGGCAGTTCTAACCTTGCCTGTGTAAACAAAATTTCAAGGAAACACAGCAGCTGGATGGAGCCCATGGCAGCTCAGTAATGCCACTATAGGCAGACTGTGACTAGACTAGGCTCCCTCCTTGCTGGGCAGGGCATCTGAAGAAAGGCAGCAGCCCATCAGGGAGTTATAATTAAAGCCCCACCTTCCTGGGACAAAGCACCTGAGAAAAAGGACAGTTGTAAATTCCACTGTAGCAGCCTTAAACCTCCCTGCCCAGCAGCTCTGAAGGGAGCAATGGAGCTCCCAGCACAGCACTTGAGGTCTGATAAAGGACAGACTGCCTCCTCAAGTGGCTCCCTGACCCCCTGTATATCCAAAGAGACACCTCATAGAGGAGAGCTCTGGCTAACATCTGACAGATCCCCTTCTGGGATAAAGTTACTAGAAGAAGAAATAGGCATCAATCCTTGCTGTTGTGCAGCCCCTGTGGGTGATTCCCAGGCAAGCAGGATCTGGAGTGGACCTCCAGGAGTCCTGCAGCAGAGGGGTCTGTTAGAAGGAAAACTAAAAAACAGAAACAAATAGCTTTAACAACAATGAAAGGATGTCCACTCAGAGACTCCATCCGAAAGTCACCAACTTCAAAGATCATAGGTAGATAAATCAACGAAGATGAGAAGAAACTAGGGCAAAATGGCTGAAATTACCAAAAACCAGAATGCATCTCCTCCTCCAAGGGACCACAACTCCTCACCAGCAAGGGAACAAAACTGTATGGAGAATGAGTTTGATGAATTGACAGAAGCAGGCTTCAGAAGGTGAGTAATAACAAACTACTCTGAGCTAAGCAACATGTTCTAACCCAATGCAAAGAAACTAAGAACCTTGAATTAAGATTAGACAAAATGCTAACTAGAATAACCAGCATACAGAATAACATAAATGATGAGATGGAGCTGAAAAACACAACACAAGAACTTTGCGAAGAATACACAAGTTTCAAGAGCCAAATCGATCAAGCAGAAGAAAGGATATCAGAGATCAAAAATCAACTCAATGAAATAAAATGAAAAGGCAAGATTAGTGAAAAAAGACTGAAAAGAAATGAACAAAGTCTCCAAGAAATATAGGATTATGTGAAAAGACCAAATCTACGATTGATCAGTGTACCTGAAAGTGACAGGGAGAATAAATCCAAGATGGAAAATCCCACTCTTCAGGATATTATCCAGGAGAACGTTCCAAACCCAGAAATGCAGGACAATATTCAAATTCAGGAAATACAGAGAACACCATACACATATTCCTCAAGAAGAGCAATCCCAAGGCACGTAATCATTGGATTCACCAGGGTTGAAATGAAGAAAAAAATGTTAAGCGCAACCAGAGAAAAAGGTTGGGTCATCCACAAAGGGAAGTCCATCAGATTCACAGCAGATCTCTCCGCAGAAACCCTATAAACTAGAAGAGAGTGGGGGCCAATATTCAACATTCTTAAAGAAAAGAACATTCAGAATTTCATATTCAGGCAAACCAAGCTTCATGAATGAAGGGGAAATAAAATTCTTTACAGACAAGCAATTGCTGAGAGATTTTGTCACTACCAGGCCTGCCTTACAAGAGCTCCTGAAGGAAGCACTAAACATGGAAAGGAACAACCAGTATCAGCTACTGCAAAAACATACCAAATGGTAAAGACCATCGACACAATGAAGAAACTGCATCAACTAACAGGCAAAACAACCAGCTAGTATCAAAATGGCAGGATCAAATTCACACATACCAATATTTACCTTAAATGTAAATGGGCTAAATGCCCCAATCAAAAGACACAGACTGGCAAATAGGATAAAATGTCAAGATCCATCAGTATGCTATATTCAGGAGGCCCATCTCATGTGCAAAGACACACATAGACTCAAAATAAAGGGATGAAGATTTACCAAGCAAACAGAGGGCAAAAAAGCAGGGGTTGCAATCCTGTTTAGGATTGTTAGAATAGACACACATAGGCTAAAAATAAAGGGATGGAGGAAGATTTATCAAGCAAATGGAAAGCAAAAAAAAACACAGGAGTTGTAATCGTAGTCTCTGTTAAAATGGACTTTAAACCAGCAAAGATCAACAGAGCAAAGAAGGTTGTTACATAATGGTAGAAGTATCAATGCAACAAGAAGAGCTAACTATCCTAAATACATATGCACAGGCTGGGCGTGGTGGCTCAAGCCTGTAATCCCAGCACTGTGGGAGGCCGAGGCGGGTGGATCATGAGGTCAAGAGATCGAGACCATCCTGGTCAACATGGTGAAACCCCGTCTCTACTAAAAATACA
>NW_016107556.1:2982212-2994714 GCF_001604975.1 Cebus imitator
CACCCAACACAGAAGCACCCAGATACATAAAGCAAGTTCTCAACGACCTACAAAGAGACTTAGACACCCACACAATAATAGTGGGAGACTTTCAATATTAGATCAACGAGACAGATAATTAACAAGGATATCCAGGGCTTGAACTCAGATCTGGACCAAGCAGACCTAATAGTCATCTAAAGAACTCTCCACCTCAAATCCAAAGAGTATATTTTCTTCTCAGCACCACATTGCACTTACTCTAAAATAGACCACATAATTAGAAGTAAACCACTCCTCAGCAAATGCAAAAGAACAGAAATCATAACAGCCAGTCTCTCAGACCACATTGCAGTCAAATTAGAACTCAGGATTAAGAAACTCACTCAAAACTGCACAACTACATGGAAACGGAACAGCCTGCTCCTGGATGACTACTGGATAAATAACAAAATGAAGGTAAAAGTAAAGATGGTCTTTGAAACCAATGAGAATGAGGACGCAACATATTAGAATCTCTGAGACACATTTAAAGCAGTGCCTAGAAGGAAATTGATAGCACTAAATGCCCACATGAGAAGCAAGGAAAGATGTAAAACCAATGCACTATCATCACAATAAAAGAACTAGAGGAGCAAGATCAAACAAATTCAAAAGCTAGCAGAAGACAAGAAATAACTAAGATTAGAGTGGAACTGAAGGAGATACAGACCCAAAAAAACCCTTGAAAAAAATCAGTGAATCCAGGAGCTGGTTTTTTGAAAAGATCAACAAAATAGACAGACTGCTAGCCAGACTAATTGAAAAGGATAGAGAGAGAAATGAGTAGATGGAATAAAAAATGATAAAGGAGATATCACCACTGATTCCACAGAAATACAAACTGCCATCAGTGATTACTACAAACACCTCTATGCACATAAACCAGGAAATCTAGAAGCAATGAGTAAATTCCTGGACACTTACACTCTCCCAAGACTAAACCAGGAAGAAGTTGAATCCCTGAATAGACAAATAACAAGGTCTAAATGGGAGGCAGCAATTAATAGCCTACCAACCAAAAATAGTCCAGGTCCAGAGGAGTTCATAGCCGAATTCTACCAGACATACAAAGAGGAGCTGGTACCATTTCTTTTGAAACTATTCCAAACAATACAAAAAGAGGGAATCCTCCCTAACTCATTTTATGAGACCAACATCATCCTGATACTGACACCTGGCAGAGACACAACTAAAAAAGAAAATTTCAGTCCAATATCCATGATTAACATTGATGCAAAAATCTTTAATAAAATACTGGCAAACTGAATGCAAGAACACATCAAAAAGCTTATCCATCACAATCAAGTAGCCTTCTTCCTGGAGATGAATGGCTGGTTCAACATACTCTAATGTATAAACATAAATCCATCACATAAACAGAACCAAAGACAAAAACACATGATAATCTCAACAGATGCAGAGAAGGCTGTTGACAAAATTCAATAGCCCTTTATACTAAAAACTTTCTTAATAAACTGGGTATCAGTGAAACACATCTCAAAATTATAAAGACTACTTATGACAAACCTACACCCATATCATACTGAATGGGCAAAAAATGGAAGCATTCCCTTTGAAATCTGGCACAAGACAAGGATGCTCTCTCTCACCATTTCTATTCAACAGAGTATTGGAAGTTATAGCCAGAGCAATCAGGCAAGTAAAAGAAGTAAAGTGTATTCAATTAGGAAAAGAGGAAGTCAAATTGTCTCTATTTGCAGACTACAGGATTGTATATTTAGAAGACCCCATTGTGTCAGCCCAAAATCCCCTTAAGATGATAAGCAACTTCAGCAAAGGATCAGAATACAAAATCAATGGGCAGAAATCACAAGCATTCCTGTACACCAATAACAGACAAACAGAGAGCCAAATAATGAGTGAACTCCCATTTACAATAGCTACAAAGAGAATAAAATACCTAGGAATACAACTAACAAGGGATATGAAGGACCTCTTCAAGGACAACTACAAACCACTGCTCAAGGAAATAACAGAGCACACAAATATATGGAAAAGCATTCCATGCTCATGGTTAGGAATAATCAATATAGTAAAAATGGCCATACTGCCAAAAGTAGTTTATAGATTCAATGCTATCCCCATCAAGCTACCAGTGACCTTTTCACAGAACTGGAAAAAACACTTTAAACTTCATATGGAACCAAAAGAGAACCTGGATAGCCAAGACAATCCTAAGCAAAAAGAACAAAGCTGGAGGCATCACCCTACCTGACTTCAAACTATACCATACGGCTACAGTAATCAAAACATGGTGCTGGTACCAAAACAGAAATGAAGACAAGTGGAACAGAACAGAGACCTTGGAAGCAATGCCACACCCCTACAACTATCTGATCTTTGGCAAACCTGACAAAAACAGTGGGGAATGGATTCACTGTTTAATAAATGGTATTGGGAAAACTGGCTAACCATGTTCAGAAAGTTGAAACTGGACCCCTTCCTTACACCTTAAACTAAAGTTAACTCTAGATGGATTAAAGATTTAAACATGAGACCTAACTCCATAAAAACCCTAGAAGAAAACCTAAGCAATACCATTTAGGGCATAGGCGTAGGAAAGGACTTCATGACTAAAACACCAAAAGCAATGGCAACAAAAGCCAGAATAGACAAATGGGATCTAATGAAGCTTAAGGGTTTCTGCACAACAAAAGAAACAATCATTAGAGTGAACTGGCAAACAACAGAATGGGAAAAAATTTTGCAATCCACCCATCTGACAAAGGGCTAATATATCGAGAATCCAAAAAGAACTAAAATTTACAAGAAACAGACAAACAAACCCATTCAAAAGTGGGTGAAAGATATGAATAGACACTTTTCAAAAGAAGACATTTATGCAGCCAACAACATATGAAAAAATGATCATCATCACTGGTTATTAGAGAAATGCAAAAATCAAAACCACATTGGGATACTATCTCATGCCAGTTAGAATGGTGATCATTAAAAAATGATCTGGAGAGGATGTGGAGAAATAGGAACACTTTTACATTGTTGGTCGGGGTATAAATTAGTTCCACCATTGTGGAGGACAGTGTGGCGATTCCTCAAGGATCTAGAAATAGAAATTCCATTTAAGTCAGCAATCCCATGACTGGGTATATACCCAAAGACTTATAAATCGTTCTATTCTAGAGACACATGCACACGTATGTTCATTGCAACACTGTTTACAATAGCAAAGACCTGGAACCAACACAAATCCCCATCAATGATAGATTGGATAAAGAAAATGTGGCACATATCCACCATGGAATTCTATGCAGCCTTAAACAATGAGTTCATGTCCTTTGTAGGGACATGGATGAATCTGAAAACCATAATTCTCAGCAAACTGACACAAGAACAGAAGTTCAAACACCACATGTTCTCACTCATAGGTGGGTCTTGAACAATGAGAACAAATGGGCACATGTTGGGGAATATCACACACTGAGGTCTGTTGGGGGTGGGGTGCTAGAGAAGGGAAAGTGAGGGGCAGGGAGGTTGGGAGGGATAACACTGGGAGAAATGCCTGATGTAGGTGACGGGGGGATGGAGACAGCAAACCACCATGGCATGTGTGTAACTATGCAACAGTCCTACCAGATCTGCATGTGTACCCCAGAACTTAAAAAGTCAAAAAAAAAAAAAAAATAGCCTGGCCCACTCTCCTCCTCTCTCTCTGGGTTCCTCTCTCACCTTGTGATACATGGCTCCTCTTCCACTTCTGCTATTATTGGAAGCTCCCCAAGCCCCTCACCAGAAGCAGGTGCTGGTGCTATGCTTCTGGTATAACCTGCAGGGTGTGATTCAGAAAAACCTTATTTCTCATAAATTACCCAAGATGCAAAATGGACTAACACAAATCCTATTTATAACAGTATCAAAAAATATAAGCTAGGAATAAATCTTTAAAAATATGTGTTAGATTTGAATGCTGAAAAATACAAAAAATGCTGATATAATTTAAAGGTGACTTAAAGAAAAAGTGTTTATATTAATCTAGTATTTTAAGATTTCAGTTATCCTCAGATTGAGCTATAGATCCAATGCTATGCCAATAAAAATCCCAGAAGATACGTTATAGAAGCTGAGAAGCTTATTTTAAAAATTAAATCGAATATGAAAAGACTTAGAATAACCAAAATTATTTTTAAAAAAGATGACAAAGTTGAGAGCTCATATGAACTGATTTTAAGACATACTACAAAGCCATAGTAATCAACACAGCATTTTATTGGCAAATGAATAGACAAAATAATCAATGGAACAGAATAAGAAATTCAGAAATATTCACGTGATTTGTTGATTTCTGAAAGATATTTTCTGGCACGGAAATTCAGTGAACAAAAAATGATAATGTCTTCTACAAATGGTGATAGGATAATTGGACAGCCACGTTTAAAAAATGAACTGCAACCTACATTTTCTCCCATGTACAAAATTTTATTAGAAATGGATCATATATCCAAATAAAAAACTTAAAACTATGAAACTTCTAGAGCATCACATAGAAGTAAATTTGACTTCATTAAACTTTTATATGTAATATATATTTATGTATTTTTTTTTGTTTAAAGACAAGGTTAAGTAAATCAAAATTTAAATCCTAGATTGAAAGAAAATATTTGTGGATTGCATGCCTGATAAAGAACTTCTACCTAAAATATATAAACAATTCTTACTCCTCTATACTCTGAAAATAAATACCAATTTGAAAGTAGAGCAAGAGATTTAAACAGATATTTTACCAAAGAAAATATACAGATGACATATAAATATATGTAAATGTGTTCAATTTCACTGGTCATTAGGAAATGTGTATTTCAACCATGAGACACCACTAGACATCTATCCAAATGGCAAAAACAGCTGGGCACGGTGGCTCTCGCCTGTATTCCCAGCACTTTGGTAGGCTGAGTCCAGCAAATCACCTGAGGTCAGGAGTTTGAGACAAGCCTAGTCAACATGGTGAAAACCCAGTCTCTACTAAAAATACAAAAAATCAGCCAAGCGTGGTGGCACATGCCTGTAGTTACAGCTTCTCGGGAGGATGAGACAGGAGAATTGCTTGAACCCGGGAGGCGTAGATAGCAGTGAGCCAAGATCAGGCTATTGCACTCTAGCCTGGTCAACCAGAGTGAAACTCCATCTCAAAAAAAAAAAAAAAAAAAGGCAAAAACAATAAAACAAAATCCTTACAATGCCACATGTTGACAAGGATGCAGAACAACTGAAATTTTTATGCATTACAAATGGAAAATGATATAGCAACTTTGAAAAGCTTTTGGCAGTTTTAAGTTAAACATACGCTTACCACACAGTTCAGTGATCCCACTCCTAAGTATTTATCTGATAGAAAGGAAAATATTTGTCTACAATAAGACCTGTATTTGAGTGTTGATAGCCACTTTATTTGTAATAATCCAAAACTGGAAATGGCTCGAACACCTATGAACTGAAGAATGAACGAACATATTGTGGTGCATCCATACGATGAAACATTACTCAATAATGAAAGTCAACAAACTAGTGATATGTAAAACAACGTAGATGAATCTCAAAGAATTATACCATGTGAAATAAATCAGTTACAAAAGATAACATACTGTATAACTCTATAAATGTGAAAGTCTGGGAATGCAAAACTATGGGGAAAGAAATATGATCAGGGATTTGTAGGGCCTGGGTTGTTAAAGGGGATTAACAACAAATAGTTATGAGGATACTTTTGAAAACAATGAAATTATTTGATATCCTCATTATGATGGTGGTTATAGGACTGTATATGGGTATCCTAACTCATCTAAAAGACTAAAATTTACTGCATATAAATTCTACCTAAATTTTACTGACTGTAAACATAACCTAAAGAAATTCTATGTACATATATTTATCTCTTTCTTCTCTCTCCCTCTCTCTCTCTCTCTCTCTCTCTCTCTCTCTCTCTGTTTCTTAGAGGACCAGACCAAAAAAACCCATGAAGTACACATACACAGATATTTCTTACCGCACGTAACATTTTTAATAACAATAAATTTGGTGTAGATTTTACATTTTGAAAAGTTGGAGCTCAGTCCTTCCTATATCATAAAGTGTCTCCAGAACAGCTACAAATAATAGACTTAATTTGAAGCTGTGTTTCTTCAGATTTATAGGCCAATATGAACTAAAAGGGAGACAAATCAGAACATTTTTTCTGCTTTAGTTCTCCTTCATATCCACATTTACATTATGTAATACATTTCATTTTAGCCATGGAATTATTCGCTGCTTGGGAGAAAATGAGAGCATTCATTGGCCCTGAAGTTCTGTGAGTCCTAAGAAATGTGTAGAGCTCAGATTTCACAGGTTCAGAGTGGGAACTCAAGGGCTTTCTTTTTACCAACTTTCACTCATTTTCTTCTTTAACAATGCTGAAAAAATACAAAATTAAATATTTCTGTTAATGAAGATTGTAATTGCCATGAATAATTGTTCTGAAAAATTTGATAATCACTTCTATGATTTTGCTGGAGGCCTCAAAAGATAGTACTGGATTTTTCTGTATCTAATACAGAAAAATCTATCTATCTAATATAGCCATTCCTTATGTGTCAATTATGCACAATCTGAGCTGGTATTGTTATGGTAATTCTCATTATACAAACAGGCAATTTCTGTTGACTATGCATGCCTTCTATTGCCTTCCTTTCCTTTGTTTTCCTTCTCCTCCTTTCTCTTCTCTTATGGATTGGATGTTTCTTCCCCCAACCTTCAAATTTGTATGTTGAAATCCTAATTCCCAGTGTGACAGTATTAGAAGGTAGAACTTTGGGAGGTAATTAGGTTATAAGAGTGAAGCTCTCATGATAGGATTAATGCTGCTATAAAAGAAAAAGACACCAGTACTTAGTTCCAATTCGTCAGATAATATCTAATAACATGGAATTATAAAGTTCTCTCTCTATACATGTGAATCAAGGATCCCAGGCAAAAAACAATAGATTGGAATTTATGCTTTTGTACTTTAGTGTGATTCTACTGCTGTTTCTCTAATGCTAGAGTATTTTAAGAGGTCCAGCAACTTGTCAGAGATCCTTGTTTCTCTTCATTTTTTAAAGCTATTTTTATGATTGTTTGGACTTCAATTAGACATTGTATAACACATCTCGTAAATTACTCTCCTGAACATCCTTATTTCAATATTCCTCACAGCGTATATCAAATAATCTTCAAAGGAGAGTATTAAACTTGGGGTTCAAATATGAAATAGAAAACGTGTAGTAATAGCCTGTATTTAGTAAGTTATGAATTAATTTTTCTCCTGTAGATTCATAGATTTTATGGGACCTTGGACATACAGCTCAACTCTTTATTATTCAGAAGAATAAAACATAAGTAGGAAAGTGTCTTGCCCAATACTTTATAACTATTAAGTATTTTAAAATATATTTCCAGAGAGCAAAGGTGATTAACAGTACTAAGAGTGGTATCATCAGCTGATTGCTGTTGTCCAAAGAGTCCTATGTTAACTACCCTGAAAATTTAAAAGTCAAGATGATGTTAAGGTCAAAAATGATCCCAAAATCTCAGTGGCTTAAAACAATAAACGTTTATTTCTTGTTCTAGCTACATGTCCAGCAGGATCGTGCAATTCTAGAACTCCCACCCAGAAGTAACACATAGTGCATCTGTTCCCCTTTAGTATGGCACAAGTCATATGGACATACCTAAGTTTGGGGTGTGTGTAGAGAGGTCCAATTCCATCTGGAAGAGAAGTCTTGAGATACTTGGTAAAGTAGTCCAGAGTGCCATTTCATCACCAAGTTTGTGGCTCATTGTCCCTTACACATATTAAATTGCTTAGCCTTTTCCTAAAGGAGAAATGCTATCCTCAATTTTGGATGTGCATCGTCTCCAGGCACAGCTGGACCTGATACAAGGGTGGATTGTATAGAACAATTTTCAACATTCAGAGTAGATGAAAATGAGAGTTGCATGGTAGTCACTAGGGATTAGTAATTTTGAAATATTTTTCTCTTAAATAACTGCGATTGCAAAGGCAGTATTAAATCTTGTACAATTATATAATTAAAAATTAATAAAGTGGTTTCTTTGCCTGTAAAATATTCTTAGATTTTTTGGAAGGCTTCTTACATATTTAATTCCCATGTGTCCCATATATGAACAGCCACAGCCACAGCTCTTTTCTAGACATGCTTTTTAGATATACTGGTCTTTCTTCTCTGCCTTTCTTCCTGTATGTCTGTCTCAGTTGTTCTGTCTTCCTCTCCTTCTGCCTCTAACTGCAGAAACTTGGGACTACCAGGCTTGATGGGAAAACCTCACACTTAGTTTCTTTTACCTGAATCTTTGTGTTCCATTGAAAAGTGACTTTCATCCAGTGTTCTCTAAGTATGGCCTAAGTCTAGCAGCATCAGTATCATCTGACAATTTGTTAGAAATGCAAATTATCAGATCCCATCCTAGACTACTCAATTAGAAGCCCTGTTGAGGCTCAGCAATTTGTCTTTTAAAAAGTCTTCCAGGTAGTTCTGACTGAACTAAAGTTTGGGAGCCATATATTTTCTCAGTCAGATGCCAGTGTGATGAAGGAGGAAAAAGAAAATAATAGACTATTGGTTAAAGAAGTAACAGAATAGGGAAATGAGCTGGAGGGTTAGGGATCGGATCCTGCAGGGGTTATTTTTAGGCTGTTGTAAGACGTGGAAACCAATAGACCGTGTTTGATAAGACCCTCTGAGTCACATACATGAATACTTTCATACTCACATGGGCATATTCACCATTCACTAGAGTCTCTGAAAATTTGAACTTCCTATTTTTCAAAGGTTGGATTTATTTTATTTTATTTTATTTTATTGCTTTGCCTTGGCCTTCTAAACAGCTATTATTGGCATATGCTAAATGCTGTGTCCGGACTCCTTAGGTATGGTAGCATCATTCATTTACATATAGTTATGACAAAGATTCCTGAACTAAACCAAAATAAAGATTTCAGTCCTTGTCCTCCAGGGGAGGGCACCAGCAGTACAAATGGATATAAAAGCAAGAAGTGGGTTGAGTTAGTTCTGAATGTCTGAAATGAGATAGGGCTGGCATGATTACACAAATAAGTGTCACGAAACACAGTTCTACATAAGAATATGCCTAGGGAGATGATGATGTTCCAAAGAGATAATAAGACACTATAGTGGTTCAGGAAATTCTTTGATAGAGTATACATACTATATAAGTGTTGCTGATGGAGGAAGACTAGAAAAAACAGGAACGTGGGGAAACGCTTGAGGTCCTAAGTTTCAGAAAGCAGTTGGGAGCCTTCTGAAGGCGTATTTGCATGCTTTCACAGAGAAAGAACTAATAAAGAAAGGCTAAAAGGAGGCTGGAGGACATGGTGGAAAATGCATGGTCTCCATGGTAGAATCAACCTGCTGAGACATAGGAGCTCTGAAACTCTGGTAACTTATTTAACTTATATAAATAGCAATGTATTCATTTGTAAAATGAATGCAGTCACATATACTTCATAGGCATATAATGAGGAAAAAAATGATACGTAAAAGATCAATGGCTTTTTTCCTGCTGTCATCCCCCTTTGTCCTTCACCACTCTTCTCTCCTGCACCTATACTTTCTGAAGCATAGACACCAAAGAGATGCAGGATACTTTGCAAAATGAAATGCAGAGGAGAGAGCAAGAAACAGGTGCAGACTGATTCAGGGCCATGTTGGAGGGGAGTAGTGGCTGCAGAGCCCAGCTCTGGGCCTTTCCTCACTTTGAGGCTCTATAGCTCTTCCTAATTGACATTCTGCAGGCCCTGTTTGGTCTTATTGCTAATTACTATCTATTTGCCCTGTTGCTAACCTCATGTTTTTTTCCTTGATATAGTTTGCAAGTTTCTTTACAGTAATTGACTAGCTCTGTTGTAGATTACTTCACCCCGGGTACATCAATGGTCACCATTCCCCAAGCTAAATCTTGTTACTATAAGGGTTGCTGAGGATAAAATGTACATTCAGTTATTTCTTATGTAAATGGTTTTGATTCTCCTGGAAGATAGTATTTGGGCCTGGGACAGTATTTCAGATAAACACTCTTGCTCTTCCTTCTGAATTTGGACAACAGTCAAATTGACAACTTTCTCATTAAAATATAAAGAAACCAAAGAAGGTACCTGGATCCTTGCTTTGTCTTTCGCCAGTTGCTGTCGCATCTACTAAGTGTGGTGGGTCTGGCATAGTTGCAAAACTCCACTAGGATTTTTATGAGAATGGAGACTAGTGAGTTATTTTTAGTGTCTAAAATTAATTTAGTAGCTACGTTATCACTGTTTTAAAAAACAATATTTAGAGTTATGCTAGGAACAAGAAAGGAAAATACGTCTTCATTGTGTATTTACACAAAGTCAGAAATATGTATATAGAAGCAGCCTAATTTTTCAGTATGTTTATGGAAAAAGTTTAGCATTAGTCTTATTTTTCATCTATTTACTATGGACTAACTTCAAAAACATTTTCTTTTCCCATGAAACTCACTGGGAGTTTTTTTTTTATTGAGGTTCGTAAAATGAAAGAATTGTGTTGAGAATAGGGTATCACTCTTTCTCTTCAACATATTTTACTTTGTTCATCACTGGATTATAAGGATGGCTGATATGCCCATTGAGTCAACTTTAAGTTCCTACTGTTGAGCAAGACAAGGTAGACAGAGTCCTCACTTTCAATACTCTTGAGATTTGGCATAATACACAGATTATAGCCTGAGTATAGCTAATGTAATAGCATTAACAAGGAACCTGTTTTTCTATTTTTTTCCTGGTTGAAAGATTTCTCTGAGGAAATGATATTTAAGAAAAACCTGAAGGACACACAATTGCTGATTAGGACATTTCCTGGGAAGCAACTTTCTAAGCCTAGAGAAGGGTAACATGTTCATGGGTCCATTGAAAGCTTCTGTCTAATGGGGGAAGGGAGGGCAGGAGCAAGGGAAGAAGCCAAAAAGGTAAGGAAAAGCCTTCAAGACTATGCAGATAATTTGGATATTTGGTCACTTTGCCATTGCTTTTCATCTCTGAAGTATTTTACCATTTTCAAAGTACTTTCACAAGTAAAATGTCACTTCATTCACCGGATCTTGTGAGTTTGTGTGAATGCTCAGAGAAGAGCCTAGAGGGCTGTCCATATTTGCAACATCCATCTCTAGTTACTTACAAGACTTATCTTTTTGTCAATTTTCTTTTAACATTAAGAGCATATTGTTAGAGACATCTATAGAACCTGATTTAGGGTCTAATTCAGTACTTTTTTCTCTATAATAATAGCTAACATTTATGTCTAAGTACTTTATGTATATTAATGCATGAAATCCTATTATCTTTACAAGGAGAGTACTATTATTACTCAACATATTACTGAGCAGAAAAGGAAGGCATATGCCCAAGGTACACAACTGGTACATAGGTAGAATTTGAATACAGATGCCTAGCTACAGAATCCCCGTACTGAACTATAATTCGGTATAGACTTACCCACATTTTTTCCTCTTGTCTAAGCTCTGATGCTTTGCTTTTTGGGGGAATCCTCATATTTATGTCTTCATATGAGCAAAACATTATTCTAGGCACTGTAACAAGGTCTCAGTTTTTTGTTTTGTTTTGTTTTTAGTATATAGCTTTCAATTAACCCAAAGGAGAAATTAACATATAATGAATAAAGGTATACATACATTCATATTAGTGTCAAGATGAATTATAGTTGATTTACTTGTTAAAAAGGGAATATATTTTTATAAATTCCATAGTTATTATACTTATAAATTAGAGGTCTGTATGTAGAAATAAAAAATCGAGTAATTTTATTCCAAATTTTTATTCTCTTATGGAAAGATAATATTCTCTTCTTGTTCCAGGGGTTTCTGTGTGTTCAAGGAAAATCAAATGTGTCATGGGTTTTCTATTTGGAGACACATCAGAACATCCCTCTAAATATATAAACATCCCTCTCCACATTCCAGTAACTCTTTCTAAATCTGTCAATTTATGTATGAATATGGATCAGCAGAGGAGATGATTTTGTTAAAAATTTACCAGATTAGAAAGAGCATGTAATTGAAATTCAGTGTTATCATCAGTTTCTGGATCTATACAACATATATTTATGTCTGTATAGTGAATTATCATTAGGTCAGTAGATATTTATTTAACAGCTACTGGCTGGGCATGGTGGCTCATTCCCAGCACTTTGGGAGGCTGAGGTGGGTGAATCACCTGAGGTCAGGAGTTTGAGACCAGCCTGGCAAACATGTTGAAACCCTATCTCTACCAAAAACATAAAAATTAGCTGGACATAGTGGCAGGTGCCTGTAATCCCAGCTACTTGGGAGGCTGAGGCAGGAGAATCACTTGAACCTAGGAGGTGGAGGTTGGACTGAGCCGAGATCGTGCCACTGCACTCCAGCCTGAGTGACAGAG
>NW_016107556.1:2994747-3011521 GCF_001604975.1 Cebus imitator
AAAAAAGCCGATACTATATTAAAATTACTGTAAAGGCATTATAGAACTAATAATGATTTAAAAAGTATAGTCCATTGTTTCACAGAGATTTAATTCAGTATAAGGGTCAGACATTAAATAAGCAATTTTAAGAGTAATAACTAGAAGTACATGAGAGTATGAAATCCACCAAATATATTCATATTCAATGTCTCTCTGGCCTCTAAAATTTTATTATTCTAACCTAAATTTTATATAGGTTAGGAGTTGTATGTTCTCAACTTGGATTTGTTACTGAGTATTTGTGATCTGAGAAAAGCCAGGGAATCACAATTCAAGACATAGGGATTGTAGTACTTTTCTGTATTTTATTTTCCCCATTTAAAAAATGCAGACAGGGACTGTGGGACTTGGCCTAGTTTAGTGGTTCTCAAAAATGTGACTGCACATTAGAATTATTTGGAAGATTGTTAAAACATCGGTTGATGGCTCTCCTTACATTCTGCATAGAGGCTCTTACTGAGCAGCTCTAGGCCTGCTGAGAATTTGCTTTTCTAACATAATTCAAGGTGAATCTGATGATTCTGTGTAGGGAATCCATGAGCCCCACACATTGCTGTGCCAGAATGTAGGGATCCATGAGCCCCACGTTGGGCACCAGAATGTAGGGAGCCAACCCTACATCACCTGTGGGTACCCCGAGTTCAGTGGCGACAAAGGAATGAGAAAAAGACAGATTAAGAGAGAAAGTGGGACCAGGGGGCCATCACTTTATTACTCTGGCAGAAATAGTGAAGTCCCCGAGCTGTCACCATCCACACTGTTTATTGATTACAATCACTTTGATCTACAGGATATGGGTGGAGTGATGGTGGAGTGAATCAGTGAGCTAGAAGTGAATCAGTGAGCTGGAACTGATGTGTCATGCTAAGGATTGATGACAGTGGCAGTTTAGGAGTTTCACAAAACAAGAACATGTGGTTTTCTTTAGCCTATTATCTACGTGCAGCTAATGGAATGAGGGCCTTTCAAGGAGCCTACAAGTCTGGCTGCATCATAGTGCTACGAAGGGGATTTACATCCTTGAGCACAATGTTTATGGTAACAGAGCTGAGGTCACCCTGCACCGGAACATGAGGCATGGAGAGGCCTTCCTCCCCAGAGGTCTCCTGTGGTCTTCCACAGTTTGTTGTTCCTTGTTCATGTGTTGCTCATAACCAATTTATGTAGGCACTCTGTAAGTCCTTTCTCCTTTGCTGTTTTTCCCAACAATTCTGGCTTTGAGATCACACTTGGCGAACTTCTGGTCCAGATGACTTTGAGGAACTATGAAGTGCTATGTGCTACAAGAAATAGGATTATCTGAAAAAGCTTCTAGAAGTTAGTATTTTGGTAACTATTTTCTTCTATTTAGTGACTTTATTGTGGATTTTTAAAAATTTCTGGTTGTCTTATAATTCCTACCATATTTTAAACTAGTAGGAATGATTTTTCAAGCCATGGAAATCAATGCCAACAATATGTATTCCTCAAATCCTTGAACCCCAAGGTCTTGAAAAAGCATTTTGGTGATAATCCAGCTGGAGTAGTGTTAACATAGATAAATTCATGAGTACTTTTAGTCATAATTATTTGTTATATATATTGAATTTATATACCCAGTTATAATGAACAAATACCCAATGTCTGTCAGCTACCCAAAAAGGAAAACAGCTGAATTAAGAAGAAACATTTCTAAATTGATATAAAAAATCATTTTCTAATCTTCAAGTCAAAGTATTTCTTCTGTTCCAACATAGTTTTTTTAGTCTTCCTTAAGATATGTATAATACATTATTAAAAATTATGCAGCATGAAGTTCTTATAATGCAAAACATACAATTTAAGGTAGTAACAAGGGAGTTGTACATTTATATAGGTTCATGGTCAGATATCTCTGGCAGGCTCTAAGTATAAGAAATTAGTAATTAATGCATGTTTATCAAAAGCATACTATAGTAAAACAGATAATATGGTAAATCACTCTTTGAGGAGTAATTTTCTATTCCTAAAAGAAGTAGTGTAGAATTGATGACTTCTAATAACCATTCTGGCTTTAAATTTTTGCTGCACTCTGTGGCAAACAAAATAGTATTAATAGTTACTTATTATGTTCTGTCATATTTAGTGATAAGGTGCTGGGCCAACAGCCTTTGAAAAAAATGTGCCTGGCAAGGATACAGGTAACATGTACAAATTATTATAAATTTCCTTTTCCCACTGAGATAAATGCATTATCTCTACTCTTGTTTTTCTCTCCTTGAACTTTCTTCTCTCTGTTTCTAGTTAGCCATTAGATCAGCCAAATATTATGTAGAAGATATTAAAATCCAAGACACATTTTGACTTGAGTATTTTGTTAGTAGGACTATGATGAAATAAGAGTTGTACAAGAAATTCACACAAACAAAACAAAAATTCTGTTTTGTTTTTAAAAAAAGAATTTCAAAAGAATAGTATGGGCCTTCTGATCTGTCTTTCCATTTTGGTATATAGAATTACCTGGAGCAGATGCACATTTATGTTATTTCATAGGCTGGCAAAATGCAAGTTAGAGTAAATGTAGGACTTTGGCATAGAAAAGGGGGAAGATCATAGAATGTCAGAGTTGTAAGGATATTAAAAATCACTACAGTTAAAGCTCTCATTATGAAAATGAGGCAATTGAGGCTCATAAAGGCTTATTATCTTTCTAGAATCATAATTGTTTGTTTTATTGGGTTAACTTGCTTTACCTGTGAGTCTAGATAGGGAGCATAAATGTAATGCTTTAAAATACACTATCCAAAAGAAAGATGGGGTACCTAGACTAAAGGACAATAGCCTTTAAAGTAAAAGTATTATTGGAAGGGTTATATCACTGGGTAAAACTGTCAGTTTTAAACAATATGCACCAAGTAATATAGTTTCCAAATATAGAAAGCAAAAATTGACAGATATACACAGATAAAATAAATCTACCATCTATTTTCTAGTATTGGGATATTTAAGCATATCTCTCTCAGGGATATTTAAGCATAGATCAAGTTGATAGAATCATTAGTAAGGGTAAAGAAAATTAGATTATAAAACTTTGAAAGACATACATAAAAGATTTAACCCAAAAATGTTTCACACACTTTTCTTAAATATAACAAACAAAAAAAAAATGTCATGTTCTATGCCATAAAGCAAGGTTTAAGAAACAAAAATATTGCTGTTTGAACATTTGTATTTTCTGACCCTAAAGCCATTAAGTTATACATCAACAATGAAAAAGATTGCACAAAAGCATTTATTTTGATATTTTTAAAACAATTTTAAATTAATATGAACAGAAATGCTCTACTAAACTTTTAACAACAACAACAAAAATCTCAATGCAATGTAAATACTTTTAGTGAATAGAAAAAAATGGGAACCCTCCTTACTGTTTTTTTATCAGACTCATAAAATCTTCAGAGCAGAACCAAACAAGTAGAGTGCAAGTAAGAAAAATACGGTTCAAACTCACCGAACAAATGTAGATGTAAAATCCTAAAAAAAAGTAAAAAACACATTGAAATTGGATTTATACAAGGAATGGGTAATAGTCTGAATGTTTGTGTTTTCCCCAAATTTATATGTTAAAATTCTAACTCCCAAAGTGGTGGCGTTAGAGAAGGGGCCTTTGGAAGGTAATCAGGTCGTAAGGGCGGAGCCCTTGTGGATGAGATTAGGACCCTGGAGAGCTCTCTCATCTTCTTTCCACCTTGTGATAATACTAGAAGTTGGTAGAAGTTGGTAGTGTGCAACACAGGAGGGAGCCCTCATTGGTACTCTAGCATGCTGGCACCTTGGTCATTACTTCCAGACTCTAGAATTGTGAGAAATAAACTTCTGTAGTTTATAAGCCACCCATCTCTGGTACTTTGTTATAGCAGCCTAAACCAGATAAGACAGAATGCAGGATTATTATTAACATAAGAAAATTTAGTATTTTAACTTTCTACCTTAACATCTTATCATTTTGATACATACATAAAAACAATCTTTTTGAAATCTATTAATAATGAAAAACTCCCAACAAATCAGGAATAGAAGGAAATATCCTTAACTTGATAATAAGTATTTGATATAGTCTAGAGCAACAGTCATTTTCAATAGTGAAACATAGGAAGCATTTTCTTTAAAATCAGAAAATGGCCTGCTATTACCATTACTATTAATGGTAATAAAGTAGTTAGGCATTGCAGTTAGACACACCCAAAAAAACCCCACAGATCTAAAAAGAAGATACATTTCAGACACAGTAGAATGTGTAGACAAACTTTAGAAATAGAGTTCAGCAATGTTCCTGGCATAAACTCCTTATGCAAATATCAATGGCAATCCTATATGCCACTAATAATTCATAACAGAAAAAATATCCCATTTGTAATAAATTAAAAAGGCTATGTTGTTAAATAATTCATAGAGCAAGTCACTTAGACTTAACTTTGGCTAAACAAAAAAGATGGTACCATGGGCATTTAAGAAAACAACACAAAAAAAAGTAAAGATAAATAATCCATGAATGAAAATACTGGATAAGTCAGAAGAGCACCATTACCCAAATTCTACATTCAATTCAATGCAATCCAAACCTCAACAAGTATTGTTTTTGTGGACCTAGAAAAAGCGATGCCAAAATCAATATAGATGAGTAAAAGGTCAAGAATAAGACTTATTTAAGAAAAACAAGGAAGGGAAATTTGTCTTCTCAGACATCATGCTATTAGGAATTTTAGAATTTAAGTCATGAGACACTTTCGTATGTATTCACAGATGCACAAATTTATCAAATTATTTTCAATAAAACTTAAAAAAATTATAATTGTTTAAAAATATTTTAAAATAATGTTTTAAAATATTGTTTAAACTCACATAGATTATGTATCATCTTCCTGCCTTCTCCTAGCAAAGGCTGCAGCCATTGTTCTATTTTTTGTACACTTAAACCATGAATTTACATGAATGAAATCTTGGCATAAATCAAAGAAAGCATTAAACTGTGGTAGAATAAGACTATTAGTATCTAAATAAATACGAAACTCCAATAAAAATGACAAGGAACCCGGTAAAAACTAAGCAGAGGTTATGAACAGACAAATTACAGAAAATGAAGTACAATACAGGTATTGATCTACTTACCACCTATGCAACTTACGACCATTCGACTTTATGACCACAATCACTAGCCACGACTGCTCTGCGTCTGGCAGCGCAAACGTTGCCCAGCTGGGCGTATGACAACGCGGACCAGCTTCCGGCAGCACTGCCATCTCCGTGTGCACCATTTCAACTGTACATATAGCCTACTCAACTTACGACCAAATCGTGTTACGACCGGTCTGCCGGTCCCAATCGTGGTCATAAGTCGAGCACTAGCTGTATATAAACTGCTACTTCACTAATAATTAACGGTTTATACATAAAAAGGAAAACAAGATATCGAACTGCCTGAATTTAAAATTTAACAATACTAAGTTTTAGTTGAAATGAGGGGATGAGATCTCTCAGCACTGTTGAGCCAGGCTGCATTGCATAACTCCAGAGTATTAATTGGTACATTCACTTTGAGAAGCATTTTAATACATCAGGGGAAGGTAAAAATGTAACTGCTCTATGACCTATTAATCTCACTCAGAGAACTATACCTTACAGCTGTTTTTCTGTTGAAACTTTTAAAAATCACAACACATAGTAAAAAAATTATATGTTATATCAAAGAAGACATACTGGGACATAACATAGTTCACCAAGCATTGTGTCAAGTGAAAAATTTTGGTTAATGAGTTGCAAACAGCAGTAATGTGTTTCATTTTTGTGCTAAAGCATTTAATTGCCAGTGAAAGATTTTCTGTATTTTTTTCTTTTTACCATGTCAACTAGAAGCTTTTAAGATGGTGCTTACTTTCTCCACCTGTACCACGGAGTAAGGCATCGTAGAACAGAGCACATAGCCAATTCAAAATGGACATATAGACTGATTGATAAATAGGCTTTCAATTTTACAAACCACTAAGTTTAGGAGTTTTTGATTCTACAGAATTGCATAGCCCTTACTGACTGTTACAATATTCGTACTCTTATTATGTGTAAGAGTTAATGCAACCACCTAAAACTTCACAGATTAAAATAAAAACCATTTATTTGTCCATGATTCTGTACTCTAGGCTGGACTCAGAAGGACATTTATTTCTTGGCCTCCTAGGTCACTCATGGAAAAGCAATATCGGAAGGTAGTCGGTCTGGATGGTCAAAGTTGGTTTCGGTCCTGTGTCCAGCACCTCAATTGAAATGGCTGGAATAGATGGGACTCTGTCTTCCATGGGCTCTTCAGAAGAGAGTTCGATGGATTTCTTTTCATGGTGATCTTGATATAGTAAAGTGGCTTGATAACACTCTAATAGGTTTGATGCATAGTTGGATAAATACAGATATAGGAAAATCAGCATATATGGAGCATATATACAGAACAGTGCTATAATATCCATTGAAGTATTGTTTGTAAGAATAAAATTTGAAAACATCTTCAAAAACTCTCAGTAGATAAATAGATACAGGAGATACTCTTTATTCATAGGATAGAATAGTGTTCATTGAGTTGAATGAACAAATGATTGATAGATGATAGATCTCTTAATAGACTCATGGACAGGTATTGAAGACATAATGTTAAATGAAAACAACACATTTTAGAATAAAACATAAAGCATAATAATATTTGTCTTATTAAGAACATTGAAAGTAATGCTGTGTGTTTTTATTTACAAATATGCACAAGTACATGTAAAAGATTACCTCTCTTAATGAAAACAGTTGCCTTTGGGGAGGGTAGGAGTAGAATGGGAATGAGCAGAGAAATAGAGGAAACTTTACATTTTTTTCTTCTATGTTTTAAATTGGGTGTAAAAATAATAAAATGTCAACATTTAAGCAATTTTGGATGTTTAGTAAATTATTCCTGTTGTTTTTAGTATTTTAAAGAACTCAAAGACAAAACAAGATACAGAACAATGTTATAAAAATATAAGATTATTAGTGGAGACACTACCTTTTTCAGGTGATTATTTTCATTAAATATTTTGACTCCTCCTCGAGAGGGCAGAAAGTCTCACTGGAACACTGATACTTGTTAAAAATTTAAGAGCTTAGTCTGGTAAGTTTTTACCTAAAAAGGTCAGTTGCAGAAAGAACCAGAAAGACTAAGTTTTCAGTCCTTACAGAGACATAAAGTCAAAAGCAAGGAAATCAAGGTCAGCTGTCAATCTGTAGAATGAGTAAGGTGTCAGAAATGGGAGACAAAGCAGTTCCAAGCTTTGAAGCTAGGTGACATGTAATGGAGTTCAGAGTCAGAATGAAAGCAGAAGAAAGGTATAGCTTCTAAGACTGTTCTTGAGAGCAGGTCGCAGCAGCAGTGCGGGTTTGTGAGGAGGTAGGCCTGGTTTAAAGACAGCGATCTGGAGCAGACAGAAACACCTAAGACAATGCTTTTCATCCCGAGTCAAGTGGTTTCTGTCAGAGCTTCTCAGGAATACTTCGTTCATTGATCAGCTTGCCATCCTTATGGGAATAATTAAGACGACTGCTGAGGGATTCCCACGTGTTTGTATTTCCAAGAAAAAAAAAAAAAACATGGTGATGTGATTTTCTGTCTAGATAAGACACAGGCTACTTGTTCCCATCAGAAAGAATTGGCCACATCAAGTCAGGGCAATTGTGTTACTTTGTCAACTGGGTCTCATGAACTCTGAGAACCCACTGGTCTGCTTGTGGTTACCTGTTCTTTTCTGACATGTTTAGTCTTCTTATCCCAAGGTAAGAGTGAGGTCAGTGAGAGAGCAGAATCTTAGCAAGGCTGGAGGCATGAGGAAGTTGTCTTGTTTTCTCTCCCTTTCTCTCAAGATTTCTGAGAATTATGTTAATCCCAAGAGGTGTGCCCAAGGGAACATGAATTACTGCAGAATTACCAATCAAGGTGAAGACAGAGAAAATGTCAGGTAAATGTTAACTATGCGTTGTTTACTTAGACTTCTCCCTGAGGGAAGAGGGCTAAATCATTGGAATTGAGTGAGTGGTTTTGCAGGTCTGTAATTCTTCTCTGTTGACAACTGTCACTGTAACCTTGTATTTGACATTTAAAAAGCACAGCTGGAGAAACAGAGTGAAAGTTCTAGAATGACTAGTGCCTCCTTGCTCTATTTAGTGCCTTTACCTTAATTTATTATTAATGCACATTGCCTTCTTTTCTTCAGTGATTGGAGTTTTTCCCAAGTTGGATTTTTTTCCCTGTGATTTCTCAATAACAGTACCTATTATTATTTTATTATGACATGTAACCTCAAGCATGTTTTGTGTAGCAAAGCCACCACGTTCTTGCTCTAATTTTGGTGACAGTAGGGAGAGTAAATACCTGTCAGCTGCATTCCCTTTCTGATGGGATGGGAAAAATTAATGGCTTAAATATCTGTCAGAAAAAGTTTTGTTATCTGTTTGTGGGTTTATGTAAATTAGTTGTAGTTCATTAATGGACTAATTTATATAAACATTCAAGATTTCTTGAAGACCTATTACGAGTGAAAATTTTATTATAGTTGGTATAGACACCTGGGTTTCCATAAAATAAGCACATAAAGATACTGAATTATTTTATACAAGTCATGAAATCAGTGCAGGAAAAGTGCTTAATAACTTCAATTTGTAAGCATTTTCATAGAAGATAAGTGCTTCCCTAAAGAAAAGATGCCCAGACCGAAACCTGGGAGAGTCTTACATGTCGTCTCCAGATCTCTAGCTTTTCCCATGGAGATGTTCATTGTGAAATTTAAAAAAATAAGAGAAAGGAAACTTCAACTTCTGGGAAGATGAGTTAGATGTCCTTTTCTCTTTTCCTTCTGCTAAGTAAAGCTAAAACCCCTGGACATTACGTATAAACAAACAAAAAACTCCACGTGTTTGTATTTCCAAGAAAAAAAAAAAAACATGGTGATGTGATTTTCTGTCTAGATAAGACACAGGCTACTTGTTCCCATCAGAAAGAATTGGCCACATCAAGTCAGGGCAATTGTGTTACTTTGTGAAGGGTGGTGAAAAGAAGGCAGACTGGCCAGGGACATTGGAATCCAAGAGAGAACATGGTGGTGTGTTCTCTAGGCTTTCTTTTGGTATCCTGCATGTTAATCTTAGAGCTGAATAAAGCAAAATCCAGAAATTCCAATGGGGGCAGACACACAAAAAGCCCAACAAAAGTCTGCTTTTTCTAGCCAAAGGACAGAAAAGGAAAGAAAAATTTTGAACAATAACTGTTCTACTGTTGCTAAATACCACAGAACAAACTTTGGCCCCGCTCCACATGCACCAGCAAAGATGAAATGAAGAACCTAGAATTCTACTCTTTCCAGGCTATAACACCATAGCTAAAAAAAAAAAAAAAAAAAAAAAAGTGACCCTTTCCCTCATCTTTGAATCCAGTTGTGTTCTCAAACCCTTTCTCAACTCAATGCCTCCATGTGATTATAAACTCCCTCCCCAAGGATGTAAGTGGAGAGCATGTGGGGAGCCTGGCAAAGTGAGTAGTTTCTCTCTGCCTGCTGAGGTATTAGCACGAAAGGCCTCTGGGGGAGTCAGGGCTTTCACCATGGCCCAATGGCAAAGATACGTCTCTGGAAGTTACATGGATAGTAGTTAGAGGACACTTCTACCCCTCAGACCCAGGGAGGTATCGGTGGTGTCCTAATGAGGTGATGGAACTCCCATTGCCATCCAGCATGTGGTGCCAATTTCAGTTTCTTGGTTTTGCTACTGTACTATAGTTATATAATATGTAACAATTAAGGAAAACAGGGGTGAAATATTCATGGGACCTCTCTCTACTATTTTTTCAACTTCTTATAATGTGCAATTATTTCAAAAGCAAAAAGTTAAAGAAGAGAAATACATTTATAACAAATTTAAATTTTTGCTCTCAGGTTGAGTGCCAATAAATTATCCCCCCCACCCCCAGACTTTTTTTTTGAAACAGAGTCTTGCTCTGTTTCTCAGGCTGAAGGTTGCAGTGAGCCGAGATGCGCCTCAGCTCACTGTAACCTTCACCTCCCAGGTTCATGCAATTCTCTGTCTCAGCCTCCTGAGTAGCTGGGATTACAGGTGCCCACCACCATGCCCAGCTAATTTTTGTATTTTTAGTAGAGACAGGTTTCACCATGTTGGCCAGACTGGTCTTGAACTCCTGACCTCAAGTGATCCATCCACCTCGGCCTCCCAAAATACTGGGATTACAAGCGTGAGCCACCGTGCCTGGTCCAGTCTACCTTTACTTCACATTTAAAAGGGAAAATAGATTGGGTGCAGTGGTTCATGCCTGTAATCTTATCACTTTGGGAGGCCAAGGTGGGCAGATCATTTGAGGTCAGGATTTCAAGACCAGCCTGGCCAACATGGTGAAACCCTCATCTCTACTTAAAATACGAAAATGAGCTGGGTGTGGTGGCAGGCACCTGTAATCCCAGCCACTTGGGAGGCAGAGACAGGAGAATAACTTGAATCCAGGAGGCAGAGGTTGTAGTGAGCTGAGTTTGCACCACTGCGCTCCAGCCTGGGAGACAGAGTGAGACTCTGTCTCAAAAAAATAGTAAAATAAAAAGTAAGGCAGACTCTATAATAAAATTTTAAGACAAATATACGTGTCTTCTTTTAGATCTGTTTTCTTTATGACTCCTAACCCAAATGAAAAAACTGGTGGGGAATACATACAGATAAGCAACAGCAACCCATCAGTGACTGTTTGCTAGCAGAGGTTCTACAGGATGATTGACTTCTGTGGCAGTCTGCCTAGTTGTTTCTGTAGTCCCTATTTCCTATCCTTCTGGATAATATAGCTAGATTACATTTCTTATCCTCTCTTGTAATTATGTGTGGTTATGGGACTGAAGTCTTGGCAAATGAAATTCTGCTGGAAGTGATACATGTTTCTTACTGACTTGGTCCTTGAAAATCCTCTAGATGATCCTTCACCCTCTTCTTCTCTGGAACTGGATGAGGGCATTCCAGGTGCCTAGAGGAGGGCTGGGCTCAAGATAAAGGAGCCTGCATGCCTTAATAACTCCAAGGAGCAGAACATCCTTATTCTCCTGCAGCCAACTGAACTTTAAGTGAATGAATAATTATTTCCATTTCTAAAAGCCGTTTAGTCCTTGGGATTTAACTGTTGCTGTACTTTTCCTGATATTGGGAAGGATTGGTAGTGTGTATGGGGTTTCTTGTAAAGACACTAAAGTGGTTGAGATTCCCAATTATTTTTCACACTTGGTACCTGAAATCTCCCTGGAATTCACAAGGCACTGAAGGCAAGGGACCAGGTTCTAGTCTAATATATAATACTTCATATTCAAAGAGAGATAATTGTACAAGGCCATCTTTCAATTCCAATTCTAACAGTCTTGAATATATTAATTTATATGAAGCACAGAGTATACTTGGTACTTTTGCACTTCCGTCTTTTTTTAATCCCAAGAGACACTGCAAAATGATGAGTTGGATCTTGCCCTCTGATTCCAGATGTAGCTTCAAACTCCTCAATATAATGCTACAGGCCACTGTTGCCACTGTACTTATATTGACCAAAGTGCTGAAACCTATAGGTCAATGCTACTTTATATGTTGATCTAATGACAACTGTGGGCGTTAGCACCTTGACTAGCAGGCTTTATTGGTTGAATCATCCAGTCTCTTCTAGCACATCCATGATGCATTCTCCATGCTCCACTCTGTCTGTCTCTCACACTTAGTTTCCATTGAAGTGATGATGTTTGCAGAATAAGCTATATCTTTCGGGGACTCTTCTATATTTTGAAACATGAGTCTTGGGGATTAATGTCCTAGAGAAAATGAAGGAAAAACAATCTTTAGAAAATACTAGAAGTGATTCAGCTTTTTTTTTTTTTACTGACACAAATATTGTTCTTAAGTGCTAGAAGGCTGTGATATGTCTCACAAAACACAAAAATAATAGAAAAATAATTTTAAAATATTTCATTTTTTATAATGGACACCTAGAGTCAGAGAAATATAATTATGGATTTATTACAAAATGTGTTGAGACAGGCCCATATTTCTTGATTACTCACTAACTCCTTTTGGGTTTATGAAACTGACCCTAGTCTGTTTCCTTTGTGGGGTGAACAGTACTAGTGTCTACAAAATGTATTTCTCCCTCTTGTTCCAAACCAACAGAAATCAAATCGATTTGAGAAGGTAATGAATGAGTCAAATTAAAATCCTTGCTATTCCAGTCTTCCTTGGATTCAGAGGTGTGGTTAAGAGGTATAGTCATTTTCGGTGAAATGTAGATGGGACTAAACTGGTTTCTGAGAAGACTGATTTTCTGATGCAGATATTGTCCCCTCTTCTTTCTTTCCTTTCTTGCTTTGAATGCAGTCATGATAGACTCACCTGCTGCAGTCATTTAGAAATCGTAAGGGGAAGGCTAAAATAATCACAGATCCTTTTGACCTAATTTAATGAGATTTATTACACCAATGTCAGTAGCCGCTTTCCTCTAGATTTTAGTTTGATGAAAAAAATAAACATACAGCCGGGTGCAGTGGCTCATGCAATTGTCCTTGCACTTTGGAAGGCCGAGGCAGGAGGATTATGAGGTCAGGAGATTGAGACTATCCTGACTAACACAGCAAAACCCTGTCTCTACTAAAAATACAAAAAATTAGCCGGATATGGTGGCATGCATCTGTAGTCCCAGCTACTCAGGAGGCTGAGGCAGCAGAATCACTTGAATCCGGGAGGTGGAGGTTGCAGTGAGCCGAGATCACGCCATTGCACTCCAGCTTGGGCGACAGAGCGAGACTTTGTCTCAATAAATAAATAAATAAATTAATTAATTAATTAACATATATACTTTACAGCTAATATTGTTATGTTTTCTGCAATCTATAGCCAGATAATAGACTGGGTTTAATTATAAATATTTACAGCAGATTCTGTATTTCACAAAGGGAAAGACAGACATCTCACTTCAATAATTGGGAAAAACTTTCGCAAAGGAAGTTTCAGTCTATAATTATGAAATATGAGGTAAAATCTAAAATAGCTCTCGGAATTTAGTAGACTTTAAGAACCATTGTAGGAGTTTTACTATACCATACTGGAAATAGCTGATAATTTATTCTGTATTAAACCTATAAAATTTACATGTATTGAGTATTTACTATTTTTAAGCACTATGTTGAATATTATATCTGCTTCTTTATTATCCCAGGGAATCCTCACATCAGACCTATGCAGTAGAAATATTTTTTACTCCCACTTAATAAATGAAAAAATATTGAGACTTGGAGGGATTAAACAACTGGCCCCTGAGCCTCAAATACAACCTGTTTTGTCTTATTCATGTTGTATCTTCAATACCTGGTTTGGTACCCAATAAAGAGTAAGTAGTACATAAGTATTTTCAGAGAATAATAAAAGCATATTGCTTCTGTATGTGTTACACTGTTTTATTGAATATTTGCTATGCCATGGTCTCATTCTGAGACCTTAGAACATAAAACATTTATAGAAAAACTTCTTTGTCCTTAAGGAGATAAGATGTATGCATAATCTTCTTGCAAAGAGCAAATTTCAAAGCTGTAAGCTACTCCTTTGTTTCAGCCCAAGGTAATCAAAAATGAATTCACAGAGTTGGTGGACTTTGAGCTGTAAGCAAAGAAATGCCTATGAAAAACAAGGATGGATAAAGAAGAATGTAAGGGTGATTAATATGTAAAATATAAGGAGATTGGAGGTGGGGGATGAGTTATGTTTATGTTAAATTGTGAAGGTGCTACACAGCAAATTAAAAGTTTGAACTTTAGGATTTTGTTCTATGGTTAATGAGGAAATCACAGGGATAGCTAAGCAATGAAGCAGGATACTCAGATATGCTTATAGCAAGGTAGCTCTGGAATCAGTTTGGAAGAAAGACTAGCTTCAAAAGTGACAAGAAACTGAAGATTGCTATATTCGCCTAGGCACAGAGGCTGAGGGCACATGGCTTGAGGGACCCAGAGAGGCTGAACATGCAAGAGTCCTGAGGAGGGATAGTACATGACATTCTGTGAAGAGTAAAAGGAATCATTGGAATGTTATTGGAGCACAGAGATTTGCAATGACTTTATTCATAATGCAGTCAGTTCTTATGTGTAGATTCTGTATTTATAAACTCATCTCCTTATAAAATTTATTGTTATCCCCCAATCAGTACCAATGGTACTTATGAGTCATTTATAGGCATGCACAGACTTGCAAAAAATGTGAGGTCCTAGCATGCATGTTTCCAGCTGAAATGGAACACAGGAAAGCTCCGCCTGTTTTAGCTCTCATATTATAAGTGAGTGTCCTTTTTACAGTCTATTTAGTGCCACATTTCTCATATTTTGCGCTTTTTCTTGGTGATTTCACTGTTTAAAATCATGTTCCAGTGTAGTGCTGAAGCACTGACTAGTGTTCTTAGGTGCAAGAAGGCTGCAATATGTCTCACAGAGAAAATATGTACGTTGGAGAAGCTTTGTTCAACCATGAGTTTTAGTGCTGTTGACCATGAGTTCAATGCTAAGGAATTAATACTGTCTATTAAGTATGGTGTCTTCAAACAGAAACACACATAAAATAGTGTTATATATTGATAGCTTTACAGCAGTGTTGTAATCACAGACTTGTAGAGACAAATCCCTATTTTACCCTTGAAGAAATTATTTGGTATTTGGTAATTTAATGTTCAGGGCAATTTTGTAGAACGTAACTACTGAGAATAATGAAACTTGAGCGTATATATCATAGAATAGTAGACCTGGACGAAACCTTAGTAATAATCAATTCAATGCCATTGCCATGCAGAAAAAACAGATTCAAAGATATAAAGTGAAGTAACCAATGCTACATTCTTATTTATCACTGAGTCTGGACCAGAGTTAGAAACTTTAATTTGTTCTTCAGTAGATTCCCCTACTCCACAGAAATATAAACCTTTAAATAGAATACTGTCCTGGACAAAATATTTAAACCAAAGTATTAGGTGATTAGGTTTTTTTTTTTTAAATTGGAAGGAGGATCTCTGATGGGCACACATGATGAATCATTCATGTGATGCATGGTTGCTGCTCTGATTCCTCATCCTTATCAAGGCTCATCTTAATCTTGCATCACTCTAGTTTAAACCCAGATAGACTCAGAATTTAAAAGTCTTTCAAAGGTTACCAGAAGGATCTCTCTCATACAATCACCTGTGCTAAGGTTATACCACTGTTTTCACAACAACTAGCAGTCTTCTGTCAGGTTATAATCTAGTTCAGGGTCAACAGCCTGTGGCCTGCAAGTCAAATTTGTCTCACTGACTGTTTTGCCTGAATTATCATATTATTATGAATTACTGGAACTCAGCCATGCTTATTTTATGATGTATTGGTAATGGCTACTTTCATGCTACCTTTGCAAATTTGAGTAGCTGTGACAAAGATTTTATGGCTTTTTATATTTACTGTCTTGCCTTTATAGGAAATGTTTGCTGACTTCTGGTGTAGCATATAGCATGAAATTCGGTGTCGTTTCTCCATGTAAATGGTCTATGATGACAGTCTTTGAAAACATTTTATCTGTTGCTCTGCTTTTATCCTGAAGTTTAAGATATTACATTGAAGAGCTTTATCAAGGTGTCTAGATGACACAAGAGGATTATCTTTTGCTATTTGGTATCATCCAAAAATCTGAATCAATTTAACAAAAGTGAGCCATAACTCACTTTAGCACTTACTGAATTACACGTCAGTCACCTGAGTTTCCCAACTCAAGGACTACAGTGGTAAGAATCTGAATCTGCAATGCATTTCCTGCTCCAGCCTGTCCTCACCAGCTGTTAACATTACCTGAACCAATTGTTATTGTGGCTGTCAAAACTGACATTCGAAATCAGTAACGGGACAGAATTAACTTCCCAAGTGTCTTTCCTATTGCACAAGCATATGTAAGAGATGCTTTTATTTAGCTTAGTGACATTTGCCAACCAAGTACTGACAAAACAGTGTGTCTAAACAAATGTTGATTGCACAGATTCATCGCCCCATGATAATGAATGCTAAATGCATAGAGGTAATTACATAATATTTATCTCATAACCACACACAGTGACTTTTGCTTAATATAATTACTTGGGAGACTGTGTTTTAATGTTGAAACCTGACACTTCAATGAAAAGAAGACTGTGGTAAACAGTTTTTCAGAGCTTCTTCTATATTCTTATAGTTGAACTGAGCATTGTCTTTACTGAGGCTTCCTGAATTTTAAAAAAATTCTTTTCTTAATTAGCAAATTATGGCTAAATTAACACATTGCTTCAGTTCCTTGTTAGTCTCCTAGGCGTATTTATAAAAAAAGGTTTACAGCCCAAGATGAGGATTTTGTGAGAATAAAAACTTTTATTAAGTCTCTATCTCAGAATCTTGTAAGTGTGAGCGAGAAGTATTAGGGATTAGGGGAATCAGATAAACCATGAATAATTGTACATCCACCTTCAAGATATACGACAGATAATATTTTTATAGGCTCTTTGTAGGAACTGTAAATATGGTAGAACATAAAGAAAACCATAATCATGGGATGAGGAATATATCAAGATATGCTATCTTGGGTTGAAATGCTATATAGAGGAAGGAATAACAAGGTTATGGATTCAGAATGAGTGTGAATATAGGGATTATTATATATT
>NW_016107556.1:3013071-3031532 GCF_001604975.1 Cebus imitator
CTTAGATTCTAATATTAATTTCCTTGACTTTGGAAGGGATACATTGTTTTTATACCATATCATTTCACCAGACAGAGTTTTTAAATCTATGGGAGGACCCAAATGGTAGCTTTGCAAGATGTGTATCACACGCAATTCTTATCGCTGCTCTAATGCTTTACAAACGGAAGCAGGCAGCAGCATGTGACATAGTATTTTGCTCAAGTGAGCCTTAAGGCCGGTGTTCATCGCGCCCTAGAAGAGTGCTACGTGATACACAAATAAATAAAATTTATGCCTGCTCCAACTGAGAAGACAAAGTCTGTAGATTAAAGTTCAGCTGGAAGGTTGTGCTTCAATCTTACACTTAGAATTAAGTGTGATGTCTATAAAGTAGCTCCTTAAAAGAAAAGAAATAAAAAGATTTTACAGTCTACTACAGCCATCAGGTTCCTAGGGGATTATATGTTTGCCTACATTCTAAAGTGTTTTGTTGTTGTCAGAAAATTCTTATGTCTACATCAAGTAAAAATGACTTCCACTTTGGCAGTCCTTCATTTGCCTTCGTCTTTAGGACTTCTTCATAATGCAGCCTTCCTTCTGGTTCCTTAGAAAGATTCTCCTCCAAACCTTCATGGCTTGAAGAAATCATCAGTTTATATAATCTTTTAGAAAAAAAGAAATTTCAGAGTTTGAGGAGAGTATCTTCTCAGACCTATTCTATGACAGAGATTCACCTGCATCAGGATTTTCTTAATTGACCTCTGTAGAACTTTAACTGCTCCTTAATATGCTTTGTGAAAGAAAAAATGGTATCATAGTCAGGCTTTAATTAGAGAGTAAGTTGAAGAAACTCATATAATCTCATAAAATTTATAGGAATTTTTTGATAAAGTAACTTGTTTGTCATTGTTTAACCTGATGTTTCCCAAATATATTTGTATAACTTACCTCTTCACACTCTCACACCAGTATATGTCAGCCTATGGAACTATCCTTCTGTGGCATGCACTTTGGGAAACATTGATATATCATGAATGACAAATGGCTACAGGAATATGAGAATGAATATTTATGTTTATGTTATTACTTATAATAGGGCCACTACTTTAATTGATAATTTTATAGATACTTTTTGAATTATTGAAGTTCTCTCTGATATGTAATGTGTGCTGCATTTTCTATTTGTGACCCTACAAAAGGCATTGTTTGTTTCAGCCACTGCTTCTCATAATAATTCTTCTGGCCTTGAACACAGGGGTGCGTTGTCTCTTTGGGTTAGCTCTAGAAATTAGTTCATAACCCTTCTACTCCCTTAAGATTTCCCTTTAGCCTTTCTTTTTCTCCCAGGGTTTCTCCAGATTTTTTTTAAAGCAGGTGCTATAGCACAGAGCTCATGTTCCCTATTTCTCCAATATCTAGGCCCATCTAGGTTATTTTGCATGTTGTTTCTGTTTTTAGATGGCTGTTTCTCATTCCCAGACTATATCATCTTACACTAACAGTTATTGACTATTAACATGTTTGAATAAATAATGACTCTATCAAGTCCGCTTTGCATTTAGTTTCATTCTTTTACGGTTTAATTACTTTTCTGAAATTGTCACTATCTGCAAACTTCACGAAGGTATCCTTTATCAGTTACACAGATAAAATTTTCAAGCAACGCAAATACCAGATGGTCTGTGTCTCCACTTCTCCTTCTAAAAATTCTTTTCAAAGTAACCCTATTCATTCAATAGCCAATCTATAGAGTCAATCCATATTTTGAGGTTCTTGCTTGGGAATTGTGAATATTATCCTCGTTGAACCTAAAATCCATGCACTGTGTCCGTATATGATACCTTTCCAATGAATGTCTATGTAAAAGGAACATCAGACCATTCAACAAACCATGTCAGAATAGCATGATCTGGACCACATCTGCACAGCTTACTGCTGAAAATATCATTTGAGAAGTAAACAAATCCTCGATGAAATCCCACAAATAGTGTCTATTGTTGCTTCCTTATTTAGAGAGTTTGTTATTTTAATGATAATAACTAAGTACATTCGTCTGTTACATCCTTTTCCTAAGGTCATGTTATCTCAATGCTAATTATGTACTCAGCAGGATGGCTGCTCACAGTTTTATACCATTTATTTGTTTTTTCATGTTTTAACATTTATGAAGTCGAGGTAAATTTTACAATTGATGACATTCCATCATTGTGTCATAGCTTAACTGACAGAGTTTTTTTCTTTCTTAGTAATTCATATAATAATGGTGAATCAAAGTCCATGAAGATTTGATGAAACATAGTATTTTTTTTTTTTTTTTAGACGGAGTTTCGCTCTTGTTGCCCAGGCTGGAGTGCAATGGCGCGATCTCGGCTCACTGCAACCTTCGCCTCCTAGGTTCAGGCAATTCTCCTGCCTCAGCCTGCCTCTCCTGTAGCTGGGATTACAGGCATGCACCACCATGCCCAGCTGATCTTTTGTATTTTTAGTAGAGACGGGGTTTCACTATGTTGACCAGGATGGTCTCGATCTCTTGACCTCGTGATCCACCCACCTCGGCCTCCCAAAGTGCTGGGATTACAGGCGTGAGCCACCGCGCCCGGCCCAAAATATAGTATTTTAATGCTCTCAGTAAGCAGAGTATAATGCTCTGAGCCTGGAGATGGTGAGATTCCTACAGGAGAATAATGTTAACATATCAATTGTACCAAGCTTATAAAGGGCTCTTCAGTACATTATGGCACTTGATTAGCATAATAGCAATGGAGTTATTATTAGCTTAAATTTACACCTGAAATAAAAACATGATTAAGTGACTTGCTCAAGGACATATAGGTTCCCAAAAACAGTATCATATTTATTTTAATTTTTGAGAATAATATAGTGCTTGGCACATAGCATGAACTCAATATATATTGGTAGAATAAATAAGAGAATAAAGCTCTACTCAAATTTAACTTATTCTCATTTAAATTTTCTTCCCTTCTTATTTTGACATTGATCTATCCCCCTCATCTCTTTCCAGCATTGCATTGCCACTCATTAGATGGTCAACTCTTTAAGGGTTAAGACCAAAGTAAAAACACATTCAAAAATATATTAGAACTTTTAGAGTTGGGATGGACTTTTGAGGTCCCTTAGTATTATCTGCTTTATTTTAAAGAAAAGTGAACCACATACCAGAAAGTCTGAATGATTGATTTAAGTTTACATGGTTAGTAAATGGCAGAAGCTGGCCTTGAAATTGAGCATGCTGCATTTTGGATTACTCTACTCATATTTCTCTTATATGATTGGTTTGGTTGTTAAAGTCAGCTAATTTGTCTTTAGAATTAATCTGAACCTCTAACACGTGTTCAAATTGCTAGAAATTTCCACTTGAATGCCTCAGGAGAGTGTCAGCCTCAAATTGGGCAACACAGAAAAGCTTGTTCTACCTCCTGTGTTTAAATCTTGGCTAATGATGGCTTCCTTTTCCCAGTCATTCTGGGATAGACACTTATTCTTTCTCTCTCTCACCCCTCACATCAAAGTAATACCCTAGCCCATTTCTCACATCCGTCCCCTACCCATCTGCCACTCCCCTATTTCAGGACATCGCCATCTCATTCTAGTGTGCTACTTTGTTCCCTCTGCCTTTGATTTTGTCTCCTGAAATCTATTCTATAAACTATGTTAAGAATAAAGAAATATAAACATAAATCTAATTGTGATCCTTTTCTGTTTAAAATATTTTATTGGTACTTTACCTTCAGATTTAAATCCAAGCCTTTAGAAAGTTCTACACGATTTTGCAAAATCTGGCTTCTGCCTAATTTTACACTTGTGTTTCCCAATTCAAACATACTCTACAGACAAACCAGACATCTAAGCATAGCAATCTAGAGCTCTAGCCCTGGAGTTTCATGTATAGAATCAAATCCTGGCTCTCCTTTACAAAGTAAGTGTTTAAGTTTACTTTAAGTGAACCCACTTCCCTAAGCCTCAGCATCTTCATTTGAAAAATGAGTTTAATATATTAATTCCTATTTATTTATGAAGTACTAGTTATATGCCTGATGTATACATTGTAAAAATGCAATAAATATTAGCCATTACTGTATTTCATAGTTCTGTGCCTTTTTTATGTAAATTAGCTTTTTGGAAATGTGATTTCTTTTTGTTTCAGCTTGGGCCAGTCTTCCTCATCACTGAAGACTCAGTTCAGTCTTCATGTGACTTGAAAGATTTTTGTAACATGCCTTTCCCCAGACAGGGTTTCCTGGTACACTGTGCAAATCTTTATTGTAGCACTGTTCATGCTGTGCTTCCTGAATTGCATGCCTTTCCAACTAGACTGTGACTTCCATGAGGACAGCAACTGTGACTTTTAACTCTGTGTCCTGACACTCTAGCATGGTGTCTGACACAGAGAAAACACTTGATAAACATTGGTTGAAATCATCTAAAGACCATGAAGGCAGGATATCACTGCTGTATCCCCAGTTATGACTTGCATATAGTAGACCAGTTAATTATCTGTTGAAAGAATGAATTTGTGAATTTAAAGATGGATACTCCTTTGCCAGATTTCTTCTTCTACGATGTCTCAAAAATCATTACTCTATCAATATCTGACCATCAATATTCTGTCCTTCAGTGAAAGGCTGTTGTAAAATTATTTTCCGGGATTGTTGATTGCTTTTATTTTATGAAGTAGCTGACACTTCTGCCTGTGATGTTAAGGCAAGAGCCCATGCCTGATCATAAGGATGAGAAACACCGTATCAGAGCAGTTCCTGCAGTTGTTCCAGCTGTGCTTCCTCCTATACATTTGTGTTTTCCTTGTGACCTCATCAGATAAGCAATCCACCTATGAGATACTTCGGAATTTGCTGAACTATTCCTGGGGCTCAACCAGATGTTGCTTTTGGGGATACCCTATGCATTGGAGTTGGCTCCATCTCTCAGAATTGCTTCTGCGAGAAACTTCAGGTTACTTTACTCACGTGAAAATATGCTAGAGTTACAATCGGAATATTCATATCAAAGAATATCTTGGTGCTGTTGTGTAGCATTGTCTGCGATGGAAATCCAGGACAGAGGACCTCCTCTGGCCCTTCAGGACTGTAGATTTTTCTCTGTTTTCTTAAATCATTAGGTTTCTTCACACCTGCATGGTTTTAGCAACCTATGGTTTCAGACCATTTGTGCTTTTGTTTTCTACTTTTGCCTTCACTGTCTCTATCTGAGACTCTCTTTCTCCCTCTGCTTTTCACACAGGATCTTTGGCATCTGGTTTTATGTGCCACTTATGGTGTCACATGTGCAGTCTTGCTGCTTGTATTCAGATTTACAGTCTTTTGTAAATGCAGATACAGAGTTGAGAGTAAAACTGTAGAGTCACTAGGAATTTTGGATGTTAGGTTATTTTGGAATGGATGTCAAAACAGTAAATTTTCAAAATTAATATTTTGTTCTATAATTCTATGATTGTATTTTTTTCTCACCATTTGAGAACTTGCTAAGTTCTGTCTTGAATTATGAAAAAAAAAAAAAAGCCACTGTAAGAAACTACTGAGTATCAGGCCATGGGGTGCACAGCCCATGAATGTAAGGAGAAATTTTTCATTGATACTTGCAGATGACCGGCTTCATGAAATAACACCAAATAAAGCATTCTACCATTCCCAATACCTTGACTTCTTTCACTTCCTCAAACCCCAAGCTCTTCACTTCCCCGAATTCTTTGATGTGCTACTACTCCCTTTCAGAAATGTTCCTCCTCTTCCTCCTCAGAAGTAATCCTTCAGAGAAGGAATAATATTCCAAACACTCTATTCTTAACAAACTTCCCTTTCTTTCTCTCCATCATAGCTCCTTTTCTTCTTCCCTTCATAAGCCCTATTGTAACATGCAGTTATTTTCTTTGGCTGTGTGATTGGAGATTTGGGTCTGCCCCTTTACATAGAACATAATCTTCATATATTCTATTGAGAGAAATAGCATATTTCTCATTTGCTCCATTGTATTCTTAGAGTCCCGCCATTGTTGAAAATCAGTAAATATATTTGATGTGCCAAACACTGTTTTAAGTTTTTTGCATGGATTAAGTAATTTATTCTCAAGACAAAACTTTCAGGAGGATGTTATCCTTGTGTTGCAACTGTGAAAACAAAGAAGCAGAAAGATCAAAATCTTCATCCAGGGTCACAGAGCTAATATGTGTATGTGTTAGAATTCAGTCCTGGAAAATCTGGCTGTGGAATCCCTGCTCTTAATGAATACAGTCACAAAGCTGTATATAAGAAGTTAAATTACAAAAAATATGCTTTAATGCAAAGCAGATGATGAACTGGAGTAATGGTGAAATATTCCAAATTAACATTGAAACATGAACAATAATGTCCTCTAAGCGTCCTCTGAAAGGGAAGATTTCCAGGCCAGCTAAACTAGACTATTGTAAGCATTAAGGTATTAACATATGTAAAGAAAGAATGTGTCAATCATAAGGGAGATTATTCTGTAATGGAAATAAATAACACAAAAAGGAGAATGAAGGATGTGATACTTGGCTAAGAAAAACCATCTCTCTTCCCCCCTTTTTTCCTCGGTCTAGGAAGGAAAGTGATAACTTGAAACAACACCTTGTATGTTTGTGTGTGTGTGTGTGTGTGTGTGTGTGTGCGTGTGTGTGTGTGTGTGTTGTGTGTGTTAAAATGCCTATAACATAAAGCCTATAATTGTACCCATTTTTGAGTGTTCATTTTCAAAACCTCAGCTGAGTTTTTGTGTAGCTAATTAGCAGCCATTAGGACATATATGCCCCAGTCGTGTGCTTATTTTTTATTGTTATGTACTGGTTTCAGCAAGGATAACTTAAAAGATGAGGTGGAGTGAGGATTGGTGGAGATGTGGAAGAAAAAAAATGCTATGCCTGCTCTGTGTTGCTCTGCATGATTTTCTTAAGAGCTAACTCTAATGTTGGCAGGGTTGTCATGCAATTACCAAAGACAAGTAAAATGTTTGTCTTCTTCATATAATGAATATTTTTCTTCAGGAGGGGCTACATATGTCCTATGTGCTGAATAAATGACAGAGGATGAGGGAATAAACGGATTGTGTTTAGCTTATTGTAACCTTTGCTTTGTTTCTCCCTAGCCTGTAAAACCCAGTTCTGTGGTTGACTTTCTCTCTGTTATTATATTCACCATTCTTATGAATTTTCTACTTCTTGTATAGTAGAAATACTGTATGTCCAGATTTGTATTTACCCAGAGAAATTTTATGAACTGTGGAAGCCCTTAAATACCTATTTTCTGACATTTACACATACACACCAGGGAAATATGCTGCTTTCTTATTAAGCTCCTGTAATTATTTTTATTTATTTATTCATTTATTTATTTATTTATCCATTTTGAGATGGAGTCTCATTCTGTCACTCAGGCTGGAGTGCAATGGCGTGATCTCCGCTCACTGTAACTTCCGCCTCCTGGGTTCAAGTGATTCTTCTGCCTCAGCCTCCCGTGTAGCGGGGATTACAGGCACCTGCCACCATACCTGGCCAATTTTTTGTATTTTTAGTAGAGATGTGGTTTTACCATATTGACCAGGCTGGTCTTGAACTCCTAATCTCAGATGATCTAACCACCTCAGCCTCCCAAAGTGCTGAGATTACAGGAGTGAGCCTCCATGCCCAGCCTGTAATTTTTTTTTTTTTTAATGTCATGGAATATCACTATGTGGGTTCAGTCTCTCTCTTCCCAGGGCCTACATTAGTGACGTTTTTTATCAAACTAAGTGTTCTAGATTTTGAATGTGAGCTGGAAAGCTTCATTGATGTTTACCAAAAGAAGTGTTATCTCACCACTCTCTCAAACCAGTCTATTTGCTCTGGTTCTGAAAGCTGATGGAGTTGCCAATTCATGAGACTCACATACGGGGCTTCCTGCTATAAACACTGTAGTCCTGCTACTGTGTCCATTTGAAATAGAATAGCAGAATATAAGAATCAGCAGCCTGGATCCTAACTCTTAGCTTTAAAACTAGTCATTGTTGATTTTGGACCATTTATTTTCTTCAGATAATTTATAAGTCACAACAAAGGTAAATCTCTGTGATATAAGCTTTTTATGAATTATAGTCCTAAATGCAAATGAATAAAATATTAAAATATTATGTCAATGCTACTTGAACACCTGGTATTAAATTTTATTGTGACATCTGTGGACAGAATAACATAGCAATTCTACTGTACTGAAGTTACTTATATATCTTAGTTATTGTTTACGTATTGATGCATTCAAGTTAAGTGCACTTCCAATATCTTGTGAGCAGGCAGAAAAGGGTCTTTTAATCATTAGAATGTATTGTCAATTTAGATTTCTTGAAAAATTAGACTCTTTAAAATCATGTTTTATAAGCTATTCTGTATATAATTACTCAAAGCTAAGTGGGAGACACAACTTGTTAAGTTATATTGCTTACCTACATGTGAAGTATTTGTGGTAAGTATATAAATATCTATATGTTAATGCTATCAAGTCTTTGAGGTAGGAAAAGACATAAAAAGATAATGTCTTTAATCTAATTATGAAGATCTATTTTTAAAAAGTACACATTTATAGACTATGTTTTACACCCCTAATTTGAATTAAAAAATCTTGAAATGAAGTAAAATATTGTGGTTTCTGGTGCATTTTGATAAATGAGGTGTAAATGAGAAGGTCATAGAAACATATTAGAATAACCTGACTCCTATACAGGGGAGTTTAAGTACAAAGATGTCTCATTACAGGATATTTTGTTACTGATGTTTATGTACCTGCCTTATCTTCCTTATTAAGGTTTTTTAGGGAAAACTAGTCTGCTTCACTTCTATATCTCCCATCAAGTCTTGTGCAGTGCCTTGCATAGAATTGATTTGAGATGTATCAATGTATAAATGAAATTATGGAGTTATAAGTAATATTATTAATATGTTGGTGGCATCTTTAAGGTCCAGCTGGAGAGTAGACTCTGAATATATTTTTACAGTATGGTTTAAGCTACTTTGAAATAGAATGCTTACAGTTATCAGTGATCATTAAACACAGGGAACTATTTTTACATTCAACATGTTATCACAATTGAATACCCATAAGATTGGTTTTTCAAGAGAGAAAAACTTATTTGGATGACATGCAGTGTATCTACATGGATACTTGAATTAACATTTATCATGAAATAAATCTCAACATCATTGGTTTTATAATTAAAGGGGCTTATTTAGGTTTAAATATTAGATTAAACTTTCAAACTAATGATCTTCAAAAGTTAATTCCACCTTCCTGACATGGTTTGTTTTTCTTTTCTTTTCCTTTTATTTCCTTTCCTTTCCCTTCCCTTTTTCTCTTCTCTTCTCTTCTCATCTCTCCTCTCCTCTCCTATTCTATTCTCTTTTTTATTTTTTTAGAGACAGGGTCTCACTATGTTATACAGGCTGATCTCGAACTCCTGGGCTCAAGAGATCCTCCTGCTTTGGCCTCCCAAAGTCCTAGGCTGACAGATGTGAGTCAACAAAACTGGCCTGATGTGTTTCCTTTTACTAGTAAAATTGGGACTTCTTTTGATAAAGATTAAATGAGAACAATTGGTTCATCCATTGAATAAGTTTACATGCTTAATGCCATACAGTCCAGGGAGTTAGAAATAAAAGAGAAACAAAGAAAATCTTGCCTTCATGGACTTTATATTTTAGTGAGATAAACAGAAAGAAACAGATGTTCTATAATATTATGTTAGATAGTGATATATTATAAAGAAAAATAAAGCTCAATAATGGGCCAGAATGTGATAGGAGTTGCTGTTTTAGGCAGAGTGGCCAGGGAGGGCTTCTCTGGGAAGTGGCATTAAAGCAGACACCTACAATGTAAAGAAAGAAAAATAAGGATTACAGGTGGGAAAAGAGAAGTCCAAACAAAGTGAGGGCCCTGGTTTTGGAATCTGAAAGATTCCGAGCTAGGAGGCCAGTGGGGCAGAACATATTGACAAGTGGGAAAGGGATAAGAGAAGGAACAGGGGAAGCATCTTTTGAGTGTCATCAGAAGGGTAATGGATTTTATTTCCAGTGCAGTTAGAAGGGATTAGGGGGTTATGATTAGGGAAGGAGACCTAATCAGTGTTGAATATTAAAGGATCACTCTGGCTACTCCATCATGAATAGAGTCAAAGCAGAGAAATAGCAGAGGCTGTTGCATTAATCCAGATACCAGATGAAGATGGCTTGGAATGGAAATGCTGTGGCACATGGTTATATTCTGGTTATATTTTAATTAGAGCTTACAGTGTTTGCTGATGGATGGCATATAGAGTTAAAGAGAAAGCAGAAAGTCTACAATGAGTTCTCTAAAATGCTTAGCATGTACATGCTAGTTTTCTTTTTCAGGAGTCCTTCATAATTCATGCAACTTGAAAAGTATCAAAAAATGAGCCCATGGCACATATACACCATGGAATATTATGCAGCCATCAAAAATGATGAGTTAGGGTCCTTTGTAGGGACATGGATGAACCTGGAAACCATCATTCTCAGCAAACTGACAGAAGAGCAGAAGATCAACCACCGCATGTTCTCACTCATAGGCGGGTGTTGAACAATGAGAACACATGGACACAGGGAGGGGAGCACTACACACTGGGGTCAGTTGGGGGGAAATAGGGGAGGGACAGTGGGGGGTGGGAAGCTGGGGAGAGATAGCAAGGGGAGAAATGCCAGATGTAGGTGATGGGGAGGAAGGCAGCAAATCACACTGCCACGTGTGTTCCTATGCAACAATTTGGCATGTTCTTCACATGTACCCCAAAACCTAAAATGCAATAAAATAAATAAATGGGAAAAAAAAAGAGCCCAATAGTAAAAAATAAGTAGATAATATGTATATTTTAAAAAAAGATTTTCTGATCCTTTTCTTATCTAATCTGTAAAAACCATATCTGCTAATTCCACAAAATAAGTCTGGAGGTACCCAGATGGCATTTATAAACGTTCATGTATGAATCTTCCCAATTATCTGTCAGGTCCTCTTCTCTAATTTAACCGTGGAACAGTCCCTGCATTACCTTTGATGGCAATTTGAAGAACAGTGTCCTCTGTTGATTTAGTTCAGCTCCAATGTCTGGGTGCCCAGATTTCACTCAAAGGAATCTCTTTAGTATCTCAAGCAAGAGCATTCTTGGTAGCATTTCCTTATTTCTTCTTGGGAAATGTCCAGGGATGTCAAGGCTAACGAAAGAAGAGATTTAATATCGAATTTTCAATCTTTCATAAAAATTTTTCTTTCACAAAAAATGTATTAGATACCTACTGGATAGCAAAACTGTTAATAGAATCCAGGCATACCAAGGGAAGCATAGCTTCTGACTTAAAGGAATTTACAGTAGAGTGGGAGAGATATGTAGACATATTAACAATTTAAGTTTTGTTTCATGATTCCTATTATAAATATATTCCAATTGTCGAGGTGCTGGATATAAAGTGGTACTCAGCTCTCTCTCTCCAGTTTCTTATAGTAGCTATTTTATTTCAACCACATCTATCAACTACCTCAATACTGACCCTGAGCAGGTAATTTAATCATTCCTAAAAATAAAATAGAAAAGTCAGGAGATCCTGCAATTTTATGTTGACCCTCCACGTCTTTGCTCCTACTCCCTGCCTTGCCCATCTTCACTCCGATCTTAGGGCAAGTTGTTTTCTTGCTCCAGCATCATGCTTTTCCTTCCATTTGAGACTTCTCTCATCTTCTCAAGGCTTTGTCCCATCGTTTTTTTTTTTTTTTTTTTTTTCCTTTCAGCTTCAGCCTCTTGCTATCCATTATCTTTCTGCTATAAGCATTGCATCATGATTTCAACTCTAAAAGTAAATCCCCCCTCACTCAATTTCTTTCTCTATCTACCACAAGCTTCTAAAAAGCATAGGAAAATTCAGATTATACCACAATTAAATATTATTTCTTAACCATCAAAATGGCTACAGTTATAATGGTGAATGATACAAAGCATTGATTTGTTTGTGAGGCAAAGGGACTCTCATATACTTTTGGTGCTGTGATCACTTTTTTCCTTTTTTTTTTTTTTTTTTTNTAGAATACTGTCTACATGCAATGCCTTTAATTCCCCTTCTTTCATTCTCTTTTTAAAAACTTTTGGCTGGGCGTGGTGGCTTACGCCTGTAATCCAAGCACTTTGGAGGCCAAGGCTGGCGGATCACCTGAGGTCAGTAGTTCAAGGCCAGCCTGACCAACATGGTGAAACCCCATCTTAAGAAAAAATAAAAATAAATTTAAAAAAAACTTTGAAAATTGAGGTAGAATTCACATATCATAAAATTCATCCTTTTTTTTTTTTTTTTTTTGACACGGCGTCTTGCTCTGTCACCCATGCCGGAGTACAGTTACACAATCTTGGCTCACTGCAACCTCTGCCTCCCAGGCTCAAGTGATTCTCCCGACTCAGCCTTCTGAGTAGCTGGATTACAGGCATCCACCACCATGTCCAGCTAATTTTATATTTTTAGTAGAGATGGGGTTTCACACATCGGCCAGGCTGGTCTCAAACTCCTGCCTGTAAGTGATCCTCCCACCTCAGCCTCCTGAAATGCTGGGATTACAGTTGTGAGCTACTGCACCTGGGTCTTTTGAAAAAGAATTTAGTTTTATCTAATACATTAAAGATAGTTATACCTTATGGCAAAGTAATTCAATTTCTGGGAATGACTGTACTTGCAGAAGCATATATACATGTTCATGGAGACACATGAAAAGTAATGTATGGAAACATTATTTATAATAACCACAAAACCAAAAAAGTTAAAATTGCTATCAATATTAGAATATATAAACAAATTTTGATCTATTCATATGATAGAATATTGTACAGTTATGTGAATAAATACTACTCTCTATAGACCATGCCATCTCAAAGCAAAACTATTGATTTACATCATCACCCCCTCCTCCCACAAGAAATTTTACTTGTCCTCCAATTTTCCCTGTCTCATTAAATCACATCATGCTCCACCTAATTGCTTAAGTCAAGAATTTGAACCACTCTTGATTTTTCTTTTTCCTTCATCTGCCTCATCCAATTCTTCACTGAGTCCTTCTTGCTCTACTTTCAAAATATATTCTAAACAAGCACACAGAAAACATACATTGAAATATTTTGTTCCATTTTCAGCAAAGTGCCAGATAGCAAATTTTTTTTAGCTTTGCTGGCATCTGATCTCCCTCACAATAATTTAAACCTGCTGTTGAGGCTCAAAAGCAGTCATAGATAATACGTAAACAAATAGGCATGACTACATTCCAAGCCTTACTTATAAAAACAGGCAGTAGTTTGCTGATTCCTCTATCATTCTAACAATACGTGGTGTCAAATTACATTCTCTTTTCACTTACCTGCCTTGTGGTTCATTGTGCATAATTAGTGCTCGGTGAAAATTTCTGAATGAATGACTGAAATTATTATATTACATTAATTTCAGTTAGACTCCCTATGATGTAAGGAGAAGACAAATACTATTTCAGGATAAATTTCTAACTGATGAGCCTCAATTATTTTCTTCCTCAGACTTTCAGATTGTTTTTTTCCTAATGAGTATTTCCTGAGTCTAAGCCTGAAAGAACAAAACTCTGCTATTTTTTATTTGAAGTGAATAGAGACTGTGCCTTCTACTCTCTGTCTTAAGTTGTAGATGTGGTTATTTTCAAGACTGTGGATAACACAAAGGCAGAGAAACAACTCTTTGGGCCACATCTCTGTTCCATCTGGAAGCAATATCATTTTTCTCCAAGGAAAAATCCGTTCTTAACCAACCAGCAGTTGAAAGTACTGTTGCTCCGCCATAAACTAGTAGTGATTTAATTATTACATTTGTATTGTTACGTGACAGATTCATGTACTGATATATTGGGGTGTGTGTGTGTGTGTGTGTGTGTGTGTGCATGTGTGTGTGTTGGTTGGAGTTGGGAGTGGTAGTAATTGTTCATAAGATAGGCCTGAGGTGGATACCTAATAGATGTTTAATCAATCAATAGATTTGCTTTACTGATTTAAAAAAAAATACTAATTCTTTCTTTGAAATGTTTTATCTCTTAACTAAGCCAAATTCAACACTTTTGTTGATGCCTTGGTTTAAGTTCTGTGGTTGTTTCATGTATAAAAAGTTTTCTTTATTCAATGCTGTTTTCTAAAAACACTTTTGTCCTTGCCTCTTCTCACCTTCTCATTAATTACTGAAAACACGCTAGTATGATTGCTGTCTTTACCTGTCCATTGGAATTTCTTAAATACATTTACACATAGATGTAATAATTGGTAGGAATTAAAATGCACTGGGTAAGCACTTAGTGAGAGGTTAAAATTGGAGAAAAATTCCATGTCCCAGAAAGCTGGTTTAGGGCTGTTTGGGTTGCTGATAGACATAGGTAAAGAAGGAATAATAAAATTTTGACTCCAGAGACACTTGGAAGACGAGAATTGAATGAATATTTAAGACATTGTATGTTACATGATGTTCTGTGCAAATGCTTCCTTCTCTCTCTTATAAATTCTCTCTTTAGTAAAATCTGGTAGCTCATTGTTTTTAGGATTATGGACTCTTTCTGAACAGTGGGAGCTTCAATGGGCCTTGTTTTAAGACAAGTTTAGGGAAAGACAAAGAACACAAGCTGGAACTTCTTACGTCTGAGTGAGACAGACAACGCCATTTTTCAATAAAGTGGGCATAGCTTAAACTAGTAATATTAAAATATACTTACCTAACTATCATTACTTTTCCTAGGATTGATATTCATATTAATAGGATTATTATTATTGGGATATAAAATATAAACAAACCCACAATCTAGAGAGAATCTTTTTGATCAGAGAAATGGGGAGACTTTTACCTATATCTCATGCATTATTTTTAGTCCATTTTGGACTATACAGTTAAGTGTGGTTATTGCTAGTTACATCCTGCTTTCTTTATTTTTTTTCTTAGAGGCAGCACAGAGTGATGGTTACGATGAGGTTCTAGGGTCAGAATGCCCTGCTTTGAGTTATGGCTCCCCTGCTTACTGTGTCAAGTAGGATTTTGCTCTTTTAAAGTTTGTAAAATGGGGCACGGTATTCCCTTCTTCATAGAATTGTTTGAGAATTACAAGAACTGACACACAGTAAGTGATGAGAACAGTGCCCAACACTGCTGCCATGATATTGTAAGATTCTAAATGGTGCTGTTTACATTATAGACCGTCACTATGAATGGTGAGGAATGTGGTGGGCCCCGGAGCCAGCCATTATTTTTATTTATTGCCATGTGTTCTTTTAATTCCTGTATTCATTTACACTTCTAACTGAAAACTAAACAGATTCCTATTTATATTTTTTAGGCTGTTGTCCTCTGAAGTAGAAGATGGTTATGCTGATAGAGATCAAATGACTGTGTTTGAAAAGATCATCTTCAGCATGCCATTTATTCTTAGCCTGAAACACACAAAAAATACATAAACATTCTTCAGCGAGATTGAGTCTTCTTACAAGCTTATGCTCAACTGGTTTAATCACTAGCAAAATGGAAAGAAATGATCGGATTTTCCTTTTTAACAGACTTCCTGCCACATTGGCTGAAGCAGGGCATTTCTCAGAAGATGCTTCTATGATGTGTTGTGTGTTGTCACTAATTCCTTTCTCTTCCTAATGTGACTGATCACCAATCATCCATAAGCTTGAGCTAAGTCTCTTAGGAAGATTTAAATGTAGTTTTCCCCAGGAGAATTTTATACCAAAGACATAATTACACATTGATCTTATCACAAATCCTTATGTCAGTACTGATTTCCATCTCAGATTCTTTTAAAACACAGGAGAATATTACAAAGTTATGAATAACAATGTCTATTTCTATTGGAAATTTTTCACAGATTAGAGAATGTTATCATTTGAAATCCCTAATTTTAGAGATGTTTTAAATTCTTTGATGTTTTGAAAGCTTTATAAATCTCTGTATACAGTGTTGTCTTTTGATCATTTCATTTATAATAACTCAAAACATAGCACTGTGGCTAAGAATGCAGGTTTAAAAATTCTGGATTTGAATTCTGGCCCTGCTACTTACTAAGCATGTGACTTGTCCTTTTTCTATGTCAATTTTCTCATCTGCAGATGAGAGTGGTAATATTATTCACTTAATAGATTAATTGTATAAATAAAATCATTTGTTTACAGGGCTCAGAATAGCCTTTGATTTGTCAACATATGCTACCTTGTTCCTTTTGTAGAAGACAAGGATAGATTTTTTTCCACATCGATTTTATAGGCGAGAATACCAAAGTATAGACTGCAAACTTTGAAACTCTGTTACGCTGTCTCTCTTACCCAACTATTCATAGATCTTAACTATAATTTTAATAAAAATTTAACTGTCTTGTCCTAATCATAGCATTATGAGAAATTGGTCTTTTACAAGAGCTGGGGATAAATTTTAGAAATTTCTAGCAGTACACGAAGTGTGACAAAATGCTACCACATTAAGAAGTAACGTACTTATCTCGTCCTCTCCCTTCCATGTGTTTGTAAAAAACTACAGAATAAAAATAAATACAAAGATAAAAAACTAAAGGAGAAATCAAAATGTTTGAAGAAACTAATGTTCGAAGGTACAATACTTTTTTAAATGCTACATTTAAGAAAATTGAACTTAAATATCAGGGAGACATTTTATTAATGTTTGTAAGGGTGCTAAAAACTTTTGAGATGCCTTTTGTCAGCAAAAATAATATGTGACTTTTTTTGTTTTTTGAGACAGAGTCTAGCCCTGTCGCCAGGTGCCAGGCTGGAGTGCCGTGGTGCTATCTCAGCTCGCTGCAAACTCCACCTCCCGGGTTCAAGTAGTTCTCCTGCCTCAGCCTCTCGAGTAGCAGGGACTAGAGGTGTGTGCCACCACACTCAACTAATTTTTTGTATTTTTAATAGAGATGGGGTTTCACCATGTTGGCCAGGATGGTTTCGATCTCTTTACCTCGTGATCTACCCGCCTCGACTTCCCAAATTGCTTGGATTACAGGCGTGAGCCACTGCAGCCCAGCCTATGTGGTGTTTTTAACAAAAATTATGTTTTCTGAGATTTGTTAACATGCTATATGGAATTCTAGTTAGAATGTCTGTTTAGCCAGAGGACTCTAGGTAAAGCACATATTGTAGGAATTCACCATTCCTTGCTGAATGTTGTTTAGGATTCTATTTTTATGTCTTGAAGGCACCCTATAGATGTGACCTATTTCTGCTTTTCTCTCTGGTGCCTGGCCTTTGCTGGGAAAGAATTCAAAGGACTTGAAACCACCAGAGCAGCAGGACCACTTGAACAGCTGCTTTTCTATCTTCCCTCATGATAAGCAAGTAACCACAGCTAAGTGCCCTGGAAGAAAATTGCTCTCTCACTTATACTGTAATATTTCTATGATGATTAGCATTTTGAAAGATAGTCCTGAGATTTTTAGCATTTATTATTCTCAACTTTAACTTGCTGGTAACTTGTATTAAGTAAAGCTCCCTGATCTCTTAATGAGGCTGAGTCAGAAAAATAATATATAAATAAATAAACCCATTTTACGTTTCAGATTGGCAAGACTTCCATTGTGATCAGTTGCTATGACTTATTTATAATTAACCAAGTCCCAGTGTATTATTGGTCTGGGTTCACCAAAGAAACAGAACTGGTAGGATATAGATAGATATTGAACAGGAGTTTATTATGGGAATTAGCTCATGTGATTACGGAGGCCTAGAAGTCCCATGATGTGTTGTCTAGAAGATAGAGAACCAGGAAACCTGGTGGTGTAATTCATCCCGAAGCCAAAAGTTGAAAGGAGAATAAGGAACATGTATGGGTAGGCTGCTGGGATAAGTCCCAGAGTCTGAAGGCCAGAGAACCAGGAACTCTGATTTCAGAGACTGGGAAAGGAGGGATGCCCTAGATCAAGATGGGGGAGAATTTACCCTTTCCTCGACTTTGTTCTAGTAAGGCCCTCAATGGATTAGATTGGATGATGCCTGCTCACAATGACGAGGGCAATAGTCAGTCTCCTAACTCAGTCTACTAACTCAAATGCTAATCTCTTCTGCAAACATACTCGCAGACATGCCCAGAAAGAATGATTTACCAGCTAACTGGGTATCACTTAGCCCAGTGAAATTGACACACAAAATTAACCATTTCATATACTGTTGTAATTTTACCTAATTAAATTGTGTTAATCAGTATTTGGCACAAGCCACAAAATGTGCCAAGTGCTTGAAGCTCATTTAATTCTCACAATGCATCTTTGAGATAAGCATTATCCAGTTCTGTGAAGAAGGTCATTGGTAGCTTGATGGGGATAACGTTGAATCTGTAAATTACTTTGGGCAGTATGGCCATTTTCACAATATTGATTCTTCCTAACCATGAACATGGAATGTTTCTCCATCTGTTTGTG
>NW_016107556.1:3032822-3094554 GCF_001604975.1 Cebus imitator
ATGCAGCCATCAAAAACGATGAGTTTGTGTCCTTTGTAGGGACATGGATGAACCTGGAAACCATCATTCTCAGCAAACTGACAGAAGAGCAGAAGACCAAACACCGCATGTTCTCACTCATAGGCAGGTGTTGAACAATGAGAACACATGGACACAGGGACGGGAGCACTACATACTGGCGTCTGTTGGGGGAAAATAGGGGAGGGACAGTGGGGAGTGGGGAGTTGGGGAGAGATAGCAAGGAGAGAGATGCCAGGTGTAGGTGATGGGGAGGAAGGAGCAAATCACACTGCCACGTGTGTACCTATGCAAAAATCTTGCATGTTCTTCACATATACCCCAAAACCTAAAATGAAATAAAATTAATTTAAAAAACCTAAAAAAATAAAAATAAAAATAAATAAATACCCGAAACATGAAAAAAAAAAGCATTATCCTCCTCTGCTTCATCATCATCACTATCTGTAAATGAGTAAACAGCAACAAGAAGTAACAGAGTACTCTCAGCTAAGAAGCCCATTGTAATGAACAATGGCTTATTACTTGGTGTCTCTGATGCTAAAGCCTATGCTTTTAATCAATGGGCTCTGTTCTCCAACTCTGCGTCACCTCAAATCCCCATTTACTTTCTTAACTGAAGCACCATTATACATTACGAGCCCATGTGTCTGACATAGGAATCTTGTGATAGAGTTAGGTATGTGCCTTCCATGAAATTTTCCTATTTATATCTATAAATAACCTTGGAACAAAGTCTTTATGAATAAAGCATTTCATGAATAATTGATATAATATGTATGTAAATCCCTGTGCTACCTATAGGGTCAGAGTATTTTAGTTATTTTTGAGAGTCTGAGAATGATTACATTTTCAATGAGAATTTCTCGATATCAACACATGTCCTAGTCATTTTGTGGTCTTGGAAACACATGCTTATTCTGGCAATTGACCTAGTTTGTTGGTATTATCATCTGTCTGATCTGAAGATTAAACAACAGGTACAACACACGGGAACGTAATTCCAGTGGGTGCCATCCAACGTTCCTTTATGTCAGAAAGTCTTGAGTGTCAGTGCTCAGTTACAGGCTTGGCAATTCTTCATTCTCTTGCATCCTCTGCAGGCAATATTCAGAGCTAGTAGGACGGAGCTAGGGATTAATGAGAGACAGGCACTGATAGTTTGACAGGTTTTGTGTTATGTGTGTGTGTGTGTGTGTCTCTGTGTGTGTGTATGTAACTTCTCTATTATTCAAGGACTTTGGAAATTATCTGCTCACTTATATTATAGAGGCCCTTTGAAAATCCAGTCAGCATTGTGGCATATCAGGGACTCATTGTATCTAGCTTTATAACTTCTGAATAAAAGAGAAAAAGAATGCTTTTTACTCAAATGAGTCACTGAATTTCAAAAAGGATTTAGAGCATACGTTCTGCATAATATTGTCTTCTTTTGCAATGCTATATGTCACAAAATATACAAAGTAACAGACACAGAGACCATTCAGGGAAACCATTTTCTAAAGAAGATACATACATATTTATTTGCTCACTTATTTATTTATTTTATTCTTTAATAATATACAGAGCTCAAATTAGGTACCAATGTGCTCCGTGCTAGTGACTAAAAGATAAATAACACAAGATACTAGACTTTGAAGAGACTGGTATCATAAAACAGACATGTAAGGAAAAAACTGTAAGAAATGTAATTAGTTACAATGTCTGTCTATACAAAATACAGGTGGTAACATTTTCCATGTCAGTATAAATATTTCAAAAGCATCATTTTCAATGGTGGCATAATACGGTATGAAGTAAATATTTTGTTGCAGTCCTGACCATTTCTAAAGTTTTGTAAATTAATGTTTGTATCTTAATATTATACTATGACAAATGATGCTCTAGTGAATATTTTAATTTTTTATCTGTGTTTTCTGTTTGCATAAATAATTAGAAGGGTTATTGCCGAGTTGATAGATATTAAAATTGTAAGACTCATGATATATGTTTTAGTCTGTTTTCATGCTGCTGATAAAGACATAGCTGAGTCTGGGAAGAAAAAGAGGTATAATTGGTCTTAACAGTTCCACATGGCTGAAAGATGAAAAGTACTTCTTACATGGCAGCTGCAAGAGAAAAATGAGGTAGAAGCAAAAGCAGAAATCCCTGTTAAACCCATCAGATCTCATGAGACTTATTCACAAGCACAAGAATAACACAGGAAAGACCAGCCCCCATGTTCGATTACTTCCATCTGGGTCCCTCCCACAACAGGTTGGAATTCTGGTAGGTAAATTCAAGTTGAGATTTGGGTGGGGACACAGCCAAACCATATCGCTCCACCCCTGGCCTCTCCAAATTTCATGTCCTCACATTTCAAAACCAATCATGCCTTCCCAACAGTCTCCCAAAGTCTTAACTCATTTCAGCATCAACCCAAAAATCGAAGGTCCAAAGTCTCATCTGAAGTCAAGGCAAGTCCCTTCTGCCTATGAGCCTGTAAAATCAAAAGCAAGCTAGTTACTTCCAAGATACAATGGGAGTATAGGTATTGGGTAAATACAGCACTTCAAAATGGGAAAAATTGGCCAAAACAAAGAGGTTACAGGGCTCACGCAAGTCCCAAATCCACCAGGGCAGTCAAATTTTAAAGCTTCAAAATGATCTCCTTTGACTCCAGGTCTCACATCCAGGCCACACTGATGCAAGAGGTGGGTTTCCATGGTCTTGGGTAGGTCCGCCCCTGTGGCTTTGCAGGGCACAGCCTCCCTCCTGGCTGATTTCATGGGCTGGCATTGAATGTCTGTGCCTTTTTCAGGGGCTTGGAACAAGCTGTTGATGGAGCTACCATTCTGGGGTCTGGAGGATGGTGGCCCTCTTTTCACCGCTCCACTAAGCAGTGCCCCAGTAGGGATTCTGTGTTGGGACTTTGACCCCACATTTCCCTTCTGCACTGCCCTAACAGAGGCTCTCCATGAAGGCCCTGCCCCTGCATCAAACTTTTTCTTGGACATCCAGGCATTTCCATACACCTGAAATCTAGATGGAGGTTCCCAAACCTCAGTTCTTGACTTCTGTGCACCTGCAATCTCAGCACCAGGTGGAAACTGCCAAGCCTTGGAGCTTGCACCCTCTGAAGCCACAGTCTGAACTCTTTGTTGACCTCTTTCAGACCTCCATAACTGGAGTAGCTGGGGCACAGGGCACCAAGTCCCTAGGCTGCACACAGCACAGGGACCCTGGGCTCAGCCCATAGAGCCACTTTTTCCTTCTGGGCTGCCGGGTCTATGATGGGAGGGGCTGCAGTAGAGGTATCTGACATAGCCTGGAGACGTTTTCCCCATAGTCTTGGGGATTAATATTAGGATCTTTGCTACTTATGTAAATTTCTGCAGCTGGCTTCAATTTCTCCTTAAAAACATGAGTTTTTCTTTTTTACTGCATCATCAGGTTGTAAAGTTTCTGAACTTTGATGCTGTTTCCCTTTTAAAATGGAATGCTTTTAACAGCACACAAGTCACTTTTTGAATGCTTTGCTACTTAGACATTTCTTCCGCCAGATACCCTAAATAATCTCTCTGAAGTCCAAAGTTCCACAGATCTTTAGAGCAGGGGCAAACTGCTACCAGTCTCTTTGCTAAAACATAAGAGTCACCTTTGCTTCAGTATCCAACAAGTTTCTCATCTCTATCTGAGTCCACCTCAGCGTGGACCTTATTGTTCATATAATTATCAGCATTTTTGTCAAAGCCATTGAACAAGTCTCTGGGAAGTTCCAAACTTTCCCACATTTTACTGTTTTCTTCTGAGCCCTCCAAACTGTTCCAACTTCTGCCTGTTACCCAGCTCCAAAGCCACTTCCACATTTTCAGGAATCTTTTCAGCCTACCCTAGTGATACCAATTCATTCTGTTAGTCCGTTTTCATGCTGCTGATAAGGACATACCCAAGACTGGGAAGAAAAAGAGGTTTAATTGGGCTTACAGTTCCACATGGCTGGGGAGGCCTCAGAATCATGGTGGGAGGTGAAAGCCACTTCTTACATGGCAGCTTCAAAAGAGAAATGAGGAAAAAGCAAAACTGGAAACGCTGACAAACTCCTCAAGTCTTGTGAGACTTATTCACTATCAGGAGCATAGCATAGGAAAGACCCACTCCCATGATTCATTACACACCCCCACACAGGCCCCTCCTACAACACTTGGGAATTCTGGGAGATAAAATTCAAGTTGAGAGTTGAGTGTGGATATGGCCAAACTATATAAATATATATTACAAATTTTGTCTTAAGTGTTATGAATTTATGCCCTTCTAAAAGATATGAAATTGCTACTTTCACTGAACACTTGACCAATATTATATTGTATATTATATTTGCAATATATTATGAGTTGAAAAAATTCTTGCAAATTTGAAAATAAAAATGGTATTTTATATTATCTTCTATTTCTTTTATTATTGCCATTTTTCCATTTTTGTTATTTAGCTATAGTTCTTTTTTGGTGAATTGCCTGCGTTTGTCCTTTGCTATATTATTTATTGAAGTATTAGTAATTTTCTTATTGATTGCATAAATTCTTTACCCATTAACAAAATTAAATTTATAAATTAATTATGTATGTTTTAAATACATTTTTTATTTTCTAAAATCTCCCATAAACAAAACCACATATAGAAAAATATGTATATTGTCCTTAAAATGTGGAAAGAACACGAAGAATAAGGCATGTACCAATACACAGTCTTGTTGAGGGAAGACAGAATACCTCATTAACCACACTAATATGTGATGTATATTGATGAGAAAGTTATGCATACATTGTTCTGATGGAGCAAAAAGAATCACAGTTCAGTATGTTGAAAATATGTTTCATAGTCAACATTTATTTAAAGTTGGCTCAAATACTCCACCATATCTAAATAATGTTTTTTTGTGTGGGTAAGTGTGAGAATTTAAGTTGAGTTCCTCAAGTATGAGTAAAGCTCATCTTATTGACTTCTCAGTACAAGAACTGTCTTCTGTGTTTGGAGAATCTCCTATCTTTAAATTGAAGGACTGGATGGAGAAGGAAGGGTATACTTCCCAATAAATAACCTCCCACCAGATTTACAGCTGGTGTGGACTCTGACCTAGGCTTGGCCCCTCTGGCAGGGGGTTCCATCTCACAAGAAATTGGGCGAGTGGAGAAGCCTCTTGCAGTGTGAGCAGCACCCCCCACAGCACTCTCAGAATCAGCAGTACTGTTCTGCACCCACTAAAGGCAGCACAGTCATACAAGCTATGGAATCCCAGAATCAGTAGTAGCAGCAGGTTCTGTGGCATTATTTGAGCTGTTGTTCGTCTGTCATGGTCTTTTCTTTCTTTCTTTCTTTTTTGCCCATTTTCTTATTTAGATATTCTTGTCCTGTTGGTGACTCAGTCTCTCAAGTGCCCAGAGCCCTCACTTAATTTTTTCTTTTCTTTTTTTTCGACTCAAATCATTAAGAGTTAATTTTTGTTGCTTGAAGTTAAGCATCTAACTAGGGCATCCATTGCAGGTATTGTTGCTAGCTAAATATAGACATGAAGCAGATATGATTCAGGAAAACTTGCCCAATTTAGAGGTTCATGGGTTGGCTCACATATGTTTTTGAGAGATGGGAAGTGAGATCTGGAGAGGACAAGCTAGTAAATCAAAGCTCTCCTACAGCGATCTAGTGGCAAATCTAGGGCTGAAACCTGTACCCCTTAATGATCAGTATTCTTCTGTTTACAGTTTTCCTCAGTCCTGGCACATTGACTTCTATGGTTCTCTGACTTGTCTAACTACATTACATAACTCACATGCTGTGCTTTTTAGGGACAGTTACATTGTCCTCTCCTAACCCTTGTAGAAAAGGAAAAAATCTTGTTTCCTACTCTCCTAGGTTCCCTGACTGAGACTCTATAAATTAGTCTAATAAATGAAGGGTTAATAGGAAAACATACAAATTTATCTAATATAATTTTTACATGACGTAAGAGTCTGCATATGGAAATGAAGACTAAGAGAAACAATTAAGCCTAAGTGCTTTGATACTATATTTGATGAAAAGTGGAAATTTATAGGAAAATGTGACAGGAATAAAAGGTATGAGCGAAGAGCAATAAATTAGGGAAAAAATTGGGGAAAACTTACTAAGGCCTGCATGTTCAGATTCCCCTTGATGTGCCTTTATTTTTGGAAATAAGGATGTTCCTTTTCTCCAGGTATAGGAAGGGCACCTCCCACAAGACAGTCTCATGACCTGCTTCAGGGGAGGAGCTGGGAGGTAAGAGAATCATTCCTGCACCTGCTATTCCCCAAATTCCTTTAGTATAAAATAGTCAACATGTTAAGGCACCATATTTTGGAGTAATGAGTTTTCTATCAAGTCACCCTTCTTTTCTACCCTACAGCATGGTCCAGCACAGGATCAGAAATACAGAGGTTACCTGACTAATCACGTTAGACTGAAGTGAAGCTCAATAGAGTATGTGAAAATAAGCACATTCAAAGGGAAATCAATTTAATTCAGTTAGTCAAACATTACATTATACTAACTGGACCTTGGAAGGTGCAATCATAAGTAAGATACGGTTCCTACTATTCAAGGAGATATTATATATATATAATATATCTTAGTTCATTCAGGCTGCTATAGTAAATACCAGCCTGAATGGTATACTAGGTAGTTCATAAATAATGTAAATTTATTTATTGTAGTTCTAGAGCCTGGTGGTCTGAAATAAAGGTACTGGCAGACTCAGTGTTTGTGAGGGTCCACTTTCTCATATATAGCACATTCTTATCATTTTCTCCCCTAGTGGAAGATAGCTAGCTTGTTCTCTGTGGCCTCTTTTAAAAGGGCACTAATCACAATTATAAGGGCTCCACCCTCATGACTTAATTATTTCCCCAATTCATGACTTAATTATTTCCCCAATGTCCCACTTCCTGTTCTCCTAACGCAGTCTCCATGAGGGTTAGGATTTCAATACAGGAATTTTGGGAGACACAAACATTCAGACAATAGTATTATGTATATGTGTATGTACACACATACATACATATATGTGTGGGTATGTACAATCATGATTACATAAGATTATAATACTGTATTTTGAAAATAATTGTTATTATTAGTTTTGGAGATAGGGTCTCCAAAACTAATTCTTTGTTTCCCAGGCTGGTGGGTGGACTGTAGTGGCAAGATAATAGCTCATTTCAGCCCCACACTCCTAGGATCAAGCCTGTAAATTTAAGTTCCTTATAGATGCTGCATATTAGACCTTTGTCAGATGCATAGTTTATAAATATTTTTTCCAATTCTATACACTGTCTGGTTAACCTTTGATAATTTATTTTGCTTTTAAAAAGCACTTTAGTTTAATTAGATTCCATTTGTCAATTTTTGCTTTTGTTGTGATTGATTTTGGCATCTTCTTTATGACAACTTAGCCAGTTCCTTTGGCCAGAATGGTATTTTCTGGGTGGTGGTCTTCCAGGTTTCTTACAGTTTTGGGTTTCACATTTAAGTCTTTAATCCATCTTGAATTGATTTCATATATGGTATAAGGAGGAGGTTCAGTTTCAATCTTCTGCATATGGCCATCCATGTATCCAACATTTATTGAATAGGCAGTTTTTTCCCTATTGCCTATTTTTGTCAGCTTTGTTGAAGATCAGATGGTTATAGGTATGGGGTCATATATCTGGGCTCTTTATTTCAATTCACTGGTCTATGTGTCTGTTTTTGTATCAGTACCATACAGTTTTGGTTACTGTAGCCCTCTAGTACAGGTAGACATTGTGTAATGTATTGCCTCCAGCTTTGTTCTTTATGCTTAAGATTTCCTTGGCTTTTCAGGCTCTTTTTTGGTTCCATATGAATTTTAAAACAGTTTTTTTCTAGTTATGTGAAGAATGTCATTGGTGGTTTGGTAGTAATAGCATTGACTCTGTACATTGCTTTGGGCAGTCTGGCCCTTGTAACAATATTGATTCTTTCTATCCATGAGCATCGAATGTTGTTCCATTTGTTTGTATCATCTCTGATTTATTTGAACAGTGTTTTGTAATTCTCATTGTAAAAAACTTTCATCTCCCTGGTTAGCTGTATTCCTAGGTCTTTCATTCCTTCCGTGGCAATTGTGAATGGGTTGTGTTTCTGACTTGGCTATTGGCTTTACTGCTGTTGATATACAGGTATGCCAGTGATTTTTGTACATTGATTTTGTATCCTGAAGCTTTGCTAAAGTTGTTTATCAGTTGCAGAATCTTTCGGGCTGAAACTATGGAGTCTTCTGGATGTAGAATAATGCCATCTGCAAACAAAGATAGTTTGACTTCTCTTTTCCTTAGGTTGCTCTTTATTTCTTTCTCTTGACTGATTTCTCTCGTCGGAATATACAATGGTATGTTGAATAGGAGTGGTGAGAGGGCATACTTGCCTTCTCTTGGTTTTCAAGGGAAGGCTTCCAGCTTTTGCCCATTCAGTATGATGTTGGCTGTGGGTTTCTCACAGCTGACTCTTCTATTTTCAAGTATGTTTTATCAGTCCCTAGTTTATTGGAGTATTTACCATTAAAGCACGTTGAATTTTACTGAAAGTCTTTTCTGTATCTATTGAGGTAATAATATGTTTTTTTTACTCTCCAGTTATGTTTAAATGATGAATCACATTTATTTATTTGCATATGTTGAACCAGCCTTGCATTCTATGGAAAAAGCCTACTTGATTGTGGTGAATTCACTTTTGATGCACAGCTGTATTTGGTTTGCAAGTATTTTGTTGAAGATTTTTGCATCAGTGTTCATCAGGATATTGGCCAAAAGTTTCTGTTTTGTCTGTATCTCTACCAGGTTTTGGTATTCAGGATGATGCTTGTTTCATAGAGTGAGTTGGGAAGACCCTTCTCCTTGGTGTTTGGAATAGTTTCAATAGAAATGTTATCCACTGTTCTTTGTACATCTGGTTAACTTTGGCTGTGACTTCATCTGGTCTGGTCCTGGTTTTTCTTTTTTTTTTTTTTTTGGTTGGTTGGCTATTTTTTACTTTTTTTATTTTGGAGCTCATCATTGGTCTCTTCAAATGTTCAATTCCTTTTTGGCTCAGTCTTGGGAGAGTGTATTTGTCCAGGAATTTATCCATCTCTTCTAGGTTTCCTAGTTTATTTGAACAAAGGTATACATAGTAGTCTCTGACAATTTTTGTTTGTTCAATTGTTCCCCATTGTTTGTGGGGGTCAGTGTTAAAATTCCCTCTGTTGTTTGTAACTCTATTTAAATCTTCTCTCTTTTCTTCTTTACTAGTCTAGCTAATGGCTGATATGTCTTATTAATTATTAAAAAAAACACTTAGATTCATTGATCTTTTCAATGGCTTTTCATGTGTCAATTTCTGTTAGTTCGGCTCTGAATTTGTTTATGTCTCATCTTCTGCTAGCTTTGGGGTTGGTTTGCTTTTGCTTAGGTGTTTTTTTTTTTTTTTTTTTTTTTTTTTTAGTTGTGATGTTAGGTTGTTAATTTGAGGTCTTTAAAACTTTTTGTTGTGGACATTTAGTGCTATAAATTTCCCTCTTAACATTGTCTTAGCTGGGTCCCAGAGACTCTGGTATGTTGTATCTTTGTTTTCATTAGTTTCAAAGAATTTCTTGATTTGTACCTTAATTTCATTATTTACTCAAAAGTCATTCAGGAGCAGGTTGGTTAATTTTCAGGTAATTGTATGGTTTTGAGTAATGCTCTTAGTTTTGAATTTTATTTTTATTGTGCATATATTGTGTGTATATATTTTTATTTTATTTTTATTTTGTTGTCTGAGAGAGTTTGGTATTTTTGTGTGTGTGTGCATGATTTGCTGAGAATGTTTTTAATCTTTTTTGTGGTTGATCCTAAAGTATGTGCCATGTGGTGATGAGAAGAATGTATTTTCTGTTATTTTGAAATAGAGAGTTCTGTAGAGCTCTATCAGATCCCTTTGGTCCAATGTTGAGTTCAAGTCCTGAATATCTCCGTTAGCTTTCTGCCCTGATGGTCTGTTTAACACTATGGAGTGTTGAAGTCTCCCACTATTATTATATGGAAGTTTAAGTCTCTTTGTAGGTACCTAAGAACTTGGTTTATCAATCTGGGTTCTCCTGTGTTAGATGCATGTATATTTAGGATAGTTACGTCTTCCTGATGAATTAAAACCTTTGCCATTATGTAATACCCTTCTTTGCCTTTTTTTGAACTTTGTTATTTTAAAGTCTGTTTTGTCTGAAATTAGGATTGCCACCTCTGATTTTTGTGATTTCCATTTGCCTGAAAGATTTTCCTCCAATCCTTTATTTTGAACTAATGGATGTCATTGTGTGTGAGATGGGTTGTTTGAAGACAGCTTACCATCTGGTCTTGCTTTTTTATACAGCTTGCCACTCCATGGACTTTAAATGGGGCATTTTGCCCATATACATTGAAGAGTAATATTGATATGCGTGGATTTAATCCTGTCCTTGCATTGTTGGCTGGTTATTACGCAAGCTTATTTGTGTGTTTGTTTTATAGTGTCACTGGTCTGGGTAATTAAGTGTATTTTTGTATTGGCTTGTAATGGTTTTTCTTTTCATGTTTAGTGCTACTTTTAAGATTTTTTGTAAGGCAGTCTGATGATAATTAACTCTCTCAGCATTTGTTTATCTGAAAAGGATCTTATTTTTCCTTCACTGAAGAAGTTTAGTTTGGCCAGATATGACATTCTTGGTTGAAGATTTTTTTCTTGAAAAATGTTAAATAGAGGCACACAGGTTTTTTCTGGCTTATAGGTTTGCTGCTGAGAGATCCACTGTTAGACTGACAGGATTTCCTTTGCAAGTGACCTGCCCTTTCTCTCTGGCTGCCTTTACCATTCTTTCTTTCTTTTTGACCTTGAAATATCTGATGACTAAGTGTTTTGGAGATGACCTTCTTGCACAGAATAAGTCAAGGGTTCACTGTGTTTCCTGAATTTGACTCTTGGCCTCTAGTGAAGTTCAGGAATTTTTCATGGATGACATCCTAACATATGTTGTCCAAGTTGTTTTCTTTCTCTCTGTTCCTTTCAGGGATGCCAGTGGTTTGTAGGTTTGGCCTCTTTACATAATCCCATATTTTTTAGAGTTTTAAAAATTATTTTGTATTTGTTTTTCTTTATCTTTATCTGGCTGTCAGTTTCAGAGAGCTACTCTTCATGTTCTGAGACACCTTCCTCAGCTTGGTCTCTTAGGCTGTTTATAATTGTGAGTACATTGTGAAATGTTTTTTCAACTCTGTCATATCAGTTAGGTTCTTTTTACACTGGCTATTTTGCCTGTCATCTCCCGGATTATTTTATTGTGGTTCTTAGTTTCCTTGGATTGGGTTTTGCTGCTCTCCTGAATCTCAATGATCTTTGTTCCTGTCCGTATTCTGGAATCTATTCCCCTTATTTTAGCGAACTCAGCCTGATTAAGAAACCTGTTGTAGAAATAATGTAGTTGTTTGAAGGACGTAAGACACTCTGGCCATTTGAGTTGCTGGCATTCTGGCATTGATTCTTTCTCATCTCTGCATGTGAGTGTTCCTTTCACTGCCGGGCTCACTCTAATTGAAGTGTTCAGGTGGGGGCAGAGTGGTTGTGCTTTAGTATTAGGTCAGGTGGCCCTGACCATGGAGGAGAAATGAGGACAAGGACCTGCGTGGAGAATAGACTGGTCACTTTCCCATGAGATGGGTGAACTGTGCTGGGAGTCTAGAAAAGTCCCTGGTCCCCATGGATTCTCCAGAGTCAAGGCAGCAAGGGCAAAGGTTGTAAGATAACAAAGATGGCAACCAGCCCCTTCCACTGGAAGCTCTGTCTAAGGGAGTTGTAGAGATGCTACTGGCTCCGTAGCTATGGTGAGTGTGGCTGGAGACCCAGGCTGGGAGGACCTGCCAATAAGGAGATACGAGACTGGGGACACACTTCACAGTTTGGCCACCACTTTTCTTTAAGACTGGTACAGTGGGCTGGGAGTCTGCTCCAGTCCCTGGTTAACTTGAATTCTCCAGCACCTGAAGGCATTTGCAGTGAATGCTGTAAAACAGCAATGTTATCGGCCTGCCCTTCCCTCTGGGAGCTTCATCTCAGGGAGGTATGGACCTGTTGCTGTCCTGAACATACCAACGGGGATAATTGTAGACCTTGTTTTGGAGATGACACCCAGTGAAGCAAAATGGAATCAAGGACCTATGTGAAAAAGCTGTCTGGATGCTTCTCCATAGAGCTGCTGTGCAAAGGGACTGCTTGAGTCCCTTACCTCCTATTGTTCCCTAGAGCCTAAAGGTAACAATGGCTCTGCCTGTGAAACAGCAAAGATGGTAGCCTGTCCCTCACCCTGGGAACTCTGTCCCAAGGAGACTCAGAACCATTGCCAGGTAGAAAACACTGGTGAGGGTGGTCGGTGACCCCAGCTGGGAAGTCCCAGCCAGTGAGGAGAAGCAGGGTCAGGAACCTGCATAAGACAAAAAGAAGTCCGATCACTTTTCCATAGGATAGCTTCACTAAAGGCAACAATAGCTAAGACTGCAAAACCACAAAGACAGCAACCCACTTCTCCCTCTGGGCGCTCCATCTCAGGGAGGTGTAATGCTGCTGCTAGTGACTGACTGGAGTTCCAAGCCGGTGGGTCTTATGCTGAACAGTTCTGCAGAAGCAGAGTCTACACACTGTCACTATTCAGCCTCCTGGATTCAGCCACTTTCCTAGGGGTAAGTATGGGTTTTTAACCTCCCATTTTGCCAGAATTGCAGCTGTTTTGCCGGGGAGTTTGTATATCTAATGCTTCCAGGGCTCTGTTTGTGCCTGAGTGGCTGCTCTGCCAAGACTCCATGTGTGTCTTTGTGTCACACAGCAGGCCCTAGGGGACTGAGTTCATGTGGGGATCTCCTGACCTGAGGGTTGCAAAGATCAATCGGAGAAGCATGGGTCAACAGGGTTGCTTGCTCTCTCACTAATTGCTTCCCTAGGTAGGGAAGCCCCCTGGCTCTGTGCTGCTTTGAGGTGGACAGTCATCCTGCCTTGCTTTTCTCCATCCTCCTTGGGTTGAGTTGTTTTCTTGATGAATCCCAATATGTGTGCCTGGATAGTTGAATTGAAGCTGCTGTATTTACTTACCCCTTCTGTTTCCCTCTGTGAAAGCAGCACACACTGGCTTCTAATGGGCCATCTTGGCCAGCCTCCCAATCTGTGATGAGACACATAAATAGCATTGTGTTACAATTGCCTGCAGGGTTCAGTATAATAATACGCTATATAGGCTTGTAGCCTAGGGGGCATAGGCCATACCATATAGCCTTGGTGTGTTGTAAGGTATACCATGTAGGTTTGTGGATTTCTCAGAAGGTATCTTCATTGTTATGAGACACATGACCTTGTCTAAACACACACACACACACACACACACACGTATATATATGCAGAAAGAAGTAAGCTTTATATATAAAGCAGATGATAAATAAAATTATTTGACTTTTTTTCCTCTGATCTAATAATTTTTATACTAGTTCATCAGAATGTAGTGAGTTTGGCACATTCCTTTACATTACCATTTAAAAACTCATTAATCAGAAAATGATTTGTGAAGCCTTTAAGAAAAAAAAGAGATTTTTAATTATGCTATAGGATTGATATATTCAACATTTCTGGTTACGATAACGTTAGCTCAATCCGACTCATCATTTGGGTAATAAGTCAAATTGTGAGAAGGAGTACTAAGGTTAATTATATACTTTTTCTGCATTTCTGTAATTGCTTCATTCATTTTAATTTAGCATCCCTAGGTAAGCTTCTGGTGGTTTGAGTCCTATGGCCCAAACTACTGTGTGTCAAAAATTGCCCATACTTTTTTCACTTCCCCTAGAGAAGTCAGCCCTGGCTTCAAGCCCAGTAGGCACAGCAGGACACCACGAGTACTTACTAGAGTAATACTAAAGGGAAATGCATTCGAGAATGCCTTTTTCTGATAGAAATTCATTCTGGACCTATATCCCTTTGTGACTATCAGTATGTACAGAAAATTTTTATTACAGATTTCGATATTGTTGTCATATGAAAACATCAAATATGACTTAATGATTGGTTTGGGATACAGCGGTGTCCACTTACCAATGAGGCATTTATTTCAAGACCCCCGTGGATGTCTCAAAACACAGATAGTAGAGAACCCTATTTGTGTGTGTGTGTGTGTATATATATGTGTGTGTGTGTGTGTGTGTATGTATGTATGTATACATATATATACACAGATATGTGTGTGTATATATATATGTATGTATACATATATACACACAGATATGTGTGTGTATATATATATGTATATATATATACGTTTGTATATATATATATGTATACATATATATATATATACACACACACAGATATATATATAGTGTTTTTTCCTATCCATACATACCTATGAAAAAGTTTAATTTATAAGTTTGGCATAGTAAGAAATATAAAATAGAAAAATCTTAATAATATACTATAATAAAAGTTATGAGAATGTGGTCTCTCAAAATATCTTGTACTATACTGCAAGTAATTGAAATCACTGATAAGGTAGGACTTATACTTTAAAACTCAGAAATGTAAAATTATTATTATTATTATTATTTACCTTTTGTGACTCTCATATATTGAGCATTACACAGAATTCTTGTATGTATGTCCTGAATCTTCTTTACATTTATCCTGAAATATACGGTCTAAATATTTATCAGTCTAAGTTCTGAATCAGATGGGAATTTATTTGAAGGAGCTAATTGTTGCTTCCTGGTATGAATTTTCAATGTACAGAAAACACAAGGAGGGTGTTCTTTATTAATGGCTGCTAATGGCTTCTAAGTGCACAGTTTTTCGAGGAAGAATTACTGCCTTGTTCTGAAGTGTCAACAGAGGGTAATCTTTTCATATGTAAATTGGTATTTTCTCTTTGGACATAGGTAGTATTCAATTTGTGACATTCCACAGTTCTCATTCTTCCCAGGTCGCCACATTATGATTCAGTAGGCTAACAGGCAGTGGGCAAATGAACTAACTTCGGGCCTGTTGTTTTCTGACTTTGTATGTGAGGTTCCCTCCCCGCTGCTCAGCCTGTGTATCCACTGACTAGCAGTGAAAAGGCAACAGCAACAGCAGATTGCATCTACCAATGGTGCTTTCACTCTTAGCTATTATGTGAGAGAAGAGGTCTGTGTGTACAGACGAACTGTGTAAAATGAAAAGGAGAAGAAATGAGAAAGAACTCCGTATTATCAGTCTGCACAAACGTGCCTGTATATACCCAGGAGACATGCAGCTAGTGAAATAACCCTGAAGGTTATTTCTCTTGTTTTGTTTGTTTGTTTTAGTTATGGAGTCTCTCTATTTTGCTCAGGCTGGCCTTCAACTACTGGGCTCAAACAGTTCTCCCATCTCAGCCTCCAGAGGAGCTGGAACTACAGGTGCATGCCACTACACCCAGCTCCCTGATGGCCATTTCTAAAAAGATATTTTTTAACTTATTTTGAAGAATGATAGCATAATGAGGTAAACATATAGCTCTCAAAAATGACTCCTGCCAAAGGGTCAGAACTTACCTAGCTGTATGAATTGAGCACAGGGTTATGAGTGCAGGCTTTGATGTTTAACTACTTGGGATGGGATCCTGGCTTTGATACCTACTTTCTATGTGACCTTGTGGGTTACTTAACTACTCTATGCTACAGTTTCCTTATTATGTAGCACTGACAGTTATTATACATAATACATAACTCATAGGCTGGCTGTAAAAATTAGATGAATTAATGCATATCAGGTTCCTGAAAAAGACCTGGTTAATAAGTGCTGGTTATTATTATCATTACTGCATATAATATTTAAAAATCTTAACTGACAGAAACCATATACATTTTTTAATACTCTTTCAGAATAATTGGTAAGCTGAAATGAAAAAAGAAATCAAATGATGGAAGAAAACAGCTTTATGATTAGGTTTAGTTTGGTTTGATGTGTTTCCTTCTCTGTGTGGTATGTTGGTAAGGGAAAGTAACTTAGGTTTGAATTCTGGTATCGTTGCCTACTTGCCAGCTGTGTGAACTTGACCAATTTACTGGAGTTCTCTTAGCATTAGTTTCCTCATTTTAATGTAGGTATAATCCTCCATTGCTCAGAATATTGATGTGAAGTCCAATTGTAAGGGCATGTGAAATGATTATGGGCCAGTGCACAGGTACAGAATAGCTACTTAATAGATGCTTGTTCTTTTCTCCCTAGATCAAAATCAATACAATTTCACTTGAGTTAGGCACAAAAAATATCAAAGTTCTGCATCTTACAAAAGAAGTTTTATGTCATAATTACTAAATAAAAATATTCAATTATATGCTCAAGGTAAACACAAATATCAGAGGAGTGTGGAGATGTTAAAATTACCTAAAATTTAAATATTCAAAGTAGGTCACTTCTAACATATCTTTCCCTGTCATTGCCCTATTGATATATAAACACTTAGATTTATGAGTAGATTGTTGTATAGATAGGTTCACAAAATACATATTATTCCATAATTTGATTTTTTTACTTGTGATGAATTTATTGTGGATATTCTTCTGGTTCCATATACGCAGACATGTAACATTATTTTTAACTATATAGTATTCCATTTAAATTTCTTACAGAGTTTACATAATTAGCATCAAATTGGTAGATAATTTGGTAATCTTTCCAGTACGGTTCTATGAAAGCAGTGCTTATAGCCGTGCATGTACATTGAACATACATGCATGTATATCTTTCTGTAGTTGGGCAAATTTCTACGTGTAAGTTCTGAATAGTAAAATTGCTATTTTTAATAGCACACAGTGTGTGTAGACATACAGTTTGTATTTTGTTGGAATTTCTTATCCTAATTGCTAATGTTTATTAGATAACCAGTGAGAACAAGTATCATATTTTTTTGCTTCTTTTTCTTATGGTGATAACAGCCACTTATTCATAGTACCCAATACTCTCTTAATAAACTCCAAATGTTATAATTACATTAATTTGTGTTTTATTTTATTTATATTCATCTAATTATTTGTAAAAGTCTTCTGTTATAGGAATAGCAGAGTTAATTAAATGTGAGATTTTTGGTTGTTTTAATTGGAATTTGTCTATAGGGCTTTTATATGGGGCATAACTATTTCTGTGCCACGTTTTTAGGAAAAAGCATGTTCGACTGAAATCATTAGAACTTATTTCTCCTTTTTCAAATGTAGTCTGCTGTATATAAAGGGGTAATGAAAATTACATCTCGGTGTGTATGTATCTGTATCTATATATAAATATGTGTATGCTTGTACATACTCATGATGCATACACAGACATATATACATAATATTACTTAAGAAAAACCATGTCTTATGTTTTCATTTAACAGGACTGAAACTCTTTGTCAAAGAGTTGCCTTTGTTCTTTATTTAAGCATTAAGCTTTAGCTGCATTATATTAACTCTTATAATTGTCCTTTTCTGTCAAAACATGTGCAATCTATAGTGTGTAGAATTAGAAATCCAAAATGAAGTATTTAGAAAAATAAATTTCTAGAAGCCATCTGTGAGCAATTTAAAAATGAGTTAGATTGGTATATAAGCAAATATTGAACTGATACCCCGTCATCATATATGCTTATTTTTTGTCATGGTTTGATGGCCCTATCACTTATCATCCTTTGTGAATAGTCATATGGAAGGCAATAGAGTGAAGCAGTTAAAGCGGTGAGCTCTGGACCTAGACTTTCTGAGTTCAAATCCTAGTCCTGCAATAGGCTCATGAAGGTAAATTATTTCACCTCTCCATACCCTATGTCATCTTGAAAAATGGTGATATTAAGAAGGATCACTTGATAGGGTTACTGAGAAGATAAATGAGTTAATACAGAAAATGTCTTAGAACATTTTCTATGTTCTGGCCCACATGCCTGGCCCAAGGGCCAGTAAATGCCTCATAGTCTCCTTAAAAGATGCTTTTCCAAATTTTCTCCCCTCTACACCCTGTTAACCTTCAACACTTGTTCTGTGAAACATTTGCAAAATCACAGTTAAATTTTTCCTGCTGTGTACCCATGGGGATGTATTCATCTTACATTATTAGAATTAAATATTTTTATGATAATCACCAAAGGGCAACATAACATAGAGCAAAGAATGCTCAAGAATCAGAAATCATTGGGTTCAAATTCTGTTTCGTCATTTACTTATTCTTTTACCTTGAGGGAGCAACTAAGCCTAGTGTCTAATAAAATGAAGATGTGCAATATCTAGGGATAACAACTAAAATGTGGTAAATGCTCAAAATCAACCTTATTTCCCCTAATAAATGTGAAATTATAAATGGGGAGACTCTGTCTTATTTATCTATAAACTTGATTGGAGTCTAGATCAAGACTGCATGTGTCCAATTTTACCTATTGACCCTATGATTTAAGTCAAATCGACACAGTCACCCAGATTATCTGGCATCAGGCATTGCTGGATTCTGGGAGTTAAATAATGTCATTGATACAGTACCCTGCTTTATTTCCCTCTGAATTGTCCTGTTTTCAGGAAGGCACTCCTTTCTCTGTGGAAAGACAATTGCCAGCAAATCCAGGCTTCTATATTTTGCAGTCAGCAAAGACAATGAAAATAAAATGCTTCTTTTTCAAAAATTCCAGCCAGTCTTCCAGAATTGAGTACCCTTGGCTTTGGTTGCTTAGGCCTACGCCTTTCCCCAGAGCCGGAAAGTTCAGATCCCTAGCAAAGAAGCAGGTGCATTTGTAGGAAAATGGTAGTGTTCTACCCAGAAATAGTGTGAGAAGATGTCAAAAGGTCCTGAACGTGCTAAAGGCCTCTATGTGACCTTAGACATCTGCCATATAAATGACTGTCTCCTCTGCTAGTGTCATTATACATGCCATATATCACCTTAATGTCATCAGAGAATAGCTCGCTCACCAATTCCCAGCCACTGACCTTTACTCTGAAAAGACCAGATTACGTGGCCAAGCCCCATTTGTGCTGTAGAGAAGTGTCAGCAGTAAGGCAAGGAAGGCATTGGGGGTGCTGTGGTCTGAATGTTTGCCCCCCCACCCCAATTCTTATGTTGAAATTTTATCCCGCAAGGTGATAATATCTGGAGGTGATGTCTTATTGCCCTTATAAAAGAAACTCCAGCCACCTTGCTAGCCCATTTCACCATGGGAGGACACAGGAAGATGACACCATCTATGAAGCCAAAAGCAGGTCCTCACCAGACGCTGAATCTACCACCACTTTGATCTTAGACTTTCCAGTCTCCAGAACTCTGAAAAACAAATTTATTTTGTTTATAAGCTAGCCAGTCTATGGAATTTTGTGATAGCTGCCTAATGGGTCAAGATAGAGGAATGACTACTGAAGCTGGAATTAGGGTGAAGTTCAAAGGACACTTTAGGTATGCCACTCTCATGCAGGCTGATACCAGTCAAAGAAAAAGGTGGCTAAGAGGAGTTAGAAGAAAAATATTTTCATACTATAGGCTGTTATAATTAATGGGTAATAGAAAGAGTTATATTAATTCAACAAAAATTTGAGAACCTCAAATTTTGGACTCTTCTTTTTCGTTGACAAGATAAACAACTAGTTCTAGTGTTACCTCTGCTCTATAATTTCTGTTCTTGTCTTCAAAGCACTTTTGGCAATATTTTGCTATGTATTTATATTTATTTATTTTTTAATTTTTATTTATTTATTTATTTTGAGACGGAGTTTCTCTCTTCTTGCCCAGGCTGGAGTGCAATGGCACGATCTCGGCTCACTGCAAACTCCGCCTCCTGGGTTCAGGCAATTCTCCTGCCTCAGCCTCCTGAGTAGCTGGGATTACAGGCATGCGCCACCATGCCCAGTTAATTTTTTGTATTTTTAGTAGAGACGGGGTTTCACCATGTTGACCAGGATGGTCTTGATCTCTTGACCTCGTGATCCACCCGCCTCGGCCTCCCAAAGTGCGGGATTACAGGCGTGAGCCACCGTGCCCGGCCTGCTATGTATTTTTATGTTTAAATCTGTTTTAAATAAATTTCATAGGGGAAATTAACATATCTGCTTATTATTCAGTCTATACCAGGATTTCTCAACCTTGGCACTACTGACTTTTAGGACCACATAAGTCTTTGCTGTATGGGCTTCTCTTTTGCATTGTAGGATGTCTAGCAGGATCCCTGGTCTTACCAACTAGATGCCAATGGCATCCCACCCTGCACTCCCAACAGCTAAGGCAAGCAAGAAGTTCTTCAGATACTCCCCAATGTCCCCAGAATGAAAAAATTGCTCGTAGTAGAAACCACTAGTCTATATCCGTCAGTCAGCACAGAGCATGGCACATAGTAGGCATAGAGTATTATTTATTTAAAGAAGTAATCCAGGCTTCCAATTCAAATGCCGTTCTATTAGTGGGCCCACTTAGTGCTCTTCTGCCTCAACAAAGGCAGACACCCACGGATGAAAGACGAGAGTCAGCATGATAGATGAAACTCTGGACAAAGTGTCCTTGTAGCATTTTATTTTACTTTCTGTTGGTTACATTTGATTCTCTTTTTCCCATAAATTGTTATATTTTTCTTGAGGTTATATTTTACATTTTATTCTAGTGAACCACTCTATTATTTTGCTTGTGTGCAGGGTGTCTCATATTTTAGTGTTCTCTAAAAGAGAGCTCCAAATCTTTGAGAATTTAACATGGACATTTTTATTTCTGAAACTTAGTAGAAATTCATTCTTATGCTTTACGTCAGATTAGGTGGGTTTGGACATACATATAGATGGGAAATAAAATGAGCATTGTTTTGCTCAACCACAGCTCTTTTGCGTTTTATATTTAATGTAATAGACCAGTAGCAGTCACCAGAGTTCTGGTGCTGAGATGGAGCTAAACTTACTGCTTTGAAGTCCTGAAAAACATTGAAACATGCAGATTTCTGGGTCCTGGTTTCAGAGTTCTATTCAATTGTTCTAAAGTGGAACTTGGAAATCTGTGTATTCTAAAAAGTACTCAAGGGACTGAGATCTGTAGCTCATTTTGGGAACCATTTTGTAGTAGAAAGACTCCTCACATATTAAATTAGTTCGTATTTGAAGTGTCCCAGTAAGAAAGTATTTTAATCTGTTATGCAGCCTTTTATCAGTTAGTTGTTAAAGTAGTGCTGCCAATTCTTGCCTATTAGAAACAAAGTAAGTGCTAAAAGACATTTGTGGCCTATTGAAAAATCTATTTTTCTCTTTGTTTGCAGTTGCACTGCATATTTAATTTTGTTTTATGATAATGGCATTTCATGACACATGCTTTCTTTAAAGACTGCGGAAAATGAATTGTAGTTTTTTGTGTCCGTAATTGGATAATGAACAGGAAAATTAGCTGCTTGCTGACTTAATTTCCCTGTGACCTCTTTGATCATCATTAGAACAGCTTCTGAGACCATAGTCATGAATGTTTTCAGGTACAAACTGCTAGTGCATGGAAGGAAGAGCCTCTTTCAAAATTTAACTTCTATACATTCATATCATGGAGACCAGCCTGAGCTATGGAGAAAAAATGTCATCATCATTTATTATAGGATATCTTTTGAATCACAATTGTAAAGCTATTTGTCTTCCCAGAATATTGGTCTAGCTTCATTCAGATTCTGCCCTCAAAATTTGGATTTCTGACATTATGATAAGAGAATACTGATTTGCATATTTGCCTGAGTTACTTTAGTTTCTAGTAGGTATTTTGATGTCCCAGTTCATCCAGAAAAGGTTTCCTATTCCCATAGCCACTATGACTCACTTCTCACTACTTTTCTTATCAAATCTAACTTTATATTAGAACAATTTTGATAATTAATATGCCTATGGTGTTTTTCTTTTCCAGAAAATTTTATGGAGAAAAGATAATTATACTTTGTATCCTTACTATGAACCTACTTTTTCTTTTGTTCAGTCTGATGCAATGTAATATCTAGTGACTTTGAAGTCAACACACCTGGCGATGACTAGGAATGTTCTAGGAAAAACAGTTGATGTAAACGTTCACTTCAGGATCCCTTATGTTAGTGTTAATACACCAGGGAACCTGTCTGCTTGAGGAGGGTTAATGACTATTCATATTGCATATGCAGTTTATAGTTAGTCCATCACTTTGGATCATCTAGATATTTTTACAATAACTGTAATTGACTTTGGCTGAAGTATTCCAAACTCTTTCCCTGATAAATTTATCTAATGCATATTGCCTACATCAGAACATTTTTACATTTACTAAGACTTGTATTTTACACAGATGTTTGTGTACCTTCACAATCCCATGTAATGGAATCAGAGGGTCTTCTCACTGCAACTCTTAGCAAGAATTAATTCTATTTCTTTTTTGATATTCATAAAAAATTAACACCCAGAAAAGTTAACTTGCCTCAGATCAAAGTACCTGAGAGTGATGGGTCCAGATCTCTTTTACTTCCTGCTCCAGCCTTTCTTGGCTGACAATTAAAATCTAGCCATCGTTTATTCAGGGTGGGCTGTGTGCCACCAGGAGCTGCTTCAAAGCCCAATGATCATGTTTCCTTTATTCCTCCAATGCAGTGGAAGCTTTACTACAGATTTTATGAAGCTAGTTTTATCCTCTGGAATTCTGACTGACAGAGACATGTATTTTTCTCTGAGCTAAGCTCTGGGAGTGCTGAAATTTATAGAAACAGTTATTAATGCTTAACTATTAATCAGTATATTCAATGGTATTTAGAAAATGATTTGGGAATATAGTTCATGAGAGAAAATTAATATGACCTTCCCTGGGTGGAGGGAGCACAACACAAAAGATATGATATGAACTTGATTCTTGAAGGTAGAAAGACACGAATGGATACATCTGCCAGGTTGACCAAGTAGGTACCATGGAGAACGTAAAACACTTCAGATATAGGACATAGCACCATTTATGCATTGAGGATGGGAGCTTAAGATTTTCCTTGAAGATAGATAGTATCTGAGACTGCCTTCTTTTCTCCACAGTACTTAGCACAATGGTAAAAACCAACTAAGCACTCAATAATGCTTATTAGATGAAGAAAATGCCATTTTGTACTAAGTGTCTAAATTTAAAGAAGCAAGGAAGCCATTTTTCCTAAATTGGCTTTTAAATAAAGATGAAGATCTACAACTAGGAGGGTTAAGGAGCATTTATTAGTAAATGAATAAATCCATTGATTATAGGGAAGCAATTATTAACCCAAGATGCTGAGCCAAGAAAGCAAAAGGTTGTGCCAAATTAACAAATTTACTACCTAATAAAGCTAAAATAAGGTTAACTAAGTGCATTCAATAAAAGCCAGTAAACTACCATGTAATTAGACTCAAAAGTCAACAAATGCCAGTAGGCACTTTACCAAAGCAAATGAAGAAACTCTTTATAAACTAGGACTTATGGGGTGAAAGCTTTTTTATGAACCAAGTGAATGGTGAGGGTAAGAAGCTGGTTTGCAAATCCAGAAAAGGGTAAAAGGAGAAGAGAATAATGCAATGAGAGCAGATAGAAAACAATATTAAAAAAATAATAACAGAAGAAACTTTTAAAGAATGTTTTAGGAGCCAGAAGCCCAGGTAATAGCAATGGCAGCAAAGTGATAGGAATTGCCCACAGAGTTTACTATTGCCTCCTTGAGATCAGATACTGCCTTTCAAGTTGGAAAATATGGCCCAGTGAATGGTCTTTTTGAGTGCCTGAAAATAATTTGTGGACAATTTAATAATTGGCAGGAACTGACTTTGTGTACATATGTAGGTTTTCTACTATGGCTTTTGGGAATGGTAATTGTATAAACAGATATACTCTTCATGGTAGCACACACTATTTGAGTATAAAGAAAGGTAAACTAATATTAATCTATAATTCCTAGTTGGTTACTAAGCAACAGGTGCTTAGCTTTGCCTAGCTTAAACCATAACTTAAAAAAAAAAAAAAAGAAAAAAGAAGAGTTGATTATAAAGAAATGTTTCAGATCCCATTCACTGGAATCTGCTATTTTGGTCCCCTGTACCGCTGAATACTTTTTTTTTTCAGTATAAATCACAGATCTGGTAGCATAAAAGAAGGTATTTGTGGGATCACTGCTAGACAATGTTTAATATAACTAGCAAGAAGATCTTCATGGTTATCTACACGTAATCAAAGAACGTTTCCTCAAAGGACTTTGGACGTTTTTTCAAAGCTAGCTTTTTCTGTTTTTTTAAATTAATTAGTCCTTGAGTTAGACAGACTTAACTTGTAGGTTCTAGAATGTGATTCTAACTTGTTTAACAGAAGGCATCTTATTAGTTTAACCCAGCAGAGATAAGATAACCCTTTAAAATTCTGTGAGAGCTATAGATCTCAGTGATAAAATATTGTGTGGTGTTAAAACTGCATAGGCATATCAAAGAAAGCAGACATAAATAATTTAGAGTTTCAGTTTATTTTTGATTAATTTCCTTTGGCAACTTCTGAGAATTACTTTAGAGCTTAGCTGAGTCAGCTTTTTTTGATTCTCTACCATTTCCATGGGCCAGGTTGTTGATTTCTTATGATACTGGCCTGATGGACTCTAATCTTTGGGCTGGATATTTCATCTCCCACATGGTCTTAGCAGGAAATACTCAGCACAAGATTCCTGTGTTCAAATATAGAATGCTGTTTTGGATTTCACAACCAGATGGAGTATGTAAAAATGGCCATAAGAGATCTGGAGCTCAAAGTAAAAAATGATCTGAGCATGAATTCTCATCATAGTGCCTGTGGTCAACTAAAATACATTAAGATAACCTGGTTGTTCTGTATGTCTGAACAAATCAAAACTTACACAAATGGCCTTTTGAACCAGGGAAGGACATTCTTTCTGTGCTTTCTTAATGTGACTTTATGAACTATGACACCTGTTATGAATGTCTGGTATCTTTTAACATAGGCCTATGAGAAGATAAAATCCAGTTGGAATTAAAAGCAAAACAAAACAGTGTGATGACCCTTGAAGATATAGGAAATGTCTCGGAATGTTTGCATTTTAATTGAAGACTATTATGAATGAAACTATTAATACATAGCACTTAAACAGAAATGTTTATTTAAATCAAGTACAGTATCTACTTTAACAGAAGAAGGCTAAGTATCAAGCTAATATTACATAAACTTTTAGCAAGAGACAAAACAAGCCACAACTCACCTTTAAAATACATGGATGTAGAGGAATCTTCTCACACATATTTTCAAGTTTTGTAATTATGTAATGTAAATTATGAATAAAAAGTAAGTTTGACCACTGGAAGGCTCCAACTTTAGTCAAGAACAAAATAGAAATCAATTGCATGACATAGGGGCCTTTTACTCAGAAACAAAGTTTCATTAAAAAATACAAAGGAGGAGCAGAGCAAATGGCCAAATAGAAGCCTACACCATTCATCCTCTCTGTAGGAACACTAAATTTTAACAACTAACTACACACAAAGAGCACCATCACAAGAACCAAAAATCAGGTGAGCAATCACAGTACCTGGTTTTAACTTAATTTTGCTGAAAGAGACATTGAAGGGGGCTGGAAAGGCAGTCTTGAATTGCAGACACACCCCTCCCCAATTCCCTAGCAATAGCTGCACACTCTGGAGAATCTATGTGCTTGGCAGAGGAAGAGTACAGAGATTGTGAGGCTTTGCAATGAACTCACTGCTGCCCTGTCACCGTGGAAAGCAGAACTCAGTTAAAGTCTGTCCATGTAGAGAACATCTGAACCAGCCCTAGCCAGAGGAGAATTGCCCATTCCAGTGGTCAGGGCTTGAGTTAGAGTGCTCAACTACACTACAGGTTAGAGAGCTCTTGGGCTCTAAATGAACCTGAGGGGCTGTCTAGCCACAAGGACTGCAAGTCCTACTGCTGAGCTGGGCTCAGAGCCAGTGGAGTAGAGACTACCAAGATACCAGCCAGGGTAGCTAAGGGAGTGATTACATCACCTCTCCCCAGCACCCCAGTAGTGGCCAGGCAGTGCAAGGAAATCATATATTTGGGAGAGGAAGAGCGCAGTTACTAAGTGAGTTTACATTGAACTCAATGCTACCCTGTCACAGCAGAGACCTGGAAAGAATCATTATCTTCTGATTAAAGAGTTCCCGGACCCTGAATAATCAACAGTGATAATATGCTGTAGGTGTTGGGATCTGAGACATGCTGGTTTCAGATGAGACCCAACACGTTCCCAGCTGTGGTAGCCATGACTCTTTCTGTTTGAGAAAAGCAGGGGGAAAAGCAAAGGGGACTCTATCTCGCACTTTAGGTATCAGCTTGGTCAAAGTTGGGTAGAGCACCAAGGAGACTCGTGAGGTCCCTGAGTCCAGGCATAGACTCTTGGTCAGCATTTCTGGTCTTGCCCTGGGCCAGACAGGAACTCACTGCCCTGAAGGGTGAGTTCCAGGCCTGGCAGCATTCATCATAGCTGACTGAGTAGCCCTTGGCCTTTAAGTGATCGATGGTGGCAGCCTGGCACAGCCTCTTATGGGCTGCTGGTGGTGGCTGACACGGGGAGAGGCTCCTCTGCCTATGGAAAGGGGAAAGAAGCATGGGGAAGAAATGTCATGTGGTTTGAGTGCCAGTACAATACAATATAACTGGTTTAGCTGCAGTATAATACAACACTAATTAGAGCTAGGGATGGTGGCTTACGCCTATAATCCCAGCACTTTGGGAGGCTGAGGTGGGCAGATCATGAGATCCGGAGTTTGAAACCAGCCTGACCAACATGGCAAAACCCCGTCTACTAAAAATACAAGAATCAGCCAGGCGTGATGGTGCATGTCTGTAGTTCTAGCTACTCGGGAGGCTGAGGCAGGAGAATCACTTGAGCCTGGGAGGCAGAGGTTGCAGTGAGTTGAGATCATGCCACTGCATTCCAGCCTGGTGACAAAAATAAGAGTAAGACCCCGTTTCAAACACACACACACACACACACACACACCCCACTAATTTGGCTTCTGAGGTTCTTAACCTCAATATCTGGCTCCCAGATGGCATCTCTGGGGGATCTGAGAGCCTGAGGGAACTTGCCACCATGAAGGAAAGGTGCCAAGAAAATACACTGGAAAAGTGACTGTTTCTAAGAAATGGTCCCGGAAAATCTGGATAACTATATGCCAAAGAATGGAACTAAATCTAGTTCCATTCTCTTGCTATGTATAATAATGAAATCAAAGTGGATTGAAGACATAAATCTAAGACTTCAAACTATGAAACTTTTACAAGAAAACATGAAGGAAGCTCTCTAGGACATTGGTCTTGGCAAACAATGTTTTAATAATACTCCACAAGCACAGGCAACCAAAGTAAAAATGGACAAATGGGATCAGATCAAGTCGGAAAGCTTCTGCACTGTGAAGGAAACAATTAACAAAGTCACAAAGTCAAGGAACAATCCATGGAATGGGAGAAAATATCTGCAAATGACCCATCTGTCAAGGAATTAATAACCAGGATACCGAAAGAGCTCAAACAATTCTATAAAAATATCTATTAATCTAATTACAAGTGAGAAAAGACTTGAATAGATATTTCTCAAAAAATATGCAAATGAAAAACAAGCATATGAAAAGGTGATTAACTTTACTGATTATCAGAGAAATACACATTGAAACTTCAGTGAGATAAATCTCACACTAGCTAAAATGGCTTTTATCTAAAAGGTAAGCAGTAACAAATGCTGGCAAGAATGTGGAGAAAAGGGAACCCTCGTGTACTGTTGGTGAGAGTGTAAATTAGTACGACCACTGTGGAGAACAGTTTTTATGTTTCTCAAAATCTAAAAATAGAGTTACAATATGATGCAGCAATCCCACTGCTGGGTATATACCCAAAAGAAAGAAAATCAGCATATCAAAGAGTTATCTGCTATCCCATGTTTTTTGCAGGACTATTCACAATAGCCAAGATTTGGAAGCAACCTAAATGTCTATCATCAAATGGCTGGATAAAGAAAATGTAGTACATATACACAATGGAGTACTATTCAGGTATAAAAGGGAATGAAATCTTGACATTTGCAACAACATAGATGGAACTGGAGGTCATTATGTTAAGCGGAAAGAGCCAAACACAGAAAGACAAACTTCATGTGTTCTTACTATTTGTGGGTGCTGAAAGTCAAAACAGCTGAACCCATGGAGGCAGAGAAAATGAAGGATGATTACCAGAGCCTGGGAAGGGTAGTGCGGTCATGGGAAGAAAGTTGGGTAATGGGAACAAAAAATACATTGCTGGAAAGAATCAATAAGACCTGGTAGTTGCTAGCACAACAGGGTGACTACAGCCAATAACAATGTAATTGTACATTTCAAAATAACTAAAAGTATAAAATTAAATTGTTTGTAATATCAAGGATAAATGCTTGAGGGGGTGGATACCCCATTTTCCACGGTGTAATTAGCACTTATATACTGCTTGCCCGTATCAAAGTATCTCATATACCACATAAATATTTCCACCTATTATGTACCTATGAAAATAAAAAAGGAAATAAAAATAGTAAATATCAGTTTATTAACCAATTAATTTATTCAAAATTATTGATGACATTCCTTCTCTATATCAGGCCCTGCACCTGTGCAGGTATATATTTGCACATAGGAAGAAATAAAAGTCTAGTAATAAGCTTGGGTGTGTGTTTGTAAAATAATCCCATGGGTTGAAACATGCTCCTAAATGTGAGAAATGATATTTCTAATCATTGATAAATCATTTGAGAAAAAGTATTATATTTCTAATCAATTTCACAAATATGCTTGAACAATGATTATAAACCAAGACAAATGCCAGCTCTTTAGAGTAAAATGAAGAACAAGATAGGTAGACTCCATGCCTTTGCAAAGAATACAGCCCAGTGGTGAAGAACTGCAGTTAAATCAAGAGTTAAAATCACTTATTATAGGGAAATCTCAATCTTGTGTAGAAGCTCATAATAGAAATATCTATCTAGTCCAGAGAATGTCAGGGAAAGCTACAGAAAGTAGAGCATAATCTTCCAAATTAAGGAATTCTACATTAAATGCTTTCACATCATAATCTAGCCTACAAGACCCTCGTATTGATCTTTGTTGATCTGTGCTATTAAATATGCTGTCACAGATGGGAAAGAGCAGCTGCTTTTTCTCTGTAAGGTGAACCATAAATTCTAAGTTAATATAGACAAGGAGAATCTGGTGTCAGCGAGGCAGTATCTATGTCAACCTCAAGATCTCCAAGAGTCTGGTGGTCTGTAGTGCTCCATGGACTGACTGAGAAATAATAAAATGGATGGTGAAAGTATGTAGTTTAGATTCTACTTGATATATTATTATAAATAAGTGATAACCTCAACATTCCATATTAATGTGAAATAGATATCTAGCATTAAACACTGTGCCCTCAACATGTAATGGCTAGTTGATGATGGAGAAGACAGTGACGGTATTGGTAAGGGGCTATATTATGCAGAGAAAGTTACTGTGATCTATATGTGACTTTTATGTGCCCCAAATGATGTCTGAAACATTATTTCAATGTAGTAGTATTTTCGACTGTTAGGAATGGGTTTATTAAGCCAATTTGCATCTTATCTGCTCAGTCCTTTTGGAGGCTTTAATGCAATTCCTGGAGCATTATAATTGAGAAGGAAGTATAGTTGTTGATTTTGGAAGTGTCTGGAATGTTGATTAGAATCATACTATATGCAAAATCAAGATTGCATTGACTATCAGTGTCCTTTAAAGAAGTCAAACCTGACTCCTCATTTTGCAGAAGGTGACACCCTTGCTTCCTTCTAAATTGGTTAAAGGAAATTAGCATACTTTGAGCATGTGGCAAATGCCAGTTGTATGTACTTGTTACCACATTTATTCCTCAAAGATATTACATGAGGTAAGTTATTGTTTTTATTTTACACACAAGTTAATTGAGTCCCAGAGAGGCTAAATCTTATGCCCAAGTTCATATTGCTAATGCATGAAATAGCCTGGGTATGAAGCTAGGGAAACCTGCTTTTGGTGTTCATTGTCTTGCCTGATTTTGTGATAAAAGCTCTTTTCACATAGCGCTTTTGAAGAGGATTGTCATTCATGCTTGCATTACAAGACATAGCACAGTTAATAATCTTTTATTTCTTTTTTTTTTTTTTTTTTACATTTTGGATGTAATTGGAGATTTCAAATAATGCAAATTACTAGTGTGCATTTTAGGCCATTGAAGTAAGTATGAATCCTTCACATATGTAAAATAAATTATCAGTCTTAATGACATGCCACCTGATGATGTGCGTGATTGCAAATTCAAACATTTTCCTGTATAGTTTTATGTAATGCATGGTTGGATGCATATGAATACACCTGCAAGTTTACATACATAATTCAGTATTTTCTAATTACATTCTGATAGCTACCAGTTCTTTATGTTCAGTTGTTAGCGAATTGCCTTAGAAATAGTCCTTTCGTTATGGACAAATAACTGATAGATATATAGATGGATGAGTTATTCTTATTGTGCCAGTTATGATACCTATAATTTGATTATAAATTTACACCATTGAAAATATTTCCAAGCCACTTGATTGCTAGTATTATCTAACTGGATAGTTTCACTAAAGTTCCCAGGCAATTATGACTATATTCCATAGACATAAAGGATATACTTTGAAAGGAGAGCGTGGGAAGTATTATATCCTCAGACATCCAGTTAATAATGAACAGGATTTCTGCCTATGTTTTTAACTGCTACTTTGAGGTTCACTCTGTACTATCTTTCTCCTTCTATTGTATGATTGCTTTTAAAAATCTCATTTTGAAAGAACTTTGGAAACTATAAATGCTGTTTGATTGGTTGAGGTAAAGAAATCTCCCTTTGACATTATCCCATTTTTCTCCCAGGTAAATTTGTCTGCTCAAAACCAGCCATTGGAATTTGCAGTATAATTAAAATGAAAGCCACATTTATGTTTAGTTCAATAATATTCCTGAGAGGAGGTTAGTTATACAAACAGTGGACCTAAAAAGGAATGAAAGAATTCTTTTGAATGCTTTTTTCAGAGTAAGTTATAAATACATGTTTCGAAAGGACACTATTTGCATGACTGAAAAACATGCATTTTGGCAGAGTATCTAAAGCTTGATTTCAGTTACAATGGCATCATGTTTATGACACTACATCGAATAGTAAAAACATGCATTTTGAACAGACAGTTGATATATTGTTCCTCAATCCCTGTGACTTTATTTTTAATTCAATTGAAATTGAACAAGTCTCTGTGTTTTGGTATGAGAGAACAAAAATAGTTTGGAGCGGTTTTAAAAGCTTTTCTTCTCTCTCCATTCTGGGAAGAAAAGATTGGTTTTCAAAACCTAAATTTTTCCAACAATTACCATCTCATAATGACATTTTATTTGTTTTCTTTCTTGCTTGCTTTCTTTTTTTTAACGTACTCTGTGCTGCAGGAAGATTGCTCTTAAAATCACTGTGTATCTGCAAAACTAATTTATTTAACTTTGAGATTATACCAAAGCATCTGGGTTCTGGGGTTTATTTTGAATAGAGTTAAGAAAGTAGAATGCATTCAGAACTTCTTTGGATTTGCTTAATATGGGGTCTGTACTTTAAATTTCATACAAAAATAGTTCAGAATTTTTCAGTAGTTCTTTGCTAAACCTCAGGTGTTCCATATCAGACAGACTATCGTGATGGCCATCCAGTGAGTCAGCAGAAGTCAGATGTGCAGATCTTGGTGGCCCTACGATGTTTGCCCATCCATACACTAATGCCATTGGGTTACTTTTTTTTCTTTTCTTTTAACTTTTTCTCCAGCATTACAAACTTCAATCTTAGAAGTGTACTAAGGCTCAGGCACCAAATAGTCCTTTTGATGCTGAGTAGATGAGCTCCAAAGTGGAGTTTAGCACATGAGGATTCTTGGCCTTGCCTAGGAAATAATTCAAGTGTAATCCACAGGTAGAAGAAAATAGCTTAATTGAAGAGGCAGTTTTATAGCTCTGTGGCTGCTCCCATAGATCAGGGATACGCTGTAGGCAGAGAGTAGCAGCTCAGGGAAGTTCTGCAGTCATATTTATACCCATTCTTAATTGCGTGTGGATTAAGGGGCTGTTTATGCAGAAATTTTTAGGGAAGGGGTAGTAACTTTTGGGTCATTGGGACATTGCTATGGAAAGGAGTGGTAACTCCTGGTAACTTACCCTTGCCATGGCACACTGGTGGCCATGTCTGATTGAAAGCAGCTTTCACCCTTGTCTGGTCCTAGCTAGTCCTCAATCTGGTCCAGTGTCTGGGCCCTACCTCTGGAGTCAAGTCCCATCTACTACCTTACTCTCCTATCTGTTTTTGATGTTGTTTCTTGTCTACTCGGGAATGTAGAGAGAAATACAGGTTTTTTCCACATCCACTTTGTTCTCAAACTACTTTGTATTAAGCATATTTATATTTCATCAGTCTTCTCAGATGGAAACTTTGCTGAATGTGTCTTGAATCCGTATAGTGTATAAAAGACTCAGTGGTAAACTAGGTTACTCATAGAATGGCAGTAACTTCAAGAATCATAGTAGTAGCGAACATTGAGTATTTTCCATGTGCTAGCACCAAAAATTTATCTCTTTTTCTTCTTAACAATAGCCATATAGGGTAGGAACTGATATCTCAATTTTAATAATGAGTAAATAATGCTTCTAAAATTTGAGTAATGTTCTCATAGTTATACAGTCCTTAAGAATTGGGATTCCAACTTCAGACACTCAGACTCAAAGTCTTCATATTAAGCTTTATTTGAATTCTGATTCTAGAAATCAAACCAAAATCTGTTGAGATTGAATCCCCTACCGCTCTTCATTCAACACGTACATTGAAGTGCTTACCCTGTAGAAGATAGACAGATTTCCAGACTTTGTAAAGGTGGTTTATGGCAGAAAAAAAAGTTACTGACAGTATGAACAACCAACAAATAAGCAAACAAAAACAATTACTGAATTATAAACAGCACTGTAAACAAAATAAATGAAAGGGACTGATGTTAAATTAGGTGATCAGAAAGGGCCTCTGAGGAATGAAATTTAAAGTTGATACTTGAGTGATCAGAAGGAGCCAGGCATCAAAATGACTAGGGAAAAATGTTACAGGAAGAGGAAACTAAAATTGCATTACCAGTGTGGTGGTTAAGAAGTCAGAATATGATAAAAACTGTAAGAATTTTAATACTAATGTTGCATAGTGGATAAGGGAAAAAGTAATGTTAAATAAAGTTAGAAAGTCAGTCAGAACCCTGACTTTAGTAGTGGCCCAACTTTATTGGGCCTTATAACTAGGGTTGCTAAATAAAGTACTGGATGCTCAGTTAAATTTCAATTCCAGATAACAATTATTATCTTTTTGTATAAGTGTGTCTCAAATAATGCACAGAACATAACTATATTAAGAAACTTTATTGTTAATCTTCAATTCAAATTAATTGTCCTGTGTTATAATTTGCTAAATATGGCAGCCTTATTTGTAATTCATAAGCAGGTAAATTTTTAATATAAGTGATATGAAAAGATACTGTTTTAAAAAATAATTTTAAAAGGACAGTGATATAATCTTATTTACATTTTTAAAAGATCCTTTGGTTGCTTGAAGAGAATAGACTAGAAGATAAAAGATTGACGATTGTCATTTTGTAGATTATGGTAGTGTTCCATGGGAAAGATGGTAGTGCCTTTGACTAGCATGATATAGGTAGTGATGGATTCAAAGTTTATTGTCTGAACCAACCAACTTTCTGAAAGATTAGGTGCTGGGTTGAGGAAACGATAAGAACTAAAATCGTAATCCCTAGACTTCTATGGAGTGGGGCTACTTATTGAAATGCAAAAGACCTAGTTGGACAGGAAAGTTGAACAGGAGAATTATGCTCTTTTGAGCATCTAATTAGACATTCTAGTAAGTATTTCAAGTAGATAGCTTGAAGAATAGATGAAAACACCTCACCCAAGACCATTTTCATCTAAAGAGATAAATAGAAAGGATGGCAAATGCAATCCCTGTGCCATGAATTAGCAAGGGATACGGCAATGATTGGAACAAGTTACTTTGGGTAAAAAGCTTATAATTTAGCGAGAGACATATGTAAATAAGGACAGGAGAGTCAGTTAATTGCTAAAAAAAATAGGTATCTTCCAGGTGCTGTGTGTAGGAGTGGTGTGTAAGAAAAGAGGGAATTAATTTTGTTCGATAAAGGATTATATATTAGCTAAGTATTTAGGGAAAGTAAGAATTTATACACAGACTAGGGTGGGGAAAGAATGTTGTAAGAAAAAGAAAAACTTGTTTCACAGTTGCTCTAAGGAGAAATAAGGAAAGACAATGAGATGGGATAATGGAAGATGCCGTGTTTACCAGTGTGTAATATCATATGAGTAATTTTTATCCATCCCATACAGTCTCTGCAAACTTCTCTGGGGAATAAGATACGAGTGTGCAGGTAGCATACTGTTTCTACCTTTGGAAGTTGAGCTGTTCTTCCTCCAGATTTTCTTTTCTTAAAAAATTCTCCAAGTCACAGATTCTAACAGCCACTAACAGTTCAGAAAGAATCAAGCTTATGCTGTGAATATGTCAGAATTTTGAGTTTGCTTATAGGCAATATTTTGTTTCAGTTTATGAGATCACAAAAGGGTTCTGTTATGAAATTAAATATCTTGTACATTTTGATTGATCTTTAATAGTTATTGGATATTATTTATTAAAATGCTACCAATATGTTGGGTAGTTTTTTAAATTAAATATTGAACTTCTAATAAATTAAACATAAATAATTAATCTAACTTTAATAGGAGCAGAGCAAAGTGGGCACAAAACTTTCCAACTTTTTTTCTAACTAAAAGAGAATTTAAAAATAATACCAGTAAATGTTTACAACATGTAACTAGGTGGATTTTCCATTTAATCCATATTTTCTTTGTTTAATCTGTCTTTGAGACAGAATCCCTGACTGCTATTTGATATGTTTATGCATGCTAAATTCTCTCCCGATGCAGGAATCAGGCTCTGGAGTAGGCCTTCATACATAGCCTGTCTCTTTTTTTCTGAGACAGAGTTTCACGCTTGTTGCCCGGGCCGGTGTGCAATGGCATGATCTCAGCTCACTGTAACCTCTGCCTCCCAGGTTCAGGCGATTCTCCTGCATCAGCCTCCTGAGTAGCTGGGATTACAGGCATGTGCCATGACGTCTGGCTGATTTTGTATTTTTAGTAGAGACAGGGTTTCTCCATGTTGGTCAGGCTGGTCTCGAACTCCCAACTTCAGGTGATCTGCCCACCTTGTCCTCCCAAAGTGTTGGGATTACAAATGAGAGCCGCTGTGCCTGATCAGTCTGTCTCTTCTTAAACCTAGACTCACTCATCCCAAACTCATTGTTCTTCAGTGATAGAAGTAGTAAGCTTATACCGTGATAGAATTACAATTTTACAAACCAAACAAATAACATCTGCAAACAGAATATGCATTGCACTCTCTGCTCTGCTCAGGGCTATATGCAAAACATCCAGATAGAGTCTATCTTAATTGCTCAAGATATTAAAGACTTTTTTTTTAACTTTACAATGTATGTATTATCAGATGGATGCTAAGTCTTACGGCAAGTTCCTTTTGAATCTGAGGAAGCTTAGTTTAGCCATGGTAATGTAAGGAGGAGCTGCGGCCTGTACAGCCTTGTCTTATGACTCAGTGTCCAGCCTCCAATTGCTCAGCTTATCTTTTACGTTAGCCTCATCTCTCTCTATACCAAGAAACTGAGAAATCTAGCGCAGTCTTACTTCACATGCTAAGAGAAATGATATTTTTGTGGTAGGAAAAAATGAATTTGAAAGTCCAATAGACCTGGGTTCGAATCTTGCCTTTGCTCTTTTCTAGTTTTGAGAGCGTATTTAAGGTTCTTAATTTCTCCAAGCTTTAATTTCTCCATCTATACAATGGGTTTAATAAAGCTTCCTTGGAGTCTTTCTGAAGAGCCCTGATGATCAGAATTGAGTGCAGGGGAAGATTGTGGGGTTGTTGCATGGTTATCAAATCTCTTTCAAATCTCCTACTTATAGGCTATCTCCAAAACCTTCAAAATATAAGCACTTGGGGACATAGAAGAACTACTTACAGTCATGATATCTTATGAGTTATCAATAACTGTGTGCACCGTAACAGAAGGGCAAAGGGATCTGACAACAGCAATCACTAGGAAATTCTCAAACTTCCCATAAGTTCTCAGTGGAATGTGTCTGGGCCAACCTGAAAACAGCAGCCGAATCTGGGAAACAAACTTGTTGGCTCAAACTTACTGGTGAGAATGCGAGCTTGATAGCACTGGAGCAGTCTAGACCCTAAGAATAAGCCGAAGCAATTTTCCAGGACAAAATAGCAAAGTCAGGAGAAATGGCCAGAAATAGAGCTTAAATTGTTAACAGAACATGAATGATACAGGAGAAGAAAAAATAAAAATCAGATAAAAGTGGGAGAGGAAGCAGCAGATGTAGATTTTGGAAGGGGCAAGGCCCTGTTTCTGAACACTTAATGAACGTAACAGGAGAGGGGCGTCTAGAACTATGAAAAGAGAACGTAGTCCACATGCTCCTGCTAAAAATACAGGAGCTCTCATCTTACAGAACCATCAGAATCAAAAGGATGGCAAAGGAATCCCATATGTTAAGTTTTTATGAAATGAAATAGCATGACAGTGAGAATATGAGAGCGAGAAGTACAATCAGCCTCCATAGACAGTGAAGGCATTTTAGGAGCCAGGTCTACAAAGCAGACAAATACTGTCAAACACTGTGACCTAATACTCTACAACAAACTAAAACAAATTAAAAAGTAATAGAAACTGTACACAAGCAGCATAAAAATAATAAATGAAATTACTCAGATGTGAGATTATTGGACAGAGAATTTCAGAACTCAGGAAGGAGGTAGATATGAAAGAAGAAGCTGCTTCAGAGATGAAGCCTAAACTAATGGAAAAGCAAATAAATACTCGGAAAAATGCCTTTTTAAGAAGAGATGAAATTATTTTGAGAGAGAGTGATAGAGAAGATGAACAGAGAAAACTCTTTATATGTAAGGTAGCTGCCACTGGAAGAGGAAAGAAAAGCAATGGACAGACCAAAAGCTAAATACTATAATCAAAAATACTATTTGAGATAAAGACATAAAATCATATTTTAATAAAAAGGGATACAACACACCTGAAAAAAAATCTAACCAGAGCAGGTAATACCAAGACTTATCCTGATAAAACTAGAAGACTTAAAAGTAAATAAAATAAATAAAAATAAGCCTCTTTGCATGTAGAAAAAAATAGTCACTTATAAAGGAAAGAAATTTAATTGTCATCAAACCTTTCAACAGCAATATTTAATGCCACAATACAAATACAAGCAAAGAAAGAAAATACGAGCTTAGAATTTTACAGCCATCTAAACTAAACTTCAAATTTAAAAGCCAGAAATGTACTATGAGCATTTGATATCTTAGGAAATCATATTACTATAAGATTTTCCTGAGGCATCTGCGAGAGAGCAAACAAAGCAGATGGTGTTATGAAAAAATATATACATCTTAGGTGTATGTGTGTATTTTCTGATGGAAATACACACCTCGTATGACATGCTGCTGGAAAAAAAAAACTAGAAGTGACAAAACATGTTGCTGAAAGTACTGATATATGTGAAAAACATGGGAAAGAAACACATGGAAAGATGGTATAGGGTATCAATAGCAACATCCAGACTGTAAGACACTCCTAAAAAGAATTCTTTGCTTTCTCCACCAAGTAAAGTAAGGGGAGGGGGGAAATGTGTGTGTGTGTGTGTGCGTAGAGAGAGAGAGAGAGAGTGTGTGTGTGTGTGTGGAGAGAGAGAGGGAGAGAGAGAGTGTGTGTGTGTGTAGAGTGTGTGTGTGTGTGTGTGTGTAGAGAGAGTGTGTGTGTGTGTGTGTAGAGAGAGAGAGTGTATGTGTGTGTGTATATATATAGAGAGTGTGTGTGTGTGTGTGTATAGAGAGAGCGTGTGTGAGCATGTGTGTGTGTGTGTGTGTGTGTGTGTGTGTGTGTGTGTGTGTAGAGAGAGAGAAACTGGCTGACACGTGCCAGTTTCTACCTATCTCTAGGTAGAAAAGACACTTAAGAGACATCACAAATAACTGCAGTGCATGGATTTTAATTGCATCTTCATTAACTAAAAATTGAGACAATATGGGATATTTGATATTTGATGACAGTGAAAAATTACTGTTAATCTTTTAAGGCATGAAAGTGGTATTATGTCTGTGTTCAATATGATTTTTCATCTGAGGTACATATAAAATATTCATGGATAAAATGGTCTATATAATGTCTGCTACCATATTTGAACATCACATATTACACGATTATATCTCTATTAATATCACGCTGGTTCCAGGACCACCATCTTTCACTTGGACTAATAAAACGGGTTTCCCATGGGTCTTCTGACTTCTACTCTTTGTCCCTTAAAGTTTATTCTCCACATAGGAGTCTGATAACCTTTTAAGCATATAATTCAGAGAATAATCTTAGCAAACATTTATAAATGTGTAAAGTACTGTTGTGAGTATTTTACATGTATTATTCATTGTTTATTAAAAGCAATCATTAACTTGGTCCTGTTCTCACTCCATTTTACAGAGAAGGTTAATACGTAGCTTAAGTAGAGGAGCCAAAGTGAAATTCAAGCAGATGAGTGTTCTCAATGAGTGAAGTCTGTTGTTTCAATCACCTCCTCAAACTCTTCATCCGCTTTCTCCAGCACCTGTAATAAAAGGTTTCCCTCCTTTCCTTACGGTATGTTGCGCAGTTTGAATTTCCTCAGCCAGCTTGCTGCTACCCAAGTTCTGTCCCAGGGATTATGGTTATATCAAAAAGTAGACGGAGCATCTTGTTCTAATTTTCCTGCCCATAGAGAACATTTTTCTTCTAATGTATCTGCTCTGCAAAGGTACATTATTCCAGTTTGTGCCAAGGTGCCAGGTGTGCTAACACAGCCCTGGCAAGGCGCTTCTCAACTCTTACACTCATCAGACACCAATAACTCCTTCAGTCAATTAATTCCAGTCATACTGGACTCTGTCAGGGGCTAGAATTTGCCAAGCTCTTTCCTACCAGATCTTTGCTCTTTGCTAGAAACACTATTCCCTCCTCTTTTTAATATTGGTTTCTTTTCATCCTATAGTCTGTTACATGATGTTTACAGAGAACTTTTACTTTTTAAATTTTTTTCTCTGGTATTCTTTCTGACATAACATTTTGTTTATGTAAAATGTAAATCAGATTAGATCATTCTTATGCTGAAGTTGATTTTGCTCTTCAGCAAATCCCAGTGTTGAGATCTAAGGGTGAAAATGACACTTCTGCCTCACTGTGTTTAGAACTGAGAGGTCTATACAACAGAGAGATGGAGATCCAAGTATCGCCTTTGGTGGTGATGGTAAGTGGAGAACATGTGTGACTTGTGAGGTGACAGTGGAATTGTGACTCATTATCCCTGAATTTGCCTCCAGAATTGCATACTGATCCCTTTTCAGGGAAAGCCAACTGCAAACATTTTTCTGCCTGTATGCACAGGTCCACATGGTCTCTGCTTGTGGTCACAGAGATGTGAAAAAGAGAGTGTATGGGAGGGTCACAGCATTTCACTCCCCGTTCCTGTTCCCAGACACACCAATCAGGTAAATCACAAATTTTCTTGAGCAGACAGAGAAAAGCTAGAATTGTTCCTGTGTGTGTTTATCCGATGAGAAGTAGAATGGAGATTTTCCCCTTTGTTCATTCAGTGGAAACCAGAGGGGTAAAGCCTGAAGAAAAATCTTTGCGTTTCCTCAAAACAAGTGCAAAACACTGTCCTTACTCTGCAAGATTGGCTCACACTGCTGTTAGATTTTGCAGAAATGTTGTGAGCCAGCTCTGAAACCTTTGATAGCTTGAAATCGTCCATGGGATAGGTAACTATTTACACCATGAATATTGAAATGGTGAGTGCTACAAATCTGGTGAGCAGGTCATTAAACTGAGCCAGCACACCACTATGGGGGCCCTGCGTGGTGTGATGCCAGCATGCCACTGTGGGGGCCCTGTGTTGTGTGACGGCAGCATGCCACTGTGGGGGCCCTGTGTGGTGTGACACCAGCCTGCCCACCCCTCCGTCCTCCCCACAGGCTACTCTCACCTTGTCACTGGGCTAAAGTAATATGCCATCCTGGGCCCTAAAATGCTAGATTGATTTTTGCTTTTAGTTCTTTGCATTTGTTCCTCTCTGGAATGTTCTTCACTCACACCTTTACATGGCTTATTCCTCTCATTTAGGCCAGGTGAAGTGCCATACTCTCAGAGAGGCCTTCTGTAAACATCCACACTAAAGGTGCCCCCAGTCACTGTGTATTATATTGCCCTGTTTCTGTTTCTTCATAGCACTTTACCATCTAACTTTTTCTCAGTTGCTTTTTTTTTTTTACCCCTAAGATGTAAATTCTACGAGGCAATATCCTTATCCATCTTGTTCACTGCTGTATTTGTAATCCCTAGAACCATGGCTAGGATGGTCAGTTGAATACATTCAATAACCATGGTTCAATCCTAATTACATGCTTCCATGAGTGAAAAAATAAAGCAGAGATCTGACCAACTTCAAATTTGGAAAGCATTAACTTTTTCTTATATCTTAAAAGGCATGTTTTAATTTTTGAAAAATAAAAATACTACCATGTAGAATGGATATTTGCTCACAGTATTTGTAGCATGCTTCATGCTTTATACTGAGAATTCTCCAAAAAAATTGCTGGTAAAGTTTTTTTTTTTTTTTTAGACGGAGTTTCGCTCTTGTTACCCAGGCTGGAGTGCAATGGCGCGATCTCGGCTCACCGCAACCTCCGCCTCCCGGGTTCAGGCAATTCTCCTGCCTCAGCCTCCTGAGTAGCTGGGATTACAGGCATGCGTCACCATGCCCAGCTGATTTTTTTGTATTTTTTTGGTAGAGACGGGGTTTAACCATGTTGACCAGGATGGTCTCGATTTCTTGACCTCGTGATCCACCCGCCTCGGCCTCCCAAAGTGCTAGGATTACAGGCTTGAGCCACCGCGCACGGCCTAAAGTTTTTTTTATGTGAATTCTGGAATGTTTCTTGAAGTCCAAATAGGGACTTCAGAACCCAGACACAATACTCTCCTTTTAAGCACATTCCAGAACGTTTTTTCTATAAGAGCTAAAAATGTATCTTTCTTTTATAGAAATGCTAATTTTGAGTTTTCCCCTTATGTTTTGCTTTTAGTGAGTCGAGTGAGTTTTTGTTGTTGTTTTAGAAAGCTGTTGGCTCAGCTCTGATCTCTGGTAAAGTCTGAAATAGGCTAGTTAGTTGGAATGGAAAAGTCTTTCATTATTAAGCTTGGCATTTATTGTAAAAGCTGATCACTTAATTAGTTAACTTTGAGATAATTTCACACTTAGAGGAAATGGGTAAATCCTAGGAAACATCTATTTTCTTAGAAACTGACTGTGCTCAGTAGAACATCTTAACTTTATAGAAGGACACATTGTACTTGTATTAGAACCAACTGAAGCAGCTAATAACTTTAGCAAGCTTGATAAAAAACAAACAAAACAAAAACTAAAAAGTAAAAACATCCCTTTCCTTTATAGAGTGCAAAGTACAAGTCACAGTAAGAAGTCACAGACATCGCAGCAGGCCTAAATGCCCTACTCTGATAAATGGTGCATAGTTCTTCAAGATGGCGAAAGCAGATGCACCATTTGCTATGTCAGCAGCGTCTCCATTATTACTACGCATTTCACTGGTGGCTCTGCCATGAACTGCTCTGTGAACTAGTGCCTAGTCCCAGCCTGAAGTATTTGATTCTCTTTCTGTAGACTTGAGGTTGTTGGGCTGAAGTCATTTCCTAAGATTCTGTGACACTTGTCTTCTTCCCACAACAAAAAGATAGCTTAGTTTATCAATGTTAGGGATGTGATATTTGTCTCAAATTGAGCTTGGGAAAGGACAATGAAGTCATAGATTTTAACATGGGAAATTTACATTAATGGAGAAGAAAAACCCTGTGGAGGTGAGCTCTGAGATGGCATTCTTGGCTCATTCTTCTTGATGCTCTGTAATGGTTTAGGTGATGCATGGGTGCCCCTGGGCAAACTTGTGCTTTTGTTTCCAGTATTTTTTATGTCCCTCAGGACCACTGGATTCCCTTCCATGCTAAGCAGTGGCTGGTATAACATTTCTCTTTGGGATATTGGCCTCCATTCTCCCTAACGCTTCTCCTGTCTCTTCAGAATGCAGTATGACTGCTTTGGTTGTCTGCCTAAACTACCTATAGAATATGTCTACTGAAGTGAGTTGCATTCATCATTAATAAAAGAATAAAATCATGTAATCCCAGCACTTTGGGAGGGCAAGGGGAGTGGATCACAAGGTCAAGAGATCGAGACCATCCTTGTCAACATGGTGAAACACCGTCTCAACTAAAAAATACAAAAAAATTAGCTGGGCATGGTGGCATGTGCCTGTAATCCCAGCTACTCAGGAGGCTGAGGCAGGAGAATTGCCTGAACCCAGGAGGAGGAGGTTGCAGTGAGCCGAGATCGCACCATTGCACTCCAGCCTGGGTAAAAAGAGCAAAACTCTGTCTCAAAAAAATAAAAAATAAAATCAATAAACTATTCCAAATATCCTTTTTTGTTTTAAAAAGGGACACAAGCACAGGTGATTACTTAATTAGATGATATTTGTTTTCATTCATGAAATGTCCAGTTTATAAAAATGACAATAGAAAATCTTTAAGATACTCCTCAAAGCCTATCAGCTTAGACAAGCACCCAGGAATAAAGAGAAAAGAAACTGATATTTACTAACAGCATGAAATGGAATGTCTTTATATATTCCAATCTTGGTTGAGATTTCCTCTGAAAGTGTAATTTATTGTAAAGTAGATGGAATGGGCCTTTAGTGTATTTTTTATGTTTAGTTTTTGAAATTCCTGATTAACAATGTTATAATCTCAAGTCTATGACAGCATGAAACAACAATAAAAAAAAAAACACAAGAATAAGTTGCTCTTTCCCCAGTTATTGGTGGGTTAGAAAGGGTAGGCAGCTGTAAGTCACCATCCAGCTGAATAATACAGGGGTGGGGTGGGGTGGGGTGGGGCTGAAGGAGACTTTGTTATGTAAGTCCCATAGTAATGAAGCCAGCAATGACTCAATACAATGTGGATAACAACAACATGTACAATATCTCCACAATTTATTCTAAAATCTATCCATAGACTCAGATGAAAACTTACAGCTTAACTATCACTAACAGTCAACTTATTGTCAGAATTTGAAATAAATGTGTACTTGCTCCAAGAACTGCAGGAATGAATTAAAAATTGTAATTCATGAACATAAAATGAGTCCACCTACCTCAAATATATAGAAATATGTTTTGTTCTTTTTTCTATTTTCTTTTTCCTGAATTCAAATGCAGATTCTGAGTTAAGTAACAACTGTATTGATCAGCAGCAACACTTTGACGGAGACAGTGTGCTGCTCCTTTCTCTGCAGCAGCTGTATCTCTTTTTTATGTTTCTTGGCTGTATAGGGGGAGTGCTGAGTCCTCATGGTTGCCCATTCACCCGAAGAGGTATGGTTCTCATAATTAAAATATCAAGAGTCAAGATCAGTTCTGTTAGCCTACAGATTTTGTTTTCCATATATTTATTATGTTCACAGTATGAAGGGTTACTTTATTTAACATTTATAAAGAAAAGAGGTTTAATTGACTCACGGTTTCATGTGTATGGGGAGGCCTCAGGAAACAGAATTATGGTAGAGGGCACCTCTTCACAGGACAGCAGGAGAGAGAATGAGTGCCAGCGGGGGAAATGTCAGACACTTATGCAACCATCAGATCTCATATGAACTCACTCACAGTCTTGAGAACAACATGGGGAAACTGCCCTCATGATTCAATTACCTGCCACCAGTTCCCTTCAATGACACATGGGGATTATGGGGTTTACAATTCAAGGTGAGAGTTGGGTGGGGACACAGAGCCAAACCATATAATTCCACCCCTGGCGCCTCCCAAATCTCATGTTTTCACATTTAAAAATACCATCATGCCAGCAAAGTCTTAACTCATTCCAGCATTAACCCAAAATCCAAGTCCAAGTTATCAGAGACAAAGCAAGTCCCTTCTGCTTATGAACCTGTAAAATCAATAACAAGCTAGTTACTTCCTAGATACAATGGGGGTACAGGCACTGGGTAAAAATACCCATTTCAAATGGGAGAAATTGGCCAATAGAAAGGGACTACAGACGCTATGCAAGTCTGAAATCCAGTGGGGCAGTCATTAAACTTTAAAGTTTCAAAAGGCTCCCCTTTGACTCCATGCTTCACGTCCAGGTCACGCTAATGCAAAAGATGTCTTCCACCATGTCTGAGGCCTCCCCAGCCATGTGAAACTGTGAGTCAATTAAACCTTTTTTCTTTATCAATTACCCAGTCTAGAGCATTTCTTCACAGCAGCGTAAGAATGGACTAATACAAAGGGCTAAGCCATTTTAGTGCCACAGAGCCAAGGTCAGTGAAAGCCCATGAGACCTTGGGAATTTCACAAATAACTATTCAAAAAAAAAAAAAAAAAAAAAAAAAACCTGTGAGTGCTCTTTCTTAGAATAGACTATTCCTACTTTACTCCCAAGGGAAGGAAAAATAGTCTATGGGAAAATATTGAAAAACAAAAGAAAAGCACTATTATCTTAAACATTCAGAGTATGACAAGAACTTTGCAACTTACCTGAAGCAGCAAAAATTCTTCACAAACATTTAGTACTCTCAATAGGATATCACAATATATGACTCATTTGAAAAATGTTCAGAAAATCATAAAAAGGGGACCATTATGATTAGAAAACAAAAAAAAAATAGATAAAATATTGAGGGATTATAAGAAAACCAAAAATGTAATAACAGAAATAACATTTTCAGTGGAGCCAAAGAAGACTTACCTTGGAAAACTGAATCAGAATGTGAAACATGAACTTGCCTAGAATGCAGTAGATTAAAAAAAAAAAAAAAAAAAAAAAAAAAAAAAAAAAAAAAAAAAAAAAAAAAAAAAAAAAAAAAAAACAAGAAAGAAAATGATAGAAGACAAATAAAGCAGGATATCACATTTTCCTCAGTTTATAATCAGAATAATCAGAAATAAATCAATTATCAAATATATGAAAAAGGAACTCTTTCACACTTGGAAAGATCTGTAAATATGCAAATTTATACTCATTTTGCCAAACAAAGTCAACGTAAAGAAATCATTTGTAGACTTATTTCACAGAGACTTTTGAAATATAATTACAAAGAAAGAAAACCTATAAAAGACAAACCAGTACTAAAGAGGAAAAAATAAGTTTAGCTCAGATGTCTCTTGCAATATTGTTAGAACAGTAACAAAAGAATTTGGCGATAAAGAAGAAACAGAGACCCTATAACATCACACCAAGCCAAAATATTTTTATTTTGCTAAGAAAAGAGAGAGTGTCAGATTTTAAGGTCTGAAAAAATAGACCACTCAGTCCCTTCCTTGGTTCAGTATAGGCCCCATTGGGAAGGTGCATGGATTGTACACTCTAGGGTCTCCTTTCTACTACCTTCTCTGCTCTCCTTACAGCAGGTCAACTACTTATTGTGTGTGACCTTCACCTTTCAATGCAGATGGAATATCTTGTTGGTAACATACAACAATTATTGAAATGTTTGCTTTCTTCTGGTACTTGGGAGGAACGTAATTATGTCTCATTGCCTTTATCAATAACTCTGACTTGGTTCGGAGATTGAGAGCCCAGGTATGGAGCCTGAGAGTCTGAATTTAAATTTTAGCTCTATTGCCAACCATAGGTGTTACCATTGACAAGTTACGTAAACTCTCTATTTCTTAGACCACTATATAATGCTGATAATAAACATTATCTAAGATTAGGACATGACAATAATAAGCATGTTCTAAGATTAAATACATTAATGTATGCAAAACAATGGAATAGTGCCTGACCCATGATAAGCACTGTGAAAATGTTAGTTATTATATCAGCTACTCTATGAGTTGATCATATTACCTAAGCAATAATCTCTAAGAATTATGTTGTTAACTCTCCATAAACTTGTGCTGAATAAAGCAGCATGGCAGTTTTAATTCCAAGGAACTAAAGTAGGAATATTTGCTTTTTTAAAACTGTTTTTGAGTAGTCCTCATTTTAAATTGGAAATAATGAATAAGTGAGTGGAGTGTTCAGTTCCTTAGTTAAACAAAATTCAGCCTAGAATCTATGAATTACAATATGTTATCTGTTCTTTGAAGTGTGCCTGTAGAGTCCAAGTTCAAGTTTTCAAAAAATAGCTAGTCACTTCTGGGTGCTATTACAATAGTTCTGTTTCTACTCGAAACTTTGTGCATAAATATTTGATAATAACAAAATAATGCTCTTTGATATATATGAGATATAAAGGATCATGTAAAGAATGCCCCTATACCTATGACTGAGTTTAAGCAACAAAATAATTCTAATATAGTTGCAGATCCCTGTGTAGTTACACTCTTTATTTCTCTACCCAGACTCCCTGAAGCAACAACTGTTTTGCATTTTTAAAATATATAATGCTCTGGCTTTTCTTTGTAGTTTTATTCCACCTACTCAATATATTGATGGGTTTAAATGTTTATGAAATTAATATAAATGACATCATAACCACATATAATCTTCCGCAACTTGCTGTTTTCATTCTATGTTGGATTTTGTAAGATCCAAATCCATGAGAATAGCTGTAGGGCATTTATTTTCGTGGCTCAAAAGTCTTACATTATATAAATAGAATGTAACATTCTTCAACTTCTCTCTTATTTCTAGTTGTTTCCAGTTATGGATTCACACAAACAAATGTTCTATAAACATTCTTGTAAATGTTCAGAGTATAAGTCTGCAAGTTTCCTTAAGGCAGTAGTTTTCACTGTTGGCTTGAATCTGACCTCAGATATTCTGATTTATTTAGTCTGAGGATGACTTGGGATTAGCACATGAGGCATCTCCAGCAGGTATGAGCTAGGAAGTTCAATTTCTTAGGTTAAAATCCTTCCTCATTTACTTACTAGCTATGAGAGTTAGTACAAATTGATATCTAGTTTCTGTGTGCTTCTGTCTCCTCATTGGAAAATGGGAGGTGATAATTATTCTTATTGGGTTAAAAAAGTTAATTTATGTTTAAAATAGAGTAGAGCTTATTGAAGGTTCAACAATTTCTCTTCAGTGGTTTTAAAAAGTTGTCCCTAAATGTATTTTTGAGGCATAATTTAGATAAAAAGAGCAGATGGGTTAGTACTGACGATTATAAACAACTGTGGAGACACCACCATAATTTAAATACAAAAGTTCTATCCGCCAGAAAGTTGTCTAGTCTTCCTTTTCAGTTATGCCCTCTAAATCTGCCCACAACTGATCTGATTTATATCATAATGTATTATTTTGTCTGTTTTTGTATTTGGTATAGATGGAAATATACAAAATGTGTACCTTTATGTCTAGCTTAAGCTCAACTCTGTGTATTCAAGTTTTGCACATCTTTCTGCATGTTTCAGTAGTTAGGTGCCTTTTATTGAAGAATAGTATTCCATTTTTTGATATAGCACAATTTGTTTAGAGATTCTCCTTTTGATGGAGATGGAATGCCATGAACATTAATGTATAAATCTTTTGGTATACATAGTTTTAATTTTCCTTATGAAACAACTAGGACTGGATATTCATTTATATTTTAATTGAAACACATATTTTTTTATTTCTCATGCAATTGCCAATTTTTTAAGTAGTCATGAATAGTTAATAAATTCATAAATTTTATATTATTTTCTTTAGCTAACAATTTTAATTTTCTTTCTTATTTCTGAAATGTTGTTGAAATATTTCTTTTATATTCTGTATTCCAGTATTTTAATTCTTGATGCATTTTCAATATTGAGGTAAATTTCACACATTTTCAATATTTAAGTTTGATTTGGATTTTTTACTACTTTTGAATCTTATTTGGGTTGGCTTTCCTAATGACTTAGCTGTGATATTTGAAAATGAGATTATATTTGTGACATTGCCTGTGCACATCTGCTGAAGTCTTTTCTGTATTGAAGTTTTAAAACATTATTCTTATGAGAAGCTTTAAGTTATTTCTGCCAAAACACAAATTATTTTGAGACTATTTTTAATTACTTTATATGCTTGTGGTTTTTCAGACCATGAACATAGTGTGATTTTGAACCTTAAGTGTACTCAAATGCCAGTTGGCATATTTGCAGTCTTAATATTTTCCTTATCCCCAAACCAGAACCAGGTCAGATAAATTCCTTTCCTATCTATTTTTGTTCAGCGAGGTGGGGAGCAATGGGACAGAATTGTTCTTTCTAATTACTGTTTCACTGAGGGTATAATCATTTATAGATTAAAGCTTTGTGTTGGAGTTACAGTTTCCTACCTTGTATGGGTCAAAGTCTTTTTCTTCTGAATTGAATTTGGCCATATATATCCCAACTCTCTGAAAACCTGTCTTCCATTTTCACTACTTTCTTACCACTCTGGATACCAGGTCTTTATTTATTTTTGGTCTCTGAAGACACCTTTTCTTTCAAAGCAATAATTCATTTGAAAGTAAATGTGCCATATTTTATTCATAATTTAAATGTTTTGATAGGAAGAGAACATTGCTAGAAAATATTCATTAGGAATAAAGTTTGTGTTGGTATTAAGTGGAAAATATGTTTTACTTTACCAAAAAATGGGCACAAAAGTCATAGCTGAAATATCGATTATGTGTCAGAAATTATGATAAGGGCTAATAGTGTGTTATGATGATCCCAGTGAGACAAGATAATGTTAGAGTTAAGGAAATGGGCAAAGAGAGCAGGAGATAGAGTAGATGAGTTACGTGAGGTAGAACCCACAGGATCCAGGAATTTATTGAGTAGTGATGAGGGAAGATAATGAGGTTGGCTCTGGTTTCCTGACTTAGATGATGGTGTTGCCAAGAAAATTTAAAAATTAGCATGATTCATTCCTAGGAAATGCCATTGTGTGAATGTCTGTATGTATGTGTGTTTGTCCCATCTGGTATCCTTCATTCTTACCCATCCTTCAAAGTGAATTGCAGAACACCTCTTTTTAATGTGAACATCACTCACATTTCCAGAGGAAATTGCCTCATACATGTCTCTTGCAAAATTTGCTGGTGAAGCTCTCAAGCTTCCTCCCTCTCCCACAACTTAGTTGGGGGAGGACTTGTTATTGACTGGTCATATCCCAGACTCCTAATTGGGCCACAACTGTCCCTCTGTCCTCATGTAGTCAGCTTTCTCGTTTTTCTCTCCCACTCTTGCTCTGGTAGCAGAGATGACACAGGGCCTGTTCCTGGTCATCTTTGTGCCATACTTCCGTCCTCACCAGCGAATCTTGCAAGAGACATGTGTGGGGCAATTTCATCTGGAAATCTGAGTGATGTTCACATTAAAAAGGGGCGTTCTGCAATTCACTTTGGAGGATGGGTAAGAATGGATACCAGATGGCAGAAAACATACAGACATTCACACAACGGCATTTTATTCCCTCCTCAGTGTCTTTTCTTTCAAGCACTGGACTGAAAGTGCTAAGGGTTCAGTTTAGATTTGGGGGAGAGCATGAATATTTTGCGCTTCTCATCTAGGCTGCCTATCTTAGTCCAGGCACAATGAGTGTCACTCTGCTTTCTATTCCATTATTTATCATATGTTTATCTCCCATGCATCCCTCATAGGAAAGAAGGATGATTGGTAGAGCAGCGTATAGGCACTGTAACACATCAGAGTCCTCTTTCTGACTTGGGCCTGACCTTGGACTTCTCTCTGTCCTTGTAGATCCAGTTAGAGCAACAACCTTGCGAAGTCATTGTGACTAAATCCCCTGCCCTTGTTATCTGAACATCCTCAATATCTTACTACCCTGGCTGACTGCCTTCAGCAAGAATTCTGTTGAGTCAGTCTAATGAGAATCCCCTTTAATCGAACTCTTGCTTTTAGTAATTTTCCATCCACTGAATCCCACCCTACTCCTTAGTTATACATCTCCATTTGTCATTGTTGGAGTTACAGTTGTGTCCAATCCCCACTCTGCAAGACCCAATTGCAGTGGCCCCTACACCTAGCACCATAGTCCCCCAAGTACATGAAGTCTTTCGTACTGTTTTCTTTTCTATTTTTTTTTAACTTTGAACAAATTACATTGAACAGAGATTAATTGAGGACAGAACAGTGCATGAATCAGGCAGCCTTCCCACTACAACAAAGACAAATTCAGAGCAACCAAGGCATTCCTGTGTGGTTTGAGAGGATTTCTGGACAGAAAATAAAAGTGATGTACAGCCAACAGAAGTGAGGTGCAGAAACAGCAGAATTGGTGACAGCTTGTCATTTGCCTTATTTAAACGTGATTTGAACATTTAGCTGCCTTTAATTGGCTAAAATTCAGTAACTGGTGTAAGAGTAGGATACAGTCTTTTCACAGTGATCTAGCTAGGTCACAGTTCACTACGTTTGGAGAAATCTTTAGTCTGAACTTAAAATATGTAAGGAGGCAACTTAAGGCTAAACTTTAGAATGTCTTTAGCAAGTATCAACAATATTTTTCTTTAGCAAGTATTAGCAATCATATTTGTGAAATCATTTATTATTATTGTGACTTATTATTTGCTGATTATTTCTGTGAGTTGCCTTACGAAGATTGTAAACTCCAGAGGACCAAGTTTGTTCCATATATATGTATACTAGCCAGCACCAAACACTTTGCTAAATAAGTCATAATCCTTGAAGAAATCTTCATTGGGTTAGTTTTTATTGTGACCAATAACAGCAATGGAAGGAGCAGTTCTACATGATTCCATTATAATTTGTTATAGTCTAAAATAATAGTTTTGTTTGTTTTCAATAGTAATGTAAGGCTATGGGAACATTGTTACAAATGTGTGCTGTGTGGCCAGGGTAGAAGCAAAATAGCAAAGGCATAAGATTGTCACATTAATATTATTTCTAATATTTTGATATAGGTTTTAAAATATGCAATAAAATAAGTAAATAAACCTATCATTGCAAAATACTATATAATACCAGACCACAGATATTCTTTTCTGCTATAATAGAAAATACATATTATATTTTATTAAGGCACTTTAGTATTATGGGATATTCATTTTTCATCAAAGGGAGTAGAATTCACTTAATTGTAATATTTTTATAATTACAGTTAAATGAATGTAATTGTCATTAAAATTATAATTTTATTATAGAAGTGTTAGTCCCTGGTGTTTTCAGCTGGCCATAGAGTAGCCATCATTACATTCAAAGAAAGGCCCCAGGCACCAAAATTGCATATGCGCAGGCAGCTGGAATTCATAAGGGCATTCAGAAATTGTAGACTGTGAAGGATAGTGCTAAGCACAACACCACCTGCACAGCATTGAGTTCTTCCATGTTCTGGTCCCTCCCATCTACTCTGTGTCATGGTTCTTACTTTATATACTTGAAAGTAGTTTAGAATATTAAAATTTTCAGAGAAATGGTTAAAACACTAAATACAATCCCTGGCATGTTATAGGTGGCCAAAAATGTTGTTTGTTTTTTTATTTTTCTGTCCTTAGTTTAATTGCTATGTTTTCTACATTTCTCCTAACCACTTCGTTGACGACCATATTTCAGAACTAAAGGCTTTATACTTATATGTATATTCTGCTTTAGAGCTCATCATTTCTACATGCTTTGTCTCCACCAGTAGATTTCAAACTCCAAGATTGGGGTTTATATTTTCCATCTTTGTAATTTCCGTAGCACACCTGGCACATTTTCTTGCACCTAATTGCATTTACAGTGTTTAATAAATATTAAATAGATCTGTGAATGAATGATGTGTCTGATTTAATGGCTCTTGAATGTATATAAGTTTTAGATAACTAGGCATCTTATTCAAACTCAAAAAAAAAAAAATTCAAAACATGACAGTAACAAAATTCAGTTGAGATTTATCCTTCATCCTTACTCCAAACCTGCTTTTAGATTTAGTTAAGTGTAGACAAAACTTCCCACCTAAAATGTTGTAATTTCTGTTTCTTACCTAGATCATTTCTAGATTTCCTGACTTGAAGCGCCACATTTGATATTTCACAAGCATCAGAACTCACAGAGCAATAATTTAATGGGAGCTATTTGCAATGTGACATTATATCTTCAACCCTGGAATAGATATAGATTGCATGCTTCCCATGACTAGCCATGTGACTGAGGACACATAATTTGACTTCAGTATTGGAACCTCACTCTACTTTCTCAATTAATTAAAACTACTATATAATTTTTTAAAATTAAAGTCTCAAATGACTGTGTTTAAAATGAGAATAATGCTTAGGACAAAGTATTTCTGGTAACACACTTATTGAATTTTTTTAATATATCAAGCACATAATAAGCTCTAATTAATTGACAGCCTTTTAAAGACAATTGTTTATTAATAATAAGCTATGAGATGTAGATATACTATTTATATCTATAAATAAAATAGTGCTTTAAGGTAACAATATTCTTTGGCTCACTTAAATGCCTGTGGTTGACTCTTATAAAGACTAAAATGAAAATGGCCCCACTATTATTGTCAGTCTTAATACAGTGCTTGTGTGGAAGGTCCCTATATTGTTGACTGTCAGCATCTCCAGGTCCACTATATGTTCACTTGGTACTGAAAATGACTTCATGAGCACAAGCATTGAGCTCACAGAATTTGTTTGAGGAAACAGTAGAGCTCCACTAACAGTCTCATAAGGAAGCAGCCACGGTAACATTAAATAGCATGTGAGGGTAAGCATGAGCTTTTAACTGCTTTGTAAGAAAATGGAGAAAGCCAATAAATATATATTGCTTTAGAAAATGGGGAGCTACCATATTTGTGTTAGTTTTATTTTAATGACCAGGCTAAAGGTGGTTGTTTATTACATAGTAATAAGTCATTATTAATATGCTGGTTTCTGTAGGGTATTTTAAGTTTTGTGAGAAATTTTAGATTGTGAATATTTAAAAAAAAAAATAAAATTTTGAAAAATTCACTAAATGAACCAGGTATTCCCTAGAAAATTATTCTTTTGGGAAATCTATGGGGAGGATATGAGAAAATAAATTCCTTCTAAACCACAGTGGAACTGACCTGAAGAAGCAAACTCGGTAAATGTAATAGTATCCCTGAATTCAGGACTTCCACTAAGATGCAGAACCAAGCAAAGAAAAGATATTTCACTAAAGAAGTTTTAATAGGCTGGGCGCGGTGGCTCACGCCTGTAATCCCAGCACTTTGGGAGGCCGAGGCGGGTGGATCACGAGGTCAAGAGATCGAGACCACCCTGGTCAACATGGTGAAACCCCGTCTCTACTAAAAATACAAAAAATTAGCTGGGCATGGTGGCGTGTGCCTGTAGTCCCGGCTGAGGCAGGAGAATTGCCTGAACCCAGGAGGCGGAGGTTGCGGTGAGCCAAGATCACGCCATTGCACTCCAGCCTGGGTAACGAGCGAAACTCCGTCTCAAAAAAAAAAAAAAACAAAAAAACAAAAAACGAAGTTTTAATAAAATTTAAATCCTAACACTTCACTAATTTATAACTAAAATTTCTCATCTTTCTACTTGATGCTCACAGAGGAAGGAAATGATGATGGTTCTGATTTCTGACATCCAGAATGACAGTGAATTAAGCAAATTACCCTCCCACCCAATTCTATGGGAAGATTTTCTGTATCCTTGCTTGTTTAAAATGTCACTGCTTCACTTTGATGTATCATATTTTAAAGTAAAAATACATATTCTTTTAGAAGAAAAAATTAACTATGAAAAAGGGGGAAATGTGGACCTTAGTGTAATAGTGGATGTTGTTCTGCTCTGGATATATGTTGATATTTGTGGCTAAATCCTGCTAAATCCTTTAGAAACAAGAGAATATGCCTCTAATCAGCAGAAATAAGTACTTGTGGTAAATGAATAGCCATTGATATGATGAAGGCTCCAAAGACTAGAATTGATAAGGTTTTGAGAAATAATAATGTTAATAATAATCATATTATAGTACTGGTACTTTTTCGGTGATTTTTTTTAAAAAAAGAATCTCTCTCCAATGTTCTTTGTTTTACTTACCTAGACAGATAAAATTCCAAATCCTTCAGATAACTCTATTCCTCTGAGTATGTCATTTATTATTTCCTCATCTTGTCTGGTTTCTACCTATATTTGAAATTTTAGGTTTTGCTCCAAGGAAGATAAATAAAACTAAATTCATTAAGGTCTGCTCAGAAATTATCTTTCTTAATGGAGAGTTTGCCTTTCTTTAAAATGAACAATATGATTGTGCTTAGCTATACCTAAATCTTGGGCTTTGTCAAGAATTAGCATCATATAGGGGTTTACCAGAGGAAAAGCATTTACCCTTTTTTCCTTTATATATCATGGAGCATGGAATTTTAAGTCTGGAAAGAATATTAAAAATAATATATGTGTTGTACCTATGCTTTTACATTCCTGCATCTATACAGATTTTAAGTTTTATGTACCTATTAGCTCTACTTAATATATATTTTAACTTACAGTAACATACCGTACAGCTGTAGGTTTTCATTGCTATACCTCAGCGAAACAGTTTGAATATGAAAAAAATAATACAAGTCAACTCCAAGTTTTAAGAAAAAAAAATATCCAGCGATACCAATATTACAATGATATATTGCTGATGAGAATATAAATTGGAATTACTTTTCTGAACATTAGTTATGTAAACTGTGTCAAGCATTATAATAATGTTTTGTATTGATCTAATAATAATATATCTATAAAGAGTTCTTAAGAAAATATTCAGATATAGGCACAGAGATTAATATATATGACAGTTTATCATAACAAAATATATAATTCTAAATGTCTAATGGAAGGATAATAATTAAATACATGTTTTAGCAACATTATGCAATAATGCAACAGTGAACGACTCTGACATGGTAAAAATGAAAAATCTTAAAATTTATATCAGAGATATGATCTTGATTTCAGGGTGTGTGTGTGTGTGTGTGTGTGTGTGTGTGTGTGTCGTGTGTGTGTGTTTACATTCTTATGCATTTGTCTATTTAGCTGAGTTATCAAAAAGTAACTGTATAATCAAATAATAGTGAACTAATACTCTTGTATTCCAAAGTAAAATGCCACTACACCTGTGTAGGACTTTTACAGCATCAGTATTTTGACCCTCATCCCAATATCTTCTTCACCATTACAAAATAATTAAAGTTAAAGACACTGAGAGAGAAAATTTATTTGAAGAAATTGGCTAGAATGTGGCGGTGTTTTCCCTTCTCTCTCCCATACCCTGGAAAGCAATCCTTCTCATCTTAAGTAAACTGAGAAGAACTTTGAGGAAACCATCAATGATATCCCTGCAAGTTTGGCTTCATTTTCTCTTAGATATCATTCCTGTATTCCTTCAGCATATTCTGATGTAAATATATACAAAACATATCCAGTATCTGATCATTTCTCCTCATCATTCTGCCTCCCCAAAGCTGTCATTATCATCTCTCACCTGGGTTCTTGCAAAAGTCTTGTCTGATTCTTCTGATTCTACACTTACTCATATAATTTGCATTAACACAAAAGCCAATTCGATCCTTTTAATACATGCCAGAATATGTCACTGTTTTGCTCAAAAACTGTGTGCTGCTTTCTCACTCAGAGAAGCCAGCACTCTACATGCACCTATGAAGCCATCAAGTTTTTCTCTTCCTCTTGCCTCACTGATCCAAGCCCTTCCCTTGTTCAATGAAGTCCCTTAGTCACTCTGCTTTCCTGCCCTTTGCCTTAAACGTGGAAGGCACACACCCTCAGTGGACCCTTAATTTACATCCTGCCTGTTCTTCTCTCCTCTATCCATGTGGCTCACTCCCTCCCCTCCTATGAGGTTTGCTCAGATATTCCCTCCACACTGAGACTTTCTCTGACTGCCATGTTTAAAATGGCAAGCTCTATACTCATCTTGGCTCTTTCAATCTCTCTTAGCCTATACTATAATTAAAAATAACACTAATCACATGTCGTGTAATTTCCTCTCTGTAGGTGTCCACATGTTCTGGTCTGGTTTATACCTGATATCATGATACAATTATAAAGAGCATTCTCTTTCACTCTCAAAAATGTCCTGGTTTAATTAACCTACTTATAAAAACTGATATTTTTGTCTCTCTTCTTCATGGTTCATTAGCAATGGCTCCCAAATGGTAGAGGCTCAGCAAATATAAGTTGAATTAATAAATAATCAATGATCTCAATTATTTTTTAAATTTATTTGTCTGTAAGTTATTGGGATACAGGTGGTATTTTGTTACATGAGTAACTTCAGAGGAGATTGTGAGAACCTGGGGCCCCATCACCCAAGCGGTATACACTACACCATATTTGTTGTCATTTATCCCTTGCCCTTCTCGCATTCTTACCCCAAGTCCACAAAGTCCATTGTTTCATTCTTATGCCTTTGCATGCTCATACCTTGGCTCCCACATATCAGTGAAAACATATGATGCTTGATTCTCCATTCCTGAGTTACTTCACTTGGAGTAATAGTCTCCAGTCTCTTCCAGGTCACTATAAATGCTGTTAATTCACCCCTTTTTATGGCTGAGTAGTATTCCATCATTCATATATATATATATATATATATATGTATATAGTGTATATATAGAGACATATATATATAAACTCTGATATATATGTGTGTGTGTATATATATATATATAATTCCATCATATATATATGCCATTAAATTGCATATATATAAATATATATATATATATATATATATATATATATATATATGATGGAGTGATATGTATATATATCAGAGTTTCTTTATCTGCTCATTGATTGATGAGCATTTGGGTTGGTTCCACGATTTTGCTATTGTGAATTGTGCTGCTATAAACGTGTGTGCAAGTATCTTTTCTGAATAACGACTTCTTTTCCTCTGGATAGATACCCAGTAGTGAGATTGCTGGATCAAATGGTAGTTCTATTAATAACTGGTACTTAATTAAACTAAAGAGCTTTTGCATGGCAAAAGGAACAGTCAGAGTAAACAGAAAACCCACAGATGGGAGAAAATCTTCACAGTCTGTACATGTGACAAAAGACTAACATCCAGAATCTATAATGAACTCAAACAAATCAGTAAGAAAAAAACAATCAATCCCATCAAAAAGTGGGCTAAGGACATGAATCGACAATCTCAAAAGAAGAAACACAAATGGCCAAGAAACATGAAAAAAAATGCTCAACATCACTAATGATCAGGGAAATGCAAACCAACACCACAATGTGATGCCACCTTATTCCTGTAAGAATGGCCATAATCAAAGAATCAAAAAGTAGTAGATGTTGGTGTGGATGCAGCAGTCAGAGAACCCTGCTAGTGGGAATGTAAACTTGTACAGCCACTATGGAAAACACTGTGAAGTTTCCTTAAAGAACTAAAAGTTGAGCTCAATATTTGAACCAGGAAGCTTGGAGGATTATAAGGGGCTGGTGTCTGACTCATACATGAAAAACTCAGAAGTAGTAGACTGTGCCTCCGCCTTGGGGCTGGTAGTAAAAGAAGAGTGATCGTGCCCTGCAAGGCAGGTGCACTTCTTCTGAGGACCAGGCACAGACTCCTGTATCTCATAGACCAGAGGGAATAAGGAAAAGAGCTGGCTAAGTTTCAAGATTTGATAATTATACCACATTGAACGTTTCATTTAATGGCATAAAGCTATTGTTTGCATGACTGGCATCCTGAGAAGTGTTTAACTTGTCTGACGAGAAACAGTAGGATTAGCCTGAGATTTCATCCAGGAGTAAGGAAACAGCTCGCCTGTTGAAGAGGTTTAAAATGACAGTGAGAAGAAAAGAAGAAAAATAGTTATGCTTATGTATATATATATAATTGTTTATAAGGTTGTGTTTAAATGTATAAACTAGGGAATGTGACATATCTCTGTTTAAATCCCATTTCTGCATTTTAATAATTATGGTACCTTGATCAAGTTGCTTGCTGTTTCTATATTTCAGATTACATATGGGCCAATATATTTATAAAGTGATATTTTTCTTATGTAAATTTTATTCAAGGTGGTGTCTTCAAAGATAATACATATATATGTATATAATCTTCATATATACATACACACATATATACATGTATATATACACACATATATATTATATATACTTATAAATACATATATATATATATATAATTATTTTATCACATCTTAGCATCCTGTTAGTGTCCATTTAATACTTCTATAGTTCAGAAGACCCATGCCCTATTTTTAATAGCGTATATGCTTGAGAAGTCAACAGAGACATGCAATAAACTTTACAACTCTTAACTGGTTACAAATCAATTTGCCATTAAAGTGCTGATGATGTGTAGAGGAGAACTGGTGACTTTTGTATCATGATTGTGAAATTGTCATCATTAACCTCTTTTAACAAAATCAAACACAGGGAAGATTATTACGATTTCTATAAGAGTTTTCTTAAATACATGTTGTCAGACTCACAGAAACATCTTCAATTTAGTGATCCTATACTCTGTAATAAAGATTGAAATGAAAGTAATTATCCTTATAACTAAAGCAAAATAAAACAAAATAAATAGCCTTTTTTTGTTTCAAATTTCTAATTTTTTCTTGTGAAGGTATTTTGTTAAGCTTAGGTAATTGCTTGAACTTGTTTTTATTTGCTTTGTATATGCAACCAAAAAAGTAAAAAATAAAAAAGGGCATTTAAATGTCCAGAATATATCTGTTTTGAACATTTAAAATATGTTTCAAAAATGTGTTTCTTCTAGCAGGTGCTACAGGTAAATTTTGGCAGGGGTGTGAGGGGTTTCAAGGGGTGGGGCTTTGTATAGAGGGAACAATCCCTTGGCAGCTATTATTTGTCCATTGAAAAGTAGCTTATTGTGCTTGGAAGGTAAAGTCTCTAATTACACGCTTTCTTTATAAAGAGTAATTCATTCTTAAGGTAACCATTTCAGGAGCAGCCCTGAGGTCTTTAGCACTCTGCTAGGCACAGGGGGAGCTAACTGGAATTTGGTTTGATGCTTATTTGCAAACCAATGAAATAATGATAGGAAGCCTCTGTCAGCATTCTCTCCTGTGCCTTAATGCCCTCCTGGGTTTACTGCTCTACCTTAATCTCTGTCCTTGTCTCAGTTCAGCTGAAAAACACATGCTAGCCAAGTTCAGCTAAGACAGCAGCTGGAAGCCTCTGAAACTTACACTTCTTCTATTTTTTTTTTTTTTTCTATCCAAATATCCCAAATTGTTTGGGAGAATGCCTGCATGAGCTATTTCATCTTTAAAAAAATTTATACAAGCATCGTGATTTTAATAAAAATGTATATCAATAACATCTGCTCAAATAATGTAACATTTTCTTCATCCCTTTTTCCCATTCTTTTATTTTTTTCATAAAGATTACTTCTCTGGCAAACAGCTAGGTAGGTTGAGGAAGATAGGCCAGGAGAGTGGGATATATGGGTTCCTGAATGAGACACTGTTTTTATTTTACTTTATGTTTTGGTTGTTAATTTTTGAAATTGAAAGATCAAATCATAAGGAAATGAGCCTGAAATGGGTTCTAGCCATTTTGACTAATGTTGTAGAAAGTATTTTGGGAAAAATAATATTCCTAACAGTAATCTTTGAGTTGCACACATGGAAACAATAGATTTTTAAAAATCAACAATAATAATAATATTTACTACTTGGAGAGCCCTTACTAGGTATCAGATAGCTTAGTCATATCTCCTTTATAAGAATGTTATGAGACTGTCTATGAAAATAGTGAAATCTCTGAAAGTATTGTCATTAGGCATAAAACTGCAAAATAATATTATTTGAAAACATTGTGTTTAACAATTGAATATTCTTGTTACTTTTATGTAGCTTAAATATGCCTGTCTGTTGAACATTTAAGCTCTATGCAATTATAAAATAGGTAATACGCTATAAAGAACAACATCTTGTGACTATTTGGTTAATTCTTTGTAATATATTACGAGGCATGGAGTTGCATTATAAAATACATAGATGCTTTAAGGTTCCAAATATATGTTTCAAAATTTCTTTTCAAAAGTGTAGATGTAAAATTTTATACCCCTGCAACTGGTAAATGAATATGTCCTAGTCACCAATCCTCACTACTGCTGAGTGCCTTACTACAAACTCAAGGTAGGCCAAGCGTGGTGCCTTGTGCCTGTAATCCCAGCACTTTGGGAGGCAAAGGCGGGTGGATGACTTGGGCAGGAATTCGAGAACAGCCTGGCCAAAACGGTGAAACCCTGTCTCTACTAAAAATACAAAATGTTAGCTGAGCGTGGTAGTGCACACCTATAATTCCAGCTACCCAGGAGGTTGAGGTGGGAGAATCGCTTGTACCCAGGAGACAGAGGTTGCAGTGAGCCAATATTGCACCACTGCTCTTCAGCTGGAGGCCCAGTGTAAGACTCCATCTCAAAAAAAAATAATAATTAATATACGGTCGCCAATTGTACATTGGCAAAAATATGCATTTCACATATATTAAAAAATAACATATAAAAGATAAAATAGTGAAGAAGTGAGAAAGATAAACTACAAGTAAATTTTTAACAGACCTAGTATTACCAAAGAACTTTTGAGTATAGAATAAATGAAGTAGTTAATAAAATAAAACTTAAAATAACTTTGGAAGTATTCTATCCTCCTGAATTTTTTGGAATAGTTTGAACAAGATTGATATTAATTTTTCTTCAAATGTTTTTTAGAGTTTAGCACTTCGGCCATCAAGTTCACAAGGTTTTTCTTTGACAGGGCATTTTTTTACCTTTTCCTATCTCATTATTTGCTACAGGACTGTTCAGGTTTTGTATTTCTTTATGACTCAATCTTGGTAGATTTTATACGTCTAGGAATAAATCAATTTTTTCTATGTTTACCAATTTATTGACATATGGATCATCATAAGAGTTTCTAATAATCCTTTGAATTTCTGTGGTATGAATTACGATGGCTCCTCTTTGATCTTTCACTTCTTATTTGTGTGTGTGTGTGTGTGTGTGCATGCATGCATGCGCGCGTGTTTTTCTATACTTTTTTATTGTACTTTAGGTTTTGGGGTACATGTGCAAATCATGTAGGATTGTTGCATAGGTGCATACATGGCAAGGTGGTTTGCTGCCTTCATCCCCCATCTCCTCTATCTGGTATTTCTCCCCTCGTTATCCCTCCCCCACACTCCCCACCCCCCACTGTCCCTCCCCTAACCCCCCCAACTGACCACAGTGTGTGATGCTCCCCACCCTGTGTCCACGTGTTCTAATTGTTCAACACCCACCTATGAGTGATAACATCAGGTGTTTGGTTTTCTGTCCTTGTGTCAGTTGGCTGAGAATGATGGTTTCCAGGTTCATCCATGTCCCTGCAAAGGACACAAACTCATCATGTTTTATGGCT